>NC_139615.1:46898743-47324858 GCF_964270895.1 Podarcis filfolensis
TAAGGGGGTATGGAGGGGGTGGGTACCCCTGGGCCTTTGGTAGCACCCCAAGCAGGGCTGTCTTAAGCATATGTGGTGCTGGGGTGCAAAGATCCACCCTGCTCCCCCCCCCCCGTTGCCCAGTCCCAGGCATGCAGGAGGGCGGAGCCAGCTGGCCGCCTCAACATCTCGCTGGCTCGGTCGCCCCTGAACTCATGGCACAGAGCCATCTGCAGCAGAAGAGCTATGGAGCTCCGACTGATGGGCAGGCTCTTCCCCGTACTCAACACTTGGGCCCCGGACTCTCGGCCTGGCGCCCCTGAGAGCCCGGCACCCGGGTGCCCTGCACCCCTAGCGCCTATGGGTAAAACGGCCCTGACCTCAAGAGCCTAGTGCGTCACTCACAAAAGTAGTGCGGGGCTGGGCTCGCAGAGAGCCCAAGCTGCTGTGTCCCACCTCTGGCGACTGAGAAGTGCGCAACAGGCACTTGCCTTCCCCATGAGCATCACTGGGCTTGCAGGGCACCTGAGCTGCCACACCCCTCCCGGCTGCTATCCAGCTGCAGGCGGCTCAGGCACCCTACAGTGTGGGGCTGGTGCACGCACTCTGCATCCCCTTTAGCCTTCCTCAAGCTGGATGGCACCTGAAGGGACACAGTTGCTCCGGCAATGTGCCCTGGCCCGACAACATGCTCTGTCCCCACTGTGTTGCATGTGCACCCTGGTGCATGTGGGGCTCGCTATGCCCTGCAGTGGCAGCCTGCACAGGGAGGGGAAAGGAGGTGATGGTTTTTTGCTTTTGAACAGAAGCAGCAGCCTGCACAGAGAGAGCTGCCAGGGCATGAGAGCAGCCTCATCTGCCTCCCTGCCCATGGACCCTATCGCAGAGTCCCTCTCACTTCTTCGGCGGGTTGGCTCTGTCCGCACCCATGTGGCTCCTTTGCCTGTGAGCTCCAAGACCATACTGGGAAGAAAGCACAGGGGAGCAGATCCCACATTGTTGTGGTGAAATAGAAGCATGCCTTGATCTGCATCTCACTCACTCAATGTCCTTCTGTAGGTAAAAAAGGGTTATAAAGGTAAAGGTAAAGGCACCCCTGACCATTAGGTCCAGTCGTGACCGACTCTGGGGTTGCGGTGCTTTACTGGCCGAGGGAGCCAGCGTTTGTCCATAGACAGCTTCTGGGTCATGTGGCCAGCATGACTAAGCCGCTTCTAGCAAACCAGAGCAGCGCACAGAAACACCGTTTACCTTCCCGCTGGAGTGGAACCTATTTATCTACTTGCACTTTTTTGGCATGCTTTTGAACTGCTAGGTTGGCAGGAGCAGGGACCGAGCAATGGGAGCTCACCCTGTCGCGGGGATTCAAACCGCCGACCTTCTGATCGGCAAGTCCTAGGCTCTGTGGTTTAACCCACAGAGCCACCCGCGTCCCTCAAAAAATATATAAAGTTTTATAGAAGGTTTTTTAAAAAGGGTTAAAAAGGTTTTTTTTAAAAAAAAAAAAAGGCAAAGGAAGGCGACTACAGGGTTGCAGTACTCATCTCTCTTTCAGGCCGAGGGAGCCAGCATTTGTCCACAGACAGCTTTCTGGGTCATGTGGCCAGCATTACTAAACCATTTCTAACGCAGCGGGACTCTATGATGAGTGCCAGAGCACACAGAAACACCATTTACCTTCCCGCCACAGCAGTGCCTATTTATCTACTTGCACTGGCGTGCTTTCGAACTGCTAGGTTGGCAGGAGCAGGGACTGAGCAATGGGCGCTCACTCCGTTGCAAGGATTTGAACTGCCAACCTTCCGATCGGCAAGCCCAAGAATGGTTTAGACAACATCGCCACCCGCATCCCTTGTGCGAGCTGCCAAGTGTCTCAACTCCGGCCTGGCCTATTGCTCAGCTGAAAGGTTTTGCAGTGAATATGGCTTCAGACACCATCAGATTGTTGCTGGAAGCCCCCAGCTGAGGAATTAAATAAGTTTCAACTGCATTTACTCCAGAAAAAAAGTTTAGCTGAAATTCTAATATTCAAGCAAAATGCTTTCAGGGCAGGAATGGTACTTGCCTAGCTAGTGGAACTACAGTTGTCCAAAACAACTGTTTTCTTAATTTTGGTAGAACGTTGCCAGATCTGAGTTTGACCCAAGGGTTCAGGATTTAAGCTGCCTTATCAAAATGCCCAGGGCAAATCGCAAAACAGCAGTCTAAGGAACCAGGGCCAAGGGTATGGCTATTTTCTGCTTGGCTTGAAAACTTTTGCTGTTATCTCATTTCCTGCTCCATCAGGTTCTGTAGACAGATATATTTAGTGGTCATCAGTGAAGAAACAACCAGCATAGCTCTTGTCCCTAAATTATACAGTTTTAGCAAGGAAATCAGCAAATAAAATATTTGTGTCAGTTTATGCAAAACTGAAGATTAATGTGAAAGCTTAGCCTGTTTCCAGATCTGATTCCAGATGTTTACATTTTCCAGTCCCAAAGAGTACATATGAATATCTGTTTTTAGGGACATTTTTACTTTCGTTTTAGCAACAAGCAGAGTATATCCCTGGGGTCCCTTTTCACCAGTGTAGCAGGTGGCGGCTTATTTTTGAAAATAGATGTTACATTCTCTTGAACACACTTGCATCTTTGCATGGTGGATCACACTATCCAAAGAGAAGTCAGCGTTGGTGACTTGTGGGAGTCTCTTGGTAGTTCACTGCACCTCAACCAGTGTGATGTCTCAGCAGAGTCTTCACAGATTTCCTCCTTCCGGCAGAACAGATTTCCCCGCTCTCCCACCGAGTTCAAAGTAACAAAAATGGTTATTGCCTCCAGTCACAAGACAAAGCTAATCACTATTATGTACTATCTACTATCTACAGTTCTTCTGGTCTGTGGGGTGAAGATACATCTTTACAGATGCTGCTAACGCTATCACCATGCTGGCTAACACTGTTGTGTATAACCCACAGCTTCTTCCCATGATGAGGGAGTAATTGGGGGCAGCTGGTGGGGGGAGAGAAAAGCAGAATTTTTATCCAGTTCGTATTAATTTTTTAATCAACCCTGAGCCAGCAAAGAATTCACTTCGTATTTGAGGTATGTGTTACTGTACTTGGAAGCTCACATTTCCAAAACAAGAAATATGATCTTTCCTGACATGCCTGCTTGCGTTTTATACGTTCTTTTATGCAATTTGCCATTTTTAAAAGAAGTTTTCCCCCTCCTTTTCCTTTAAGGCCATTCTGATTTCCTTAAATAGTTTCACATTTTCTTTTTAATGGTGGTCATGATCCAGCCATTAGGCTCACATGCTTTTGCTCATCCATGCTGTTTCTGGAAAATTTACTATCTGATTTTGTCTCCCCCATAAGTACTGGTGTACCAGTTCTTCGCTGAATTAAGGCAGGAAGGAACTTAATTGTTGGTGTGTGAGCATCTACTCTTGGGTTTTCATTTCTTTCTGCAGCAGAGCTCCTTTTACAGAATTTTTTTCCTGCATCTTTTACTTCTTTACAGCAGCAGCAATCCAGCTGGCTCTTAGTGAAATTCCCATTACAGGGATAAACACCATTTGGTTCTGTTTGTCAGAGTCTTTATTATTTACCAAACTTCACACTGGTCATTAATACAAAAAACACAAAAACAAATAAAGCAACATAATCTTTTTCTCTTTTAGCCATCCAGACAGAGACCTAATGCTGACTCATTCATGTGTTCATTTACACTGACCGAGACTTAGTTGATCCTATGCCCTAATAAGAAGAGAAGAAGAAGAGTTTGGATTTGATATCCCGCTTTATCACTACCCGAAGGAGTATCAAGGTGGCCAACAATCTCATTTTCCTTCCTCCCCCACAACAAACACTCTGTGAGGTGAGTGAGGCTGAGAGACTTCAGAGAAGTGTGACTAGCCCAAGGTCACCCAGCAGCTGCATGTGGAGGAGCGGGGAAGCGAACCCGGTTCACCAGATTACAAGTCCACAACTCTTTACCACTACACCACACTGGACACCTGTTGCTGGGGAAATTTTCCGTTGCCTAGCAACTTGTTCAAGACTATTTTCAAGTTTCTTCTGGAATGTTCTAACATTAATGTGTCACCCTCTAGTTGTTACTAGACTACAGTCCCCATCATCTTTGACCATTGGCCATACTGGCCAGAGCTAATGAGAGGGCACCATGTCAACTCTCCCTGTATTGAGGCATCCCTACTAAATGCTGGAAAACTAGTGGGGTTGTGGCCATTCACCAAAGTTTTAACAGCCACTGTGGAAAACCAGAAAATAACTGGTCTGTGTGTTAAGGAACAAATTTTCATTTCCCAGTTCACCACAGGATGAATCCTGTCTTCAGCATTTCATGCTGATAGCATGCTATAAAACAACAAGGCTCTTTACAAAACTAAAATCTTTCTTTTCCCTTTTGCTTAAACGAGCCTTTCTTTCTGGAACAGTATGATCTGGCTGTTTTTGGTTTGACCATTTGCTGATTTGCTTGCTTGCTCCACACGTGTGTCTTCATTTCCCCCCTTTTGAAGCTTGTGCTGGAATTATTTGTTGAGCAACACCTCCTGAACAATTGCACTCTGTTGAAAGCACATGCATAAAAGAGACAAAATTACAGTCCAATTAACCTACCCGAACTATAATAATCAATGTGACTCACTGATGTAAATTCTTGTTCATTGCATTGAAAACCTCTTGACATTAATTGCTCTTTTTGCTGGAATGCAGGCTTTTATTACTCATTCTGAGGTGTGTGTGTGTGTGTGTTTAAAAAGAAGGAAGAAAATAGCCTTAAAGTGGATTTTAATATTCATTAAAATTTTAGAACAATTAAGATAAAAAGAAAATCATGGAATAAGCCCAAACATATCCTCAAACACTATTTCATTTTGTTTTATCAAGTTATTTTTCTTTCTTAGTTAAAAGATAATTTTTAAGAAGCCTGACCTCTAAAACAGGGCATCACAACTATGATGCTCTACACATGCAGGACAGAAGGCGAGCAGTGAGGGGGCACCAAATTGTGGGATGCATCATCACTGTAGCAGTCAAATACAACATTTCCTGTTGCCTAGAGTGGACACACAGGGGAATGTTGCTCCAGTCAGGGAGGACTTCATGTCATACCTGCTCTGGAGCCTCATCCCCCTGTGTGTGACCAGGCAGATGGGTGTGACCCTAGCAGACCCTATAAAAGGGCTAGCCATGCAGCCATCTTCCTCTCTGCTGGCTCTTTTTTGCCTTTTCCCATTTTCACCTTTTTGACTCCTCTGCTGGCTCTTAGCCAACAGCACATGGCTCGTCCTTACAGAGGATGGAAGCCACAAGGTAGAAAGTCTGAGGTCTAGCTCAGACTTCTTTCCTCTACAACTCTAACTGTAACTACAAGATAAAGGCTGCCTTCAGGACTATACTGAGAACTGAATGTAAGTAAACTTTATCATTGCTTTTAAAAGAAGACTAAAGGGGAAATTTAGCAGGAACAATCCAATCTGGACAAGCCAGACTGGATTGCTCAACTCAAATGATTCTAACGAAGCCATCAACTTGCTCCCAGCAGTGTGCAACGGAATGTGCTCTGCCGCTTGCTCACAAGCATAAGTGAGGAAGGGTAATATTTGATCAATATATCCTCTCCTGCTATCCACAACATCCCCACACAAATTTTGGACTCAAACAAGGTGCCGATGAAATGTGAAAGACCAAAGTCTGCCCCTGACCTCTGGTTGAATTAGCAGCTATATCACTGCAATCCATATGCACAAGTGGGCATGTGATTTATCAATAGTGTGCATCAGTGCACATGCATGCAGGTACTTGTCTGGTTGTATCTTTCTTTCCTTTTTTAAGCAATTCAAACACAATCTTCCTGATATACCATACTTCCACAAAGTAATAGAGGTTTAAAAAAATAAAATGAAAAGTCTGGTGTTGCAGGCCTCACCGATAGCTCACAACCTCTCACCACCGGAAGAGATGTCATTTGAGGTCCATTGTCGGCCTGCATGTAGATATTTCTTTACCTGTGCATCCATCCAACTCTATTCTTTTTGAGAAACAAATTTTCAGATATGCCAGACTTTCACAAAACAGGGAGCTAGCTTAGGGGTGTTTTTTAAGTGAATTGTACCCAACCCCACCAATAGCCCACTGATAAAACAGAAGCTGAGGTGAATGAACAATCAGAAGCTAAGTGACAGTCTGAGGAGCAGGAAGGGCTTGGGATGCTTCACTGTGGTGGGGAAACCACCCCACAAAAAAGCTACTGTTTTTCACGTGCTTTCACATGTGGGCTGAAATGCAGATTTAGTCACTTTTGCGTGGACAGGCGGAGTCCCCAGATCCCGCGCGGTCCCCCCGTCATGTGGAATAACGACTCAAGACAACGTGCTATGGGACTAAATTGGCCACAACTTTATTAAATTTCAAATGTGGGTAGACCTTGGCTCAGGCATTGGGCGTTCTCCCTCCCCAGTCCCCCGCCGGGGACCTAGGGAGCATCAGGGTTATCCAGTGTGTGTGGGGGGGATGGGCCGGCTCTGGAGAACATATGTTCAAGCAGAGATAGCCGCCCCCGTAACGCCGCCGCCGCAGGGGAGAGCAATGACGACCTTTCGGCGTACGGTCAAAGCCTCCCTTCAGAAAACCCCTTTAACGGGGAACCCTGGTATCGCCGCCGTAAAGAGGAAGATGGACAAAAGGATTCCGCCCAAGGCCTGATACCGCCAAAGTTGTGACGTTTTGCTACGGGAAAGGCGAAACCTGCCAATGCAGGGAAATTTCTTTCCGGCCCTTTAACAGCGACCTTAACGTAGCAGCGCCCGCATACCTGTGAAGAAAAGTTAACCTGCAAAACCTGTGAAGAAAAGTTAACCTGCAAAATAAGACATTAACTGAGGGTGGGTAGGGTGGGAGAAGCTCTGGAGCCAAGTGAGGATTCCCAGGTAAGATCCTCCCTCTATTGTGTGGGGAGGTAATCCCTCCCATACCTGGCCTGGTCTCCTTGGCAACGCTTCCCCCAGGTGGGATTGGACAACTGACTGAGGTAGGCGGAGACCTCCAGGTATCCCACCTGAGGGAAGGCAAAGCCAAGCCTATGCTGTTGGAGCCGCTCCAGATCTAGGGGCTGCACGCGTCCACGCAAAGGGCGCCCCCCGTTTTAAGCGGGGAGCGGTCATTGCCCAATGTGGGGCTCAAACCCACAACCCTGGAATTAAGAGTCTCATGCTCTACCAACTGAGTTGTCCCAGGTATAAAACTCAGATTGCTTCCCCTTCATTACTTCCCCTTTCACCAGCTCCATTGCTCAATAATTTCTCCAGCCTTGCCTCTGCTGTTTAGATGATTATTAGCTCAATAGCCTAGGAAACAACTGTTAACCATCAAAAGTGATGGAGCAAGCATCTTTAGCTAGCTATAGAAAAATCAGCCTAATTGTCCATTTAGCAAGCAATCAGGGTGTGTGTGGAGATGACCATCTCTTCACTTGATACACCATGATACCATTTATGTTTCTGAAGAAAAAGGCATAAATGAACATTCCCAAAAGAAATATTTTCTGGGGTTTTTTTTGGGGGGGGGTTGCATTCTTTTGCAAAAGGAAACTCACATTAAAAATCTATTTCAGGCATCTAATCTCATTTATGCAAAAATTACAGGTAATAAAGACACTTGCTTCAAAGGGATCTTAATATTCCCCCTTTTACTGCCCTGCATAAATTGTACAATTCTACAATGTAGGTATGCAATCTTAGATGCTTCACTTTCTCTCCATGACATTTGGCATTTTTCACATATCGCTTCCTATTTCCTATTTGCATATTTCAGTTATATCTTAAAATGAAAAAGAGTCTTGTCTCTGCATGTATCCCAAACCAGCGATGATTTCCGCAGGTAATAATCTCTGAAATTTGCAAACACATCAAAAGTAAACATACAAATAAGGTTTCTAATGATGCCAGCCATGGTTAAATTTCTTGTTTATCCAGCATTCATCCTAAAACCACTGGAAGAGGAGGAGGAGGAGGAGGAGACTTACTTCAGGAAGGAATATAATGCCCTCGTGAAAACAAAGGCTTGCAGCTGTAGAAAAAAATGCGAAATACAAATACAGCTGCATATTGGTTTGCCAAAGTTCTGAGGAACTCTTTATAAATCAGCGGGGCAGAGGGAGTCTGTATTCCTTAATAAAAACTACCTGGAGCAAAATTTCATACTGCAGAACATCAGAACTGAACTGAAGCTGTCTGGAATTTTTGAATTTTGTTGCAAGCAGTTTTCCTTCCTGCAATTTGTGAGGGTAAAAGAAAATAACCTCAGAGTGGAGTGGTGGGAGAAATTTGCTCCAGTGGGCAAATTTCCAGTGAGAGGTGTGAGATTCCAGAGGTTTCAAGCGCTTACCCAGGGTTTATGTTTCCCCTTGGAATGAGGCACAGTGGAGACTGGTGGTGTCTTTATGATATATGATTTATTTACATACAACCTGAGCCTATGATGGAGGGTCTCACTACATTAACACACCAAGAGGGTCTTGATCACAAACTTTTTCAGTATGCAGTAACAGCGGCAAGAATATTAATGGCCCAAAAATGGAAACAAGAGGAACTACCGACCTTGAATGAGTGGAGAATGAAACTTATGGACTATGCAGAATTGGATAAAATGACTGGAAAAATCAGATATCAGAAAGATCACAAATTCATCGAGGACTGGGGAAAGTTCACAGATTATCTGAAAACTATCTGTGATGAACAGACAACGCTAGTGGGTTTTAAGGAGGCTTTGTGATAGTATAAGGTATATTGTAAAAAAGAAATAGAGATGGAAAGATAATATTAAATTGGCAATATCATATAGAAAATGCGTGAAGATAAGAAAAATGGATGATTGAGGGATGTGCTGGTGGAAGTTCAAAAACAGGAAATTTGTAAACATGGTTGTACGGATTTATTTGTAAAGGAAAAGCTTAATAAAAATTTATAAAACTGCCTTAAGAGGGTCTTGTTTCTCCTGTGGGCCCAGCTCTAAATTCCAGCAGAAATCAAGAATCACTCTGGCTTCCTAGTCTGCAGCTTTTCTTCTTGCTTCCAGCTCACATCACTCATCTCTGAACTCTGGCCTTTTGTCTTTCTAACTACCAGCCACTTGAGGGAAGGGGGCCCACCCATTTTTTCGTCTGGCACAGATCCACTTCCTTAGTTCCCTTAATGGCCCATTTCCTAGGCTATCACCTCACCAGGAAGCTAGCCTGGTTTATATTTCAACATTTCCTGGGTGGGTTAGAAGGGTCTCGACATACTGCCTGTTGTTGTTTAGTCGTTTAGTCATGTCCGACTCTTCGTGACCCCATGGACCAGAGCACGCCAGGCACTCCTGTCTTCCACTGCCTCCCGCAGTTTGGTCAGACTCATGTTTGTAGCTTCGAAAACACTGTCTAACCATCTCATCCTCTGTCGTCCCCTTCTTCTTGTGCCCTCAATCTTTCCCAACATCAGGGTCTTTTCCAGGGAGTCTTCTCTTCTCATGAGGTGGCCAAAGTATTGGAGACTCAGCTTCACGATCTGTCCTTCCAGTGAGCACTCAGGGCTGATTTCTTTAAGCATGGATAGGTTTGATCTTCTTGCAGTCCATGGGACTCTCAAGAGTCTCCTCCAGCACCATAATTCAAAAGCATCAATTCTTCGGCGATCAGCCTTCTTTATGGTCCAGTTCTCACTTCCATACATCACTACTGGGAAAACCATAGCTTTAACTATACGGACCTTTGTTGTCAAGGTGATGTCTCTGCTTTTTAAGATGTTGTCTAGGTTTGTCATTGCTTTCCTTCCAAGAAGCAGGCATCTTTTAATTTCGTGGCTGCTGTCACCATCTGCAGTGATCATGGAGCCCAAGAAAGTAAAATCTCTCACTGCCTCCATTTCTTCCCCTTCTATTTGCCAGGAGGTGATGGGCCCAGTGGCCATGATCTTCGTTTTTTTGATGTTGAGCTTCAGACCATACAGTGGTACCTCGCAAGACGAAATTAATTCATTCTGCGAGTTTTTTCGTCTCGCGAATTTTTCGTCTTGCGAAGCACGGATTCCCTGGGTATTAACGGTTTTAAGAAAAAGGAAACAAACTCGCAAGACGTTTTCGTCTTGCGAAGCAAGCCCATAGGGAAATTCGTCTTGCGAAGCAACTCAAAAAACGAAAAACTCTTTTGTCTTGCGAGTTTTTCGTCTTACGAGGCATTCGTCTTGCGAGGTACCACTGTATTTTGCGCTCTCCTCTTTCACCCTCATTAAAAGGTTCTTTAATTCCTCCTCACTTTCTGCCATCAAGGTTGTGTCATCTGCATATCTGAGGTTGTTGATATTTCTTCCAGTGATCTTAATTCCGGCTTGGGATTCATCCAGCCCAGCCTTTCGCATGATGAATTCTGCATATAAGTTAAATAAGCAGGGAGACAATATACAGCCTTGCCGTACTCCTTTCCCAATTTTGAACCAATCAGTTGTTCCATATCCAGTTCTATCTATAGCTTCTTGTCCCACATAGAGATTTCTCAGGAGACAGATGAGGTGATCAGGCACTCCCATTTCTTTAAGAACTTGCCATAGTTTGCTGTGGTCGACACAGTCAAAGGTTTTTGTATAGTCAATGAAGCAGAAGTAGATGTCTTTCTGGAACTCTCTAGCTTTCTCCATAATCCAGCGCATGTTTGCAATTTGGTCTCTGGTTCCTCTGCCCCTTCGAAATCCAGCTTGCACTTCTGGGAGTTCTCGGTCCACATACTGCTTAAGCCTGCCTTGTAGAATTTTAAGCATAACCTTCCTAGCGTGTGAAATGAGTGCAATTGTGCGGTAGTTGGAGCATTCTTTGGCACTGTCCTTCTTTGGGATTGGGATGTAGACTGATCTTCTCCAATCCTCTGGCCACTGCTGAGTTTTCCAAATTTGCTGGCATATTGAGTGTAGCACCTTAACAGCATCATCTTTAAAAAATTTAAATAGTTCAGCTGGAATATCATCACTTCCACTGGCCTTGTTATTAGCAGTGCTTTCTAAGGCCCATTTGACTTCACTCTCCAGGATGTCTGGCTCAAGGTCGGCAACCACACTACCTGGGGTATACGAGACATCCATTTCTTTCTGGTATAGTTCCTCTGTGTATTCTTGCCACCTCTTCTTTATGTCTTCTGCTTCTGTTAGGTCCTTTCCACATTTGTCTTTTAATATGGTAATCTTTGTATAAAATGTTCCTTTCATATCTCCAGTTTTCTTGAACAGATCTCTGGTTTTTCCCATTCTGTTGTTTTCCTCTATTTCTTTGCATTGCTCGTTTAAGAAGACCTTCTTGTCTCTCCTTGCTATTTTTTGGAAATCTGCATTCAATTTCCTGTATCTTTCACTATCTCCCTCGCATTTTGCTTGCCTTCTCTCCCCCGCTATTTGTAAGGCCTCGTTGGACAGCCACTTTGCTTTCTTGCATTTCCTTTTCATTGGGATGGTTTTCGTTGCTGCCTCCTGTATAATGTTACGAGCCTTCATCCATAGTTCTTCAGGCACTCTGTCCACCAAATCTAATCCTTAAACCTATTCCTTACTTCCACTGTATATTCATAAGGGATTTGACTTAGATTGTATCTTACCGGCCCAGTGGTTTTTCCTACTTTCTTCAATTTAAGCTTGAATTTTGCTATAAGAAGCTGATGATCTGAGTCAGCTCCAGGTCTTGTTTTTGCTGACTGTATAGAGCTTCTCCATCTTTGGCTGCAGAGAATAAAATCAATCTGATTTCGATGCTGCCCATCTGGTGATGTCCATGTGTAGAGTCGTCTCTTGTGTTGTTGGAAAAGAGTGTTTGTGATGACCAGCTTATTCTCTTGGCAGAACTCTATTAGCCTTTGCCCTGCTTCATTTTGCTCTCCAAGGCCAAACTTGCCCGTTGTTCCTTTTATCTCTTGATTCCCTACTTTAGCATTCCAATCCCCTATAATGAGAAGAACATCCTTCTTTGGTGTCATTTCTATAAGGTGTTGTAAGTCTTCATAGAAGTGCTCAATTTCAGTTTCTTCAGCACCAGTGGTTGGTGCATAAACTTGGATTACTGTGATGTTAAAAGGTCTGCCTTGGATTCGTATCGAGATCATTCTATCATTTTTGAGATTGCATCCCAGTACAGCTTTCGCCACTCTTTTGTTGACTATGAGGGCCACTCCATTTCTTTTACAGGTTTCTTGCCCACAGTAGTAGATATGATGGTCATCCGAACTGAATTCGCCCATTGCTATCCATTTTAGTTCACTGATGCCCAGGATGTGAATATTTATTCTTGCCATCTCATTTTTGACCACATCCAACTTACCAAGGTTCATGGTTCTTACATTCCAGGTTCCTATGCAATATTTTTCTTTACAGCATTGGACTTTCCTTTCGCTTCCAGGCATATCCGCAACTGAACGTCCTTTCAGCTTTGGCCCAGCCGCTTCATCAGCTCTGAATCTACTTGTACTTGTCCTCCGCTCTTCCTCAGTAGCATGTTGGACGCCTTCCGACCTGAGGGGCTCATCTTCCAGTGTCATAACTTTTATATGCCTGTTGTCTTTGTCAATGGAGTTTTCTTGGTAGGTATACTGGAGTGGCTTGCCGGTTCCTGCTCCAGGTGGATCACGTTTGGTCAAAACTCTCCACTATTACCTGTCCATCTTGGGTGGCCCTGCACGGCATAGCTCATAGCTTCTCTGAGTTATTCAAGCCCCTTCGCCACGACAAGGCAGTGATCCATGAAGGGGTCTATCCATGAAGGGGTCTATCCATGATCCATGAAGACATACTGCCTACTCCCTCCCATAACTCATAACATATAGAGAAGTTCATTAATGGAGAGGCTGGTTTGTTAGGTGCCTTTGTTAACAAACAACTAAGTTTGAAAAGATTATAATAATTGAAAAGATTATTCGTTTCTAAGAAAGCTCTTTACTTCCCTGGAGAAGCTGAAGAGAGGAGTAAAGAGCAATTGCAATGCTGGTCGCAGGCCAGCTGTCAAGTGTTTGTTTTCAACCACAATTCCACTTTCTCCCCCTCTTTCTCCTGGGAAAACCAACTTCTTACTGCTGAATCAGAGGAAATGTCAATCGGGTTTTCGACAGGTTGACGTTTGCTCCAATTCAGCAGTAAAGAGTGGGTTTTCTGGGGAAAGGGTGGAAAACCACTTGGACCTGTGCCTAGACAAGCAAAGTGTGAATGAGCCTTGAGTACTAAGACAAAATCCAATGAAGTAGTTCTAGTGCAATTAGTTTTGGCTGCACAGTGGAACTCCCCCCCCCCCTAAGTATTTACAAAGGGAATATTTGTTTAAAGGTTGAGGAGGGCAGATGTAGATCTAACCAAGTTTTAATGTGCTTGGAGCAATTGTCATTGTGCTAACTCTGCTACAAGCGAGTAAAGAAACTTTCTTCCAAACCTCTTTCTCCAATTTGTTGTTGTTGTTTAGTCATTTAGTCGTGTCCGACTCTTCGTGACCCCATGGACCAGAGCACGCCAGGCACTCCTGTCTTCCACTGCCTCCCGCAGTTTGGTCAAACTCATACTGGTAGCTTTGAGAACACTGTCCAACCATATTGTCCTCTAGGCAGAAGCAATTATGGTGTATGAGGAGAAAAAGTGAAGTTTTGACTGCCTGCCTATTTGGAAACGGTGGGGGGGGGGGAATGGAAAACCACTTGGATCTGTGCCTGGAAAGCATGGGGCAAGCAAAATGTGAATGAGCCTTGAGTAATAAGACAAAATCCAATGAGTTAGTTCTCCTAGTGCAATTACTTTTGGCTGTACAATGGAACTGCCCCCTTCCTCTACTCATTCAAGAATATTTTCTGGGGTTAATCAGTTAATTGATGCTATTGATTTTTACAGTAGTATCTGAAGAAGCATCAGCAGCCTAGTGTCTATATCAGGCTTCCTCAACCTCGGCCCTCCAGATGTTTTGAGACTACAGTTCCCATCATCCCTGACCACTGGTCCTGTTAGCTAGGGATCATGGGAGTTGTAGGCCAAGAACATCTGGAAGGTCGAGGTTGAGGAAGCCTGGTCTATATCAAGGATGCAGAATTTGGCCCACAGTCTCTGTGCAGATTTGAATCAGCACGCTGCTGGATGTATTTGTGCCTGCTTCCCAGACTGCATAACAAATCTGATGGAGGCTAAAGGCCTGTAATTTCTGCTCATACCTGAGACTTTGCAACCCACTGTGGGCTTCTGATTTCTCTTAGGTCAGAAAGAAATGCAGATGTGCACCATTAGTCATGACTTGGGCAAAAAACCACTAATCCTTGGGATTTGCAGGAGAATGGAGGTTTATGTGGAATATGCAACTGCTACATATTGATTTGCCTAAGAATTTTGCATGCACCTCTGAAATATAAGGCATGAATGAGACAAGCTTACATTTGGAACATTTATGTCACATAGAGAAATATTCATCATATTTGTGGCTGTGTAATTGTTAGGATGGTCCTACTCTCGTGTAGGACCCTGGTAGAGACACATACACCGTCATGTGATAGACAACAATCTCAGGACTGCAAACACGGAGCAAGAATCCTAACAGTAATATGAGGGCCTTGAGATCCCATCCTGCACCATTCCCACAAAAAAATTCCGTAGTAGGGAAGTAGCTTGCACCCCCCAAACCTTTGGAATGCTCTGTTTATTTTTACAGTAGTACCACATTTTGCAAAATCTTCTGGGTACAGTAGTTCCTTCAGGAAATTGGTCCTGCAATCTAATTTTACACTGACAAGAGAAAGTATTTTATTACATTTAAATTTTGCTTCTTTTCAGCTCCACCATAGGCTTGTTTCAGTACTTGCCCCGATGTTTTGAACACCTGCAAAATGTAACGCATAATCAGCTCTTCATTTTAGCTCATTGTGCAGAATAATCTTAATCTGAATAGCCCTTCAGTGTCTCACAGATGTTTGCATAGTGGGACTAATTTTGAAGCTTAGCAATGGCAAAATCTGGGAACATCGCTTTTAATGGGTCAGCTAAGCAGTTCTTTTCTTTTTTCCCTTTAATCTTAAATATACACCTGTTGGAAAATGGTTCCAAGATCCGACAAAGGAAGCCTAGAGTAGGAAGACTGACCCAATTCAGTCCCCAGCACCTTCAGATAGGGCTGGAAAAGATTCCTGTCAAAAGCCCTAGAGGGTTGTTGCTGGTCAGGGTAGATAATACTGAGCTACTAGGCATGATGCTTTTGAATTATGGTGCTGGAGGAGACTCTTGAGAGTCCCATGGACTGCAAGAAGATCAAACCTATCCATGCTTAAAGAAATCAGCCCTGAGTGCTCACTGGAAGGAAAGATCCTGAAGCTGAGACTCCAATACTTTGGCCACCTCAGGAGAAGATAAGACTCCCTGGAAAAGACCCTGATGTTGGGAAAGATGGAGGGCACAAGGAGAAGGGGACGACAGAGGATCAGATGGTTGGACAGTGTTCTCGAAGCTACCAGCATGAGTTTGACTAAACTGCGGGAGGCAGTGGAAGACAGAAGTGCCTGGCGTGCTCTGGTCCATGGGGTCACAAAGAGTCGGACACGACTAAACAACTAAACAACTAGGCATGAACCACAGATCTGTTTCAGTATAATGCAACTTCCTGTGTTTCTAGCCGGTGTCCCAATAAACCAGGAAAGCTGGGTTTGAGAATCTTCCATTCACCTGCTCTGTCCAGTCTGGCCCCTTGCTCTGCTCGCATCTTACCTTAGACATGCCAGAAGCCTAAACAGAAGCACTAAAAACCACTTCTAAAATATGATCTTGAACCTGAGGAAGTCAAATGAATTTCCTACTTTTTTGGAAATGTGTGAGGGGGGAGCAAAAGAGAGAGCTAGGAGAACCAGTGGTCAGGGATTATGGGAGCTGTAGTCCTACACCTACAACCGCCACGAGGTGGAGAAGCTTTGCTCTAGAGCCTTCCCAGGAACTCATGTTTCAGTCAAAGCCAGCAAAATGCACAACGAAGGAATTACTCCCCTGATGCATTTTCATATCAGGAAGTGTGGGCTACAAAGTGGTGGAGAAATGTTTAATGGGAAGAGGAAGATGACTTCACTACCCTTGGCTAGGGATGTGGGTGGTGCTGTGGTCTAAACCACTGAGCCTTTTGGGTTTGCTGATCAGAAGGTTGGTGGTTCGATCCCCACAACAGAGTGAGCTCCTGTTGCTCTGTCCCAGCTTCTGTCAACCTAGGAGTTCGAAAGCACGCCACTGCAAGTAGATAAATAGGTACCACTGCGGTGGGAAGGTAAACAGCGTTTCCGTGCGCTCTGGTTTACGTCACGGTGTTCTGTTTTGCCAGAAGTGGTTGAGACATGCTGGCCACATCACCCAGAAAGCTGTCTGTAGACAAACACCGGCTCCCTCGGCCTGAAAACGAGATGAGCGCCACAACCCCAGGATCGCCTTTGACTGGACTTAACTGTCCAGGGGTCCTTTACCTTCACATTTACTTTACCCTTGGCTACCCCTCAAAATGCAAAGCTAAGCTCAACCCATGTCCTAACCTACCCCCAAAATTCTAAAGAAATTCTGAAGTGCCCTGAGAACGAGGCTGAAAAATTGAGACTTATTTTTTCATTATAACAAACTTTTGAGAAACCAGGCTACAGATTTCAGCATGGCACCAATAGCTAGTGCAGTGCAGTATAAGCACTGGATGACAACTCCCTTTCCTTAGCATCAGAGAGGTGAGGTGCACAAATTTGCAAACCTATTGCATGATTTTGCCTGTGAACTTGAGAGAGGTTCTGTGCAAAATGCAAATGATGATTCTTTTTTTGGCGGGGTGGAAGCTTCTTTGCTGCTCTTGAGGGGCCCAGCAAACCCCCAGATCTCTGAAGCTTCTCCCGTGTCATTTAAATAAACCCTGGATTACTTTGCTAAGAAATAGAAAATGTGACAAATGATGTATTGGTGCTGACACCTGATCGTGTGAAGTAAGCTTTTAGGCTAATTTTCAGGACTTGGTGGGAGGGGCAGACTCTCCAAGCTACTAAATTTCCTGTAGAGGCTAAGGGAGCACTATGATTTTGGGTTAAATATTGGTACAAATGCCCAGGCTGGTCATCAAACTGTAATTAAAACAATCAAAGGCTATTTATTTATCTTACGACTCTTTTGTGATCATCTCATGTGTGGTAAGTATCTAGAGTTAAATCCCAAGTTAGCAGCTGTGGATTAGCTGCAACTTTAAAAATATTTAATAAATGACTTATATCTGAACTGCTAGCCATTTTTTTCACTACCTGTGGCACATACTTGCTCATCGATAAATCCAAGTTATTGGTCTGTTCGTTTTCACAGGTCGGTGCATTCCTTTAGATCAGTAGTTTCTTCCGATGGTTTTATGAATGGCTTTGTGGATTTCTGTGGCTGTAAAGTAGGTTACAATCCTGCTCTATGAGAGTGGAACTATATGTCATCTTGGCAAAGGCATGTTCCTAAAACCCAGTTGCCAGGATAGCACAAATGCCAAGGTGCCATGCTTAACTAACCCCACACCTACCAGTGATCCACTGCAAATGCCCCCTTGAGGGGGCAGGGATGTTAGGAGTGAAAAGCATAAAATGGCAGCCAAAGGCTTGTCTAATATGGCACTTCCAGTACATGCACCTAAAGTTCCTACACATGCAGACACAATCCATCAAGGCATCATCTTGTTCAGCAGATCTACGTTCCCCGCCCCCAAAAGCAGTTTTAGTTTTTTGTTTGTTTTTACCAGAGGCAGGGTGGGGATGTGGAGTATTTGAAATGGAAAACAGTGGTACCTCGGTTTACGAACTTAATCTGTTCCGGAAGTCCGTTCTTAAACTGAAACCGTTCTTAAACCAAGGCACGCTTTCCCTAATGAGGCCCCCTTTCGCTGGTGCCCTTCCACCGTTTGGATTCCATTCTTAGACCGAGGCAAAATTCGCAAACTGGGACACTACTTCTGGTTTTGCAGAGTTTGTAAACCGAACCGTTCATAAACAGGACTGTTCGTAAACCGAGGTACCACTGTATCTGTCTAACTTCCCAGAAAACTGTTGCTAGACCCTGCTTCATTCAGAATTTGTTTCAGATGACACTCAGCAGCAATGCAGGGATGGGTGAAACCCACATTTTCCAAACGTGTTTATCCAAAACCTTGTTGTTTCAACCAAAATTCATCAGATGTATCATCCAAACGGCCTCCTTGGGCTTTTGTTGAACAGCATGGTTTTACTACTAATAATGCAACACTAAATTCTGCCTGCTGTGAAATAGAACAAAAAGACCTGATTGGTGTTGGGGCTGACATTTAAAGCCCTAAACGGCCTTGGTTCAGTATACCTGAAGGAGCGTCTCCACCCCCATCGTTCTACCCAGACACTGAGGTCCAGTGCTGAGGGCCTTCTGGGGGTTCCCTCATTGTGAGAAGTCAAGTTATAGGCAACCAGACAGAGGGTCTTTTCGGTAGTGGCATCCTGTGGAACGCCCTCCCAGCACATGTCAAAGAGAACAACAGCTACCAAACTTTTAGAAGACATCTGAAGGCCACCCTGTTTAGGGAAGCTTTTAATGTTTGATGGACTACTGTATTTTAATATTTTGTTGGAAGCCACCCAGAGTGGTTGGGAAAAGCCAGCCAGATGGACAGGGTATAAATAATAAATTATTGTTGCTATTATTATTATTATTATGAATCCAATGGTAGGCTGCATCATTATTATGATTCTACATCGATTCAGTTCCGCATTGAGAAAAACACAGATCTCCTTCTGCAGACGAAGTGTTTTATACATACAATTATTGTGTGTAGAATCCAGAAATATATAGATGGAAAAACAGGTACAGGTTGGTTTCACACATTTCCAGGAATAGCTGAGAACTGGCTCAGAATGAAACAGTGTTTATTCTTCCTGTTCTTGGTACACTGACAGTTTTAAAATAAATCAGGAGCACAGAAATGACCAGAAAGGATACTAACTTCATAAAACTTTGTTTGTGAAGGGCAAGAAGAAACACACGTAAAACAACCGAGGGGTTTCTTTTTCTTCTTTATGAACCACAAAAGAACCACAAGCCATTAAGGCTGAAGTTTAACTCCCTCTGTTGGCCACAAGACATTGATTGGCAATTTGGCCAGATACAATTCGTTCTTTTACAGATATATTAAAAGGCATTTAGATGCCTCCAATGCAGAGGACAGATGCTTTGAGACATGAACAGAATGTTGGGTTTCATTAGAGACTCATATAATAATGAGATTGTTTCAGGGAAGTAACTCTTTGCCAAATTGACTGCAAGACTCTCGTTTTGGCAATGAGACTTTGGGGGGTTTAGCAATCAAATGTTTCTGAAGAATCATTAGAAGAACACCCTCTTCAGTTTTGTCACATGAGCAAAACTCTCTTCTGTGTTTCATGTGCTATTAATTTCCAGATCAGACACCTTCTGTCCCGTTTAGGCAGAACAGTCCTCAAACCAGGTTAGGGTAGGATTTTGCTTTTGGAAGCAAAAGAATTCAGAAGAGCCTCCATGAAGTTTTTGAAGAAAGCATTCTCTTTGCAGTAAGTGAAAGGGGTATACTCAATGGTT
This sequence comes from Podarcis filfolensis, assembly GCF_964270895.1. Classification (NCBI taxonomy): domain Eukaryota; kingdom Metazoa; phylum Chordata; class Lepidosauria; order Squamata; family Lacertidae; genus Podarcis; species Podarcis filfolensis. The sequence continues at coordinate 46,918,319 of NC_139615.1, forward strand.
GCAGAAACCTGTATGCATCCAAATAGGCAGGGAGTCAAAACCTCAATTTTTCTCCTCATACACCACAATTTCTTCTGCCTGTTGGAGAGAGAGGTTTGGAAGAAAGATTCTTTACTCGCTCGTAGCAGAGTTAGCACAATGATGAATGCTCCAAGCACATTAAAACTTGGTTAGATCTACATCTGCCCTCCTCAACCTTTAAACAAATATGCCCTTTGTAAATACTTAGGCTTGAATAAATCACAGACACATATTTGCAAATATGTGAATATTTTACTCAAAGAGGTTCTCCAAGTTACAGCAAACAAATCTCTATCCGTATGCAGTAAAATAAAGATGAAAAGGTTTCCAAACGGCTCAAAAAAGAAATAGATCTGGATTTCTTCCAAAAATAATCATGGTCATCTTTGGGTTAGTAAAGATGCAGGCTATAAAATCTCCTTTTTGAGAGAGTCAGTTCACTGGCAGGAAGCCATGACCACATGGCTTCTTGCTTGCTTGTTCCAGAAAGCATGAAGAAAAAAAATGCCAAAAAGGGGAGGGAGCAGAGGCTCCTTGTGCTGCCAAGCCACACCCACTCTGTAACTTGAGCTCAGGGCTTAAGTTAACCCTTTTATGCATGAAAATGTGAGCCAGTATCTGTATATTACAACACTATCAACACTAGCACTTTCCAGAGAAGCGGGGTGGATGGCAACAGGGGAATGGGTCTTTTCGGCAATGGTTCCCCATTTGCAGGGTGTTCTCCCCAGGGAGGCTCACCTGGCACCTTTGTTACATATATTTAGATGCCAGGCAGAAACATTGTTCTTCTCCCAGGCCTTTGGCTAATTTAACGATCTGTGGCCCTTTTGAAACTTCATGTGTATGGGGGGGTTATTAATTTGTTTGCTACTATGCTCGGTCCCTGCTCCTGCCAACCTAGCAGTTCGAAAGCACGTCAAAGTGCAAGTAGATAAATAGGTACCACTCCAGCAGGAAGGTAAACGGTGTTTCCGTGCGCTGCTCTGGTTCGCCAGAAGCGGCTTAGTCGTGCTGGCCACATGACCCGGAAGCTGTACGCCGGCTCCCTCGGCCAATAAAGTGAGATGAGCACTGCAACCCCAGAGTCGGTCACGACTGGACCTAACGGTCAGGTGTCCCTTTACCTTTACCTTATGTTATATATATATATATATATATATATATATATATATATATATATATAGTGTTTTTATGTTATAAACTGCCCTGTGATCCTTGGATAAAAGGAAGGAAGGAAATCAAATAAATAAATAAATAAATAAATAAATAAATAAATAAATAATACACTGCAACATTTTGTTGAATGTCTCACTAGGCAACACTTAATATTGCTCAAAAATAAACATGGAAACATTTCCATTTGCTCCCCCACTCCCCATCTGAAATAACATCGATCTAACCTGCGCCATGGCAAAAGCAGCAAAAGATATTGAGGCATGGCAAGCAGACATCTTGGTCTTACATGAGACTTTCATTATTAAATTCATTCTTTCTTCTGACACGTGATTTGGGAACTGGTGCTTTTACCATTCTGGTAAACTTCCACCCCTCTCTTTCTGCTTACTAGCCCAACTGCGTATGTCTAGCTAGTGATTGAATTCCCGCTCCCCTCAAAAAACCTGCCTCTTTAGAAAATGTACTTTGAAGCCATAATTGATTGTTAAAGCCAAATAGTTACTTTAAAAGCACCCAGAAAGCATTTAAAATGCATTTCGGAAGAAATTAGAAACGGCATTTTAACAATAATTTCAAAATGAGCATTTAGGGGGGATTTTGATGCTGGGAACATGCAAAACAGCTCTCTGGGGTGCCAGATGATGCAATCTGTAGTTTAAATGACTATTCAGAGTTTTTGAAGTTTATTTTTCTTTTTAATCTTTTGCTGTATGCTGGAGGGAGGGTTTCATTTTGCCTCCCTCTCCAGTTGTCAAAAATAGGGCTTTCAGAGATATTTGTTTCATTATACCTTGATGGATTCAGACATTCTTCTTCTTCTTCTTTGGCGATCCCTCGTAGCCGAGTAAGATTGTCTTCCATAAGCATGGTTTAACAATGAGTCCGTAAGTGACTGTAGAGGCCAATTCTGGATCCACACGCCCTTCCACAGTGGGGACATTGGTTCCCGGGCAGGAGTTGATCACAGTGAGGGTTTGCCAAGCGTGCCTTCCTCTTAGCACGTTTCTCCCTTGCATCCTGAGTTCGAGTGTCTTCAAAGCCCATGACACCTTTGGTAAAGGCTGCGCACCAACTGGAGCACTCGCAGGCCAGTGTTTCCCAGTTGTCAGTGTTTATACTACATTTTTTTAGATTTGCCTTGAGACAGTTTTTAAACCTCTTTTGTTGACCACCAGCATTACGCTTTCCATTTTTAAGTTCGGAATAGAGTAGTTGCTTTGGAAGATGATCATCAGGCATCCACACAACATGACCAGTCCAACGAGGTTGATGTTGAAGAATCATTGCTTTGGCACTGGTGATCTTTGCTTCTTCCAGTACACTGGCATTAGTTCGCCTGCCTTCCCAAGTGGTATACTGAACACCCACCCATGTAATAATAATAATAATAATAATAATAATAATAATAATAATAATAATAATTTATTATTTGTACCCCGCCCATCTGGCTGGGATTCCCCAGACACTCTGGGCGGCTTCCAACAAAGATGAAAAATACACTAAAATGTAACATATTAAAAACTTCCCTGAACAGGGCTGCCTTCAGATGTCTTCTGAATGTCAGGTAGTTGTTTATCGCTTTGACATCTGATGGGAGGGCGTTCCACAGGGCGGGCGCCACTACCGAGAAGGCCCTCTGCCTGGTTCCCTGTAACTTGGCCTCTCGCAGTGAGGGAAGCGCCAGAAGGCCCTCGGAGCTGGACCTCAGTGTCCGGGCAGAACGATGGGGGAGGAGACGCTCCTTCAGATATACTGGACCGAGGCCGTTTAGGGCTTTAAAGGTCAGCACCAACAACTTGAACAACTTTAGAGAGATAAATATGTTCTCAAGTGGGGGGGGGGGGACACATGCAAGTAATACAATTAACCCTTGGACCAGTCACTTACTCTCAGCCTAAGATACCTCACAGGGTTGCTGAGAGGAGGAGCAGAGATATATACACCACTTTGAGCTCCTTGGAGGAAAGATAAATAAATAAATTTCATTAGTACAGATCTGAAAAGTAGAGGAAACACACCAAAGAATCTGCCTAGGATTTTAAGCATTTGCAAATGTATTCCAGCATTCACCAGTTTTGGACATCTTCTGTAATATATATATTAACAAGAGCAATCTAATCTAGATATAGTTTACTAACCAATATTCTTCGTAGCAGCCCTCTCTTTGACAAACTGCAGATCCTCCCTTTATTCCTTCACAAAATTTACAGCCTGCCAACACTTGCCCACCACCGGAGACAGTTGAATGATTGTTTTCCAAATTTAGAATTCAATAGAGTCTATCCTTCAGTAAGAAGATTGTCTCTCTTGTGTTATTCCATAGAACATACCTACATTGTGAAACATACTAATCTAAGATCAGCAGCCTTTATCACTTCTGCATCCTTCTGTCTGACAGGAAGATATATAGACAGAAGCACAGTGTCACTAAAGGTAAAATATGATGGTATTGATTTTTTATATATTTTTTTGAGGTTGTAGCAGATTAAGTAACATGTGAAAACCAAAGTAATCAGCAGGAAAAAGTAGTTTTCACTGAAGTGAATTCATTCATATTTTCAATCCTAGGTGCTCCTTTTTGGAAGATCAAGATGGAAAAGATTCTCTAATATGAATTATTAGGTTTCTGCAGGCCGTTAAAGCATATTTCATTAACCTTTTACTACAGAATTTGGGAGAAAAACTCACCCAAAAGAAATTCTCACAACAAAGAACTAATATGAAGCAACATCTTCCAAATCTTACACACCACCACTAGTCTTCAATTGATAGAAGAAGTGGGCAGAGATCTTATCTAAGATTGGTTGCATCAGCAGGGCCATAGCCATCTTTTGGAGAAAGATGGGGAACATGGGGAATGTTGTCCATGCGCAAGGTGACAGGTTCAATCCGTGCTACCTTCAGTTAAACAGGACTTGGGAAATATTGGTTTGGTGCTCTGCACATCTTGACCCTGCAGATGTGGATCTGCCGCAAGTATGGCAAATCAAAATACCAAGGGTGGATCTACACACAGGAAAAAAAATGCTATAATTAAGTCATATTCATTCGTTAGAACAAGAGAAAAACCCGCATTATGCTCTGGTTATCTCCCGCTTGGACTACTGCAATGTGCTCTACATGGGGCTACCTTTGAAGGTAACTCAGAAACTACAACTAATCCAGAATACGGCAGCTAGACTTGTGACTAGGAGTGGCTGCTGGGACCATATACAGTCAGGGGCGTAGCGTGGGTTGTCAGCACCCGGGGCAAGGCAAGTAATTTGCGCCCCCTAACCCATGGATTTGCGCCCCCTAACCCATGGATTTGCGCCCCCTAACCCTAACCCCCAGATGTTGCACCCGGTGCGGCCGGCCCCCCCTGCACCCCCACGCTACGCCACTGTATACAGTCATATCTCAGGTTACAGATGCTTCAGGTTGCACATTTTCAGGTTGTGGGCTGGAAGTATTGGAACGGGTTACTTCTGGGTTTCAGCGCTCACGCATGCGCAGAAGCACTAAAACGCACTTTGCACATGCGCAGAAGCACCGAATCATGACCCGCGCGTGCGCAGATGCGGCACTGCGGGTTGCGAACACTGTGGGTTGCAAACGTGCCTCCTGCATGGATCACTTTCGCAACCCGAGCGTCCACTGTACCACTAGTCCTAAAGGCTCTTCACTGGCTCCCAGTACGTTTCTGAGCACAACTAAAAGTGTTGGTGCTGACCTTTGAAGCCCTAAATGGCCTTGGCCCATTATACCTGAAGAAGCATCTCCACCCCCATTACTCAGCTCAGACACTGAGGTCCTCCTCTGAGGGTCTTCGGTTGGTTCTGTCACTGAGAGAAGCAAAGTTACAGAGAAACAGGCAGAAGGCCTTCTCAGTAGTGGTGCCCTCCCTGTGGAAGGAACACTCTCCCTTCAGATGTCATGGAGATAAAGAACTACATAACTTTTAGAAGACATCTGAAGGCAGCCCTGTATTTGGAAGTTTTTAATGTTTGTTTTGTGTTTATAACACATTTAAAACACTGTTTTTTTGACTCATGTAGCTGAATCCCAAGTTGCTTAAATGATGAATGGGTAGATCTGCAGGTCTAGTTTTTCAAATGCTTTATTTAATCAGATTATTTGTAGCCTGACTATCAGCCATGGTTTCCTTTGTCTCACTTACCTAGGAGTAAGAACTACTAAACTCTATGGGACTTAGTTCAGTTCTGTAAATGTCTACACAGAGTTGTGTTAAAGTCTGTAGCTATTTTTCTATGTGACCAACATGCCTTGAGAGAACTCCTTTAATTTGCTTCTACTATTTCAGCCAAACAGCTCTCTTGAGACCATTTTCAGTTTACAGAAGCAGGAGTCAGTGAGTCTTGAGGATTTCAACTTGCCCTTGTTAACACTGGCCTAGGAATAGATGGATCAATCTATTTCTGCTTTGTGTCAATTTTGTATGTGTTTGTTCCCAAATCTATTTCATCCTGTTGGTGCATTAATTGGTGATTTTTTAGACTTTAAAAATCTGCATGGAAATATAATATTATTACAAAATGCACATTGAAATAGGTACTTAGCACTAATTAGATATTTAGATACACAATTTTCATCAGGGTGTGCGTATTGAAAAGCAATTCAGCCTAAAATATACATTCTGACACATACAGGTATGCTTTTGGGGGCTGTGGAATATGGAGAAATGCAAAATCCCGAAGATAACTGTGTTCCAAGCTGAACAGTAGTTCGGGAGATGTGGATCAGTTCTGCTCACATCAGAATTCATAGACATCTAATAATTTAATGGTATTTCTCAAGTATCTACCCTGGTTATATCCTTGCTCTGACCAAGTTGCTGCTGAAGTACAAGCCGGTGTGCTAACATACAGATTCCCTCACAGCTGTGTCTCTCTGTTGAACCACCTGCCCTCATCCCAGCCAACAATCTCTTTGTTTTCCATGAAACCTTTCATGAATTAGACAAGCCTTTCTCTTCTCTTCTAAAAATGCATTTGTCCTCCGATTCATATGGTTGCCATGCTTTCCAAGACCAGCCTTGCTGATGTGCTCTTTTGCCTAACTTGCTCTTAGAGCTCTCAGATGGACACCTGCTTTTATGCCTTATCACCTTGGATTTGTCTTAAAATGTCATCCTGCTGGTCATGTCATAGTAATGACTGGGAACGCCTAAAACTTCCCTTTCCTGGATCTAACCGACTGCCAATAATTCCCCCTCCATCAGTTATGTTGCTGTAAGGGAAGAGGGTTCTGCAGGAAATTAAGTTCCAATTCAGTGGTACCTTGGGTTAATAACTTAATTCGTTCCAGAGGTCCGTTCTTAACCTGAAACTGTTCTTAACCTGAAGCACCACTTTAGCTAATGGGGCCTCCTGCTGCTGCCGCACCATTTCTGTTCTCATCCTGAAGCAAAGTTCTTAACCCAAGGTATTATTTCTGGGTTAGCGGAGACTGTAACCTGAAGCGTCTGTAACCCGAGGTACCGCTGTATCAATTGTTCTTGAGGGAAGGCACCCACAGGATATAGAATCACATTGCGGTCCCAAGCAGATTGTGCCCTGGGGGTGGGAAGGGATGATGCAATAACAGGTGAACAAACACTGTCAGGCTTGAAGAATCTCCCCCCCCCCCTTGATGGCACCACGAGGCAGGGAGGTAACAAGGACGTTCTTATGTATGATTTATTCAGTCATCACGATCAAAGACAAAGAATTTCAGTCCTTCCCCATAAGTGAGTTGCTCACACAGAACTCCTCCCCCTTTCCCCTCTAGCAACAACATCTGCTTCTACAGCATCTGTCCATGGACAATTGTATCTGGGCTCTTTGTTCTTGCACCCTTAACAAACGCCGTGTTTTGGGAGAAGGGGGGTTTGGTTATGGTGTCCGTTGACGTGTCAACTAGCTGCTCCCCCTCCCCTCCTCCTTCTCCTAACATAGCATAACTCTGCTGTTCACCAGTCTCTGAACTGTTATCTTCCTCAAAGCCCTGCTGTAATTTGAGTCTGCCTCCCTCCTCTCTGGAAGCTACAGGAGCGGGGCGGGGGGACCTCCACCATTCCTTGTCCTCTTCAGTGCAGTCCCTGACACTGACACAATGTTCTGGGAATTGAAAATGGCCACAACTTTAATACTCCTGCCTATTAGCAGGAGATTTTCAGAGTTGTGCCTGGGCTAAGGGTGACCTCAAGATGCGAGTCAACTCAGTAGGCCTCCCGGGCCACCATCTGGAAGTTCTATGGCCTGTCTGCTTCCCTCTCGGCTTCAGGACAGAACGTCCACCCAGAACCCATTTACTGGGGTACCCTGAGATGTTGCACTTCCTGGAAGGAAAGGGGGTGATGCACCACTTCACCCCCTCCCAGAAAATAGACTATAGGATTCAACCCATTGCCTAATCTGCCACGAGTTGGCCATCAAGCAAGGGTGTTTGACTGATAAACATTGGTAGGTCCACGCTCCTTTATGAATTCATCTCATCCCTCACTAAAGGCATATAAAGAAGAGCTGGCTACCCTCATCCTTCATGGTCCCCAGTTTTAGGGTATCCATTTGCTGACATCAGTGGTGTCACATGACTTCTCCCTTGGCTGTGTTTATTTCCATTTGGGTTAGGAAAGCAGCAAAAATGCCAGGGTGCCATGAGCAGAGTGGCATCTTCACAAACCCTACATTATGTATGGAGTGTGTTCAGCTATAAAACCACCACCACAGCAACCTTTGTCGATGCTTAGGGCAAATGTCTGAGAGAGCAGGTGGTATCAGATACTTCCTGTGAAGCCTGACATGTATTTTATAAACCAGTCAGTTTTTATAAAAACCAGATATACCACCATACAATTTTGTTAGTGATGCTGTGCAATATCATTTTGCTTGTTTGATTTTAGCTCTGGGTACATACATATCACAGATGCCTCATTTCAATCTCTTTTAGAAATACAAGTTTTATATACTAAGACTAAGGAAAAGAAAAGAAAAATCCCAAAGTCAAAAAAAAAAGAAAAAGAAAAAAGCTTTGACCTGCTGAGATGATGCCAAGTGATTTTACCAGCACACAGTAACTTACCCCATATCTAATCAATTCTTCAACATGACATTTCTCTGGTTTTGTGTTTGTGTTTTAGATTTATATCCACATGAATACACAAGACTTGCCACCAAGTGTAACTTAAAATGAAATTTCTAAGGATGGTTATGACATTTTTCTCGTCTAATTTTCTCATTACATTTTGAGATTCTGAATGACCCAGTCTTGTTTTGGGAATAGAAGCAAGCCACTGGCAATTCCCCACTTTTAATTTCCAATTTCTAATTGTTCATGCCGCTGAGCATGCACTTTGCCATAGTTTTCAGTTTGTATTGCATTCTCTAACAGGTTACCAATATAAAATAGCACATATGCTTGTTGATGAAATCGAAGAGAGAGAGAAGGAATTTTGATGTAATTAGGCAATGACTGTAAGTATTAATTTTTCTGCTGTGATTCAGTGAATTCACTCTTAAAGATTCCCTTTTCAGCTGATTTAAACAATGAACACATGCACGGGAGCACATTGGTTGTGCTAAGGAAATGAAAATTACACATGCCAATTTTGATTTTTTTTTTAAAAAAAACTCTCCAAATTAAATTGGAGTGCAGGTGGGTTAGAACAAGAGGAAGAGACAAATCACAGAGCAGTATTAAATTGGGATTGAGAAAATCTCCTCATTCTTAGAAATTTGGAGGTGCAGACTCCAAAGTCAGAGAAATTGTGGCTGGCCGGCTACTTGTACAACCCTAGCAAAGATCTCCCTTATACTAAACCAGCCTGCAATACTGGATCAAAATATGGATTATAGCTAGATTGGCTGCTTTCCATGTGGGATGTGGGTAACTTGTAACCTTATGGAAATTCTTGTTTCCTGTACTTCCCTCACATACTGTTACTCTGTGTACTGTGCAAAAATGAAAACTTGGCAAAACACATTTCTCTCCTTAACAACATACTTAGTAGCTATGTTAAGTTTTAGAGAACTGCAGGAAGCCAGGAGTGCCTGCTGTGTCGTACAGCCTTGAATTGCTCCACCATCAAAATGTAGGAGAAAGAACAATATTTTATATCCTATGGAATGCACTACTGAGAATATCAAACACTCACTAAATGACAACAGTTTGCTCACAGCCAAAATGTGCAAATAATGAAATTTAAGTGGGGCAGGATCAAAGAAGAAGCAATAATTGAGTTATAGCTCATTGCCACCAACGGATATAAAAACAACAGTTTGCTAACTGGATTTTAGTAGCACTGGGCACAAGATGGAAAAGTGAGCAGAAGGCTGGACACACTTCATCAATGAAACCCTTGAGTCTCCTTGAATTAGGTTAAGTGATCACATGATTCCCAGAGAGCAGGGCTACATGCCTGGTCCTGATGGAGGTACATGGTGCTATAGATGATCACTGTCCACATGTCAGTTTCTCTGCCACAGATGAGAGACTATGACATGTATATCTGGAGAGCAAGTCATCAATGTGTCCTGTTGCCAAGTGCAATGCAAGAGCACAGCACTGCTCCCCAGTAATCATGTGATGAGCCTTTCATGTGAGTATTGCACAAAGGAGCCTTAGATTTGCCACATTCTGCCATTTTGTCAAGAAAAATATGGAATCCAATACACAGTCCCTACAGTTTTACAACTGGCAACGTGTGCTGAGTATTAGTCTCTTTACTATTCAGTTGGTTGGTTTTTGTGTTTCTACTTTCTCCGTGGGAAAACTCACAATTACTCCTACAATTAATGCTAAATGGCTTCAATGTAGGCATGGCAGCATACTTTTTAAACAACAGTGATTTCATCTAGACATTTTCCAGGGACTGATTATACAAGCCGTTCAGAGTATCTGGGGAAACCCAGTCAAATGGCGGAGTAAAAATAATAAAATTATTGATTCAGGTAGGTAGCTGTGTTGGTCTGACGCAGTCAAAATAAATTTAATTTTTTTTTAAAAAAATTGTCCAGTAGTACCTTAAAGATCAACTAAGTTTGTTCTGGATATAAGCTACAATTATTGCTATTGTTAAGTTGAGACCAATTTGAAAACTGTGGGGCAGGGGGAGGTCATTCGTCTTCCTCCAGTTCCCTCCTTGGTTACCTACTTCAGTCTGTCTCCAATACCTTCTCCATTCCCTGCCTCCATTTACATGTTCATACTCAGAAACCTCCCCCCTAAATAAATTCAGACAAGACTCAAATTTTGGTTTTCGTTTTTTGCAAAATTTAGGCCACAACTTTATTGATTACAGAAAGTGACTGGTTGCATAGGTTCTGGTTCTACTAGCTCCCTGCCATGGAGGTAGCACTGACCCAGGGTTCCAGCATAGGTCAGCCAAGGGTGAACACCTGGATAAGCAGAAAGCTGGGAACAGGCTAACTTCGCCTCCCAAATGTCTCCCTGGACTCAGGCATGGGCACAACCCCCTCTCAGGGGTTGACCAAACCATCAAGTTCCTGGATTCCTTTAACGGAATATCCTTCACATAGGGATGGCGAGAACGTTCTCCCATCCCTATCACCTGAACCAGAGCCTATCCGCAACCTTACAAGTTGTGACGATTTGCTGTGCGGCAGGCGAAACCCAAATGGCACCAGCCAATCAGCCAAGTGGGGAAAATTCCTGCTGTGCCCCTGTCCCAACGACAGACGACACACGACGGCATAGCAAGGTCAAGCTCAACAAGCCCTAAAAGTAGGGAGAGGTAGGTGGGTGTTCCGATGCATGCACCAAAAGAGGAAGCTCTGGGTCACGTGCATTGGCATAAATAGGTCCCTCAAACCATTTGGACTGCGTCCCATTGGCCAGATTGCACCCAGCTACGAGGGACCTACCAATTGTGTGTTGTGGCTGACCAATCGTACCCACCCACAACACAGGGTGTCAGTTTCCAGGTCTCACCGCAATACGTGCCCTCTTTAAGGGAGGACCCGATTTCTCCTCAGGGATGTTCCTAAATGCATCCTAAGTAACCACAGCATGTGGGAAGGCAAGCTTTCAGCTGTTCCTCCCAACCAGTCTCAGCTAGTTGCTATTACCCTAGAAGGAATGCTCCCATTAGTGCTACTGGGCACTTTACGTCTGGGTCCAATAGCTGCCTTTGGGGGCGGGGGGTCATCGGGACAATAATGGGGGAGAAACAGGTTAAATATCCCTTCCCCATGCACTGTGACAAAAGTAACACCCAACTATTTTTTTAGGGAAACAACAACAGAAAATGTGATCATCCCTCATTCTATCTTCCAGTTCCCCCTCCACCTGTCTCCCACTCTCCCTTTTCCGGTCTCCTCCATTCCCACCTCCCTCCTTCTCATTATCCTTCTTTCCCACCTCCATGAACCTTTTAGACACCCTCCACTTCATATTTCTCTCCCCCCCATGTATTCCTAAACCCATAGGCGATGTGTTTCTTGTTGTTTTGGTTTCTGGCAGAAATTATGAAGAAGTTCATTATTTTCCCGTTTTACAGGCATCGAGGTTCTATACTGCCATGGGCGTGAGCAAATGGCAGTGATGGCTCTCTCCTCAGCAAAAGAGTAGGACAATGAGAAGGACGTAGAGGGGCTTTTTGAGAGGAATTGTTTCCTGTAGCTAATTTGGGGACAGACAGTCACTACACCTGCTGGGAGTCTTCCTTGTATGTGATGCTTTATTAAAAGGCACATGTATGAATTGGGATATAGATACAACTAAGGAAGATGCTCAGACTTCTTTTTCCTTCCTCCTCCTCCTAACACAGGAACTAGGTTTGTGACTGCCTGTGTTAAAAGAGTACTATGCATTAAACATAAACCTTTCTCACACACAGAGGGACTTGTCAGTATGTTACTTTGAGTTTTGGGACTGTAAGAAATTACTCCTTTCTCTATGTACTGCTTGGGGCCTGTTTACTCCCGATATCTTCAAGGACTCCTGGGGACATGAATTTAAGTTACGAACACGCACCTCAGAGAGGATGCACTACTCATCTTTAATGAAAGCAGAAGCTGAGGGGGTCCCAATCAGAAAAGTAACTACTGCTCTTGAAAGACTAAAATAGTATCTCGTAGATGGGATGAGAGAATTTAATTGACTGCTCACACAGAGCCACAGAGTAGTTGCTCATAGCATTCTCCCCCCTCCTCGTCCCTAAAAAAGAAAGCCAAACAATTGTAACTTAGAACTCTCTGGGAGAGGGGTTGTTTTTTGTTTTTTGGGGGGGTTGTTTTGGTAAATCTCAGCAAATCCAAATAACAGTTATGAAAATGTGTAATGTTTGATCTATTGCCACATGTCTCAGTATTTCACAGATTTGAAGAAATTACAGTGGTACCTCAGGTTAAGTACTTAATTCGTTACGGAGGTCTGTACTTAACCTGAAACTGTTCTTAACCTGAAGCACCACTTTAGCTAATGGAGCCTCCTGCTGCCGCTGTGCTGCCGGAGAATGATTTCTGTTCTCATCCTGAAGCAAAGTTCTTAACCCAAGGTAATATTTCTGGGTTAGCGGAGTCTGTAACCTGAAGCGTATGTAACCCGAGGTACCACTGTATCTGGTTAGAAACAGGCACAACAAAGCAAAAACAAAAGGCAGGTCCTGGAAGTTTATCCAATGCTGGTTGCAGAAACCCAGTCAATATGCAAAGAAAGCGGAGATCAATGGTCTCATCTCAGACAATTAATGGGCTTCCACCCACCCATTCTTCCACCATGGAACTTCCACATAATCACCTAATTTGAGTGCTTCTCCAGAATGTAATGGCCCTGTTTGTGTGATTTCTCTCCCACAAAAAGTGGGAGCGGTGCTTCCTAGCTACTCATTGTGACTTTTATCTTTAAAGAAATTTTTTTTAAAAAGGGGAAATGTATAAAAAGCCTTGGACTACCTCATAACAATTGGTTTACTAAGTATGCAATTTTATAGACACTTGTAAGTTCCACTGAACTCAAGGGAGCTCCTTTCTGAGGAGATTTGTATGGGATTTCACTGTGCATATTCCCATGCCCAACGCCTAACAGTTCAATGGCCATCAGCTCGCCCCTATAAATATCCTCCCCTCATCTCCATTGGTAACTTAGGTCCAAGGAAGTTGAAGAGAGGACATTTTGGTCAGATCCATTAGGATTCTGATTTTGTTCTTGTGAAGAATACAGCCCATTTCTCAACCACATGAATTTTAGTGCTGCTTGTCTGGTATTAAAAGCTGGCCTACATGAAAAGTGAGACATGAAAAATAATGTCCCTACCCCCCAAAAAATATTACTCGTTATTTTCCAATAATTTGTGGTTGGTCTTCAATAAAGATGTTACCCTCCTGTGGATTTTTATGCACCAACATAGTTCTAATCTAATCTAATCTTTTTTTGTGTGAAAATTAGATTTGCCAATCAATTTTAGAGCAAATTTTGAGGAAAATGTTGAGGTTTCTCCTTGAAAGCTACAGTGGAACCTCGGGTTACAGACGCTTCAGGTTACAGACTTCACTAATCCAGAAATATTACCTCAGGATAAGAACTTTGCTTCAGGATGAGAACAGAAATCGTGCTCTGGTGGCGCGGCAGCAGCAGGAGGCCCCATTAGCTGAAGTGGTGCTTCAGGTTAAGAACAGTTTCAGGTTAAGAACAGACCTCCGGAACGAATTAAGTTCGTAACCCGAGGTGCCACTGTACATCTGTTGGAATACTGAGGGAAATTAAAAGAGTTATAAAAAAATATCTTATCAGTGGGATGCCCTCTCAAACACCCTCCTCAAATTCACTAGACTTATCAAGATCACATCCTTTTTGCGTGAGATTTCACCTGAAGTTGCCTAAGTTTGAAATCAGTGCAGATGGAAAAACAAGAGATGATACCCCTGTGGCCAATACAGTCGTACCTTGGTTTTCGAACAGCTTAGTTCTCAAACGTTTTGGCTCCCAAACGATCGAAACCTGGAAGTGAGTGTCACTGTTTTCGAACGTTCTTTTGGAAGCCAAACGTCCAACAGGGCTTCCATAGCTTCCGATTGGTTGCAGGAACATCCTACAGCCAATCAGAAGCCGCACTTTGGTTTTTGAACACTTTGGAAGTCGAATGGACTTTTGGAACGGATTCCATTCGACTTCCAAAGTACCACTGCAAACACATTTGTATGTGATCTGCCTAATACAATGCATTTGGGTATGTTATTTTCATTAATACACACATGCGTTATTTGAGAATCATAGGGTTGAAAGGGACCACAAGGGTCATCTTATTCCAATCCGCTGTAATGTATGGGTACACGTTTTTGTTCACATTATGTTGCTGAAGAATGGCATTGTAAGATTCAGAGAGGTGTGAGTTTTTCGGCTTCTGTTTTGAAAAATACGAATGAGGTAAGTTTGCCTTTAAATGCAATATGATTTTCATTTCTCCCCCACTGCTAGTCATAGCTGGCCTCACCTTAGAAGAGACATTCCTTCCCTCCTACCTAGAGTTTTTATAAGTGTCTGCAGTGCTTTTTTCTAAAAAAAAAATAATGTTTAGGGGTATTCTCATTTTGACGCAAGACAATCACCATTTTATAGTTCAAATCGGAATAATAAATACAGTACACTGGTACCTTGGGTTACAGATGCTTCAGGTTACAGACACTTCAGATTACAGACTCCGCTAACCCAGAAATAGTACCTTGGGTTAATAACTTTGCTTCAGGATGAGAACAGAAATCGTGTTCCAGCGGCGCGGCAGCAGCTGGAGGACCCATTAGCTAAAGTGGTACCTCAGGTTAAGAACAGTTTCGGGTTAAGAACAAAAAAAAAGTTCTTAACCCGAGGTACCACTGTAAATGGACAAAAGTACAAAGATTCACAAAATGTTTAGGGGTATGCGTACCCCTGTGTACCCCCAGAAAAAAGCACTGAGTGCTTGCTTTAAATATAATCAACATTTTAAGGAGAACCTTTTCAGCTGCGAAAGAAAAGCTTTAATCTAACTAATAAATCATTGCAACGTTACAGCTTTAACAGACACCAGTGACATCTACGGATTGCAGCACTTGCATATATTGTTTCCGCAGCTCCCGAAAGACTGTCAAGAAATCCTGAAAGATAACTTGACAACGGTGGTGATTTAGATGTCACAATTCAAGTTTAAAAGCATTTTTAACTCAAATAAGATAAAAAAGGAATTACTGAAAATACCCAGTATTATGGACTTTATTTATGTCTCCTAAAATACATATATTCCTCCAGACAGACAAGTACATACTATATCCCTCTGGTGCAGTTGTGATTCCATCTGTCCATAAATTACACCCCCCTTCCCCGTAATTTTGTTTCATATGCAGTGTAATGGAGATTTTCAGATCATAGATGCTTAATGCTGAATAGCTTCAATTATATTTTGACACAGTGACGAGGGCAGGGGTGTCCGTACCACTTTAAAGTAAGTATAATGGATTTCCATCACTGTTTATGCATCAAGGGTACAGAAACAGGGAGATGGAAGTTCACGGCCCATGTCTGAATCCCCTAAAATCGTTCGTGACAGAGAACAACAAAGCATAGCTGAGTTAGAGGGACTTTGAAATGATTTATGCTATGCGGCAACACTGTGAAAGGAACAAAACTGCCCCACTAAGCCTTCTTAGGGTATGTCCACACTTCCGCTTGTGCAGTGTCTAGACAGCATAGGTCAAGCAGTTTCCCACTTTACCCGCACTTTCTAGGCAAAGGTCCAAGCTGTGTGCCCCTTGCCCTTTCCAAAGGAAAACTCACTCTTTACTGATATAGTGGAACAAATGGCAATCCAGGGAACAGTGCGAAGTCTGCCTGCGCCCAAGCCACTGTGTCTCTCCCAGGAGAGACGTGTGGCTCGGGCACATTGCAGGCCCAGCAGTGAGTGCCACCCAGCATTTTGTCACCCCCCTCAGAGGTGACACCCGGGGTGAACCACCCCTACCGCACCTCCTTTCTCCGTCCCAGGTGTTTCCATGCACTCTGGCTTATGTCATGGTGTCCTGTTGCGCCAGAAGTGGCTTAGTCATGCTGGCCACATGACCTGGAAAGCTGTCTGTGGACAAACGCCGGCTCCCTCAGCCTGAAAAGCAAGATGAGCACCACAACCCCATAGTTGCCTTTGACTGGACTTAACCATCCAGGGGTCCTTTACCTTTTACCTTTACCTGGAGGATAATAAATGACAGAATAGCTTATTTGTGTAGACCTATTGTAAGAAAATCATTCTTCTATCTTCTTAGACTTGGAGTTCACCTGCAACTACAACCTAAAACATGGTAGCTCCTTAACAATAGTAATACATGGCCATCTTCCTGCTTTTGTCTGTAGGCTATGAGATGAAGGAGGCGGAAGGTTTCCTGTATCTTTAAAGCCGTAAAGAACTGAGAATTTTGGAAACTGCAGGTTGTCATACAGGGTTGAAAAAAGGTGTACCTTCTGAAATTCCTTCTTTAGCATACCTATTGAATTTAGAATTGCTAATGAAGTTCTTCAGAATCAGCCTCAGAAAATTACTTTGGGAGTTAACAAAAGCCTACCTCAAATGAGAGGTGAGCATTTAGAGTCCCTGAATATTCCTGAGGATTAAATAAAACTCTGATCCAGAGAAGAAAGGCTCTACAGCCCTGGTGAAGGAGACAAAGCTTGTTTGAAAAGTACAGGATGCCCTAAATATATTTTGAGATGTACAATACCACAGGTGTCTTGGAAAATATTAATGAATAATGTAAGAAAAGAAAGCCTTGCCTGACATTGATTGACAGAGTTAAGGTCAAGAAGACATTTTGCACACACATATACATGATAGTTATATGCCTTGGGAGCATTCAGTACAAATATGCCCTTTCAGAAGCTCATTGACATAGGTTATAACTTGCGTAAATTTGTCAGACTAACCATTGGCTATAATGTAGTTATGCTTAGAGATTCCAATATGCACATGCTGGAATATCGGATGATTCATTGACATGCCTAACTCACTTCTTTCTTTTTGAAGATGAGTTATAGAACGAACAGAAAATTAGAAGAGGTCTTTTTTTTATTTTTACAATACTACTAATAATGTGGCATGAAAGGTTGTTAGTAGTTTTCTCAATGAAATATAGCTAATTAATTATAGTAGTCGAAGACTGTTTGGTATGGTTGAGGATGGACTGTGGGTGGCAGAGACTTCTGCAACTCCCATGTCACGAGCAGGTCATTAATTGGTGATCATGAAATGAAAGGTACTCAGAATCTCTGCTGGGATGGAGGACATATTAAAATAGTCTGCACTCTGATACTTGGGGGTCTGGTTAGTTTTCAATCTGTGCTTGGGGAGGTTCAAACAACTTGGCAGCTCTCCTGTTGAGGAAATAGTTGATTTTTGGAATTATGAATGTTCAAATGGCAGAAAACATGAAATAAGTCTCACCAAAAATGGCTTAGAGTCCATTTGAGAGCCAGTTCCATGGTGGTGTTGATAGGGATGGGTGAATCAGTCTAACTCTGTGTCAATTCCACAGGTGTTCATTCATAACAGCCAGGGTGGTATAGTGGCACGGGACCTGGGAGACCAGGGTTCAAATCCCCATTTGGCAGTTGGTCCCTTACCTTTCCTGCCCCAACCTGGCCACAGTGATCCATGCGACGGTCATCTCCAGGCTTGACTACTGTACTTCGCTCTACGTGGGGCTGCCCTTGAAGCTGTCCCAGAAACTCCAGCGGGTGCAGAATGCTGCAGCGAGGCTCCTCACGGGGTCTCTGCCATGGGAGCATATTCACCCAGTGCTTTTCCAGCTGCACTGGCTCCCGGTGGAGGTCAGGGTCAGATTTAAGGTGCTGCTTTTGACCTTTAAAGCCCTTCACGGCCTAGGACCCTTGTACCTACGGGACCGCCTCTCCCGGTATGCCCCACGGAGAGCCTCAAGGTCCATAAATAGCAACACCCTAGTGGTCCCGGGCCCTAAGGAAGTCAGATTAGCCTCAACCAGAGCCAGGGCCTTTTCAACACTGGCTCCAGCCTGGAGGAACGCTCTGCCTCATGAGACCAGGGCCCTGCAGGATCTGATTTCTTTCCGCAGGTCCTGTAAGACAGAGTTGTTCCGCCTGGCCTTTGGCTTGGAGCCAATTTGATTCCCTCCCTCTCTTTCTTTTTTCTTTTCCTTCTCCTCCTGTGAGGAGGCTACATTTTAATATTTTAATGTTTTAATATTTTAATGTTGTATTTTAATTTTGTTTTTAAGTTGTAATCATTCAACTTGTTTTTATTATTGCTTGTAAGCTGCTCTGAGCCTGGCCTTGGCTGGGGAGGGCGGGGTATAAATAAAAATTATGATGATGATGATGATGATGATGATGATGATGATGATGATGAAGCTCATTGGATGAGACCTGGGGCCAGATACTGCTTCTTGGCCCAGACTACTTCACTGGGTTGTTGTGGGGATTAAGTGAGGAAGGAGTATAAATGCAATGAATAAATCCCCATAAAAAATTGTGATTCTTTTTAAATACACAACCTGTATATTTAAATAAAATTGAAATTCATATTACAGTATTATTTTTATCACAAAATATGCCTTTCTAAAGGTAGCCCATCCTAACATGAACATTTAAATGCATTTTAGCATGTGTTTTGTATCTCGAAATTCGGAGGAGTGTGAAATCTGAAAGGTAATTAAATTCCAATCTGCACTTTAGTCCCAGAGCCGCGAATCAAGTCAATCTGCATTGGAATCCACAAAAATCAATTTACTCAAGCATCCCTTAGTGGCAAAGAAAGGGTGGAAAGGAAATCTTATTTTTCTGCCAGTGTTGCACCATCCAAAGCAGCTTCCTGGTAATGATCCCTTAGAACCACCCGGAGCATAAACATAGAAGTTAATAGGGATTTGTTATTTTTGGGAATACTGGGAAATAACAAAGTAAAAAGTAATAAGCAAGAGTTGTACAAGATTATGATTTTAGCTGGAATGGCAGTTACTGATTTGTTATGGAAAGAAAAGGCCAAATGGAATATGGAAAAATGGAATGATTATGTTTTTGAATATGTACAATCAGAAATATTCGCACAGATAGTGGCAGAGGATAGATGGGAAAATAAATGCCAAAGAATCACAAATAAATGGGCATTTTACAGGAACTGGATAGAAAGAGGGGAAGCCAACCGTAACATACAAGCTCAAACGAACAGACTGTGTACATGGATAAAGATATGAAGAAGGAAGGCCTGACCGGGGGCGGGGAGGGCTGGAGTGGGGAGGGAGGGGGAAGGAGGAAAAAAAGTAAACCGGATGGTATTTTGAATTGATTTTGTTATGTAATCCTTTTTTTCCCCGAAACCATGTATATTAATGTTATGTAGTTATGCATTGTAGTATGAATGAATTTTGTTTCTATTGCATTTGCTTCAGCAAATTACAGTTCATTTCACCTGATGAAGAACATTTAAAAAGAGTCCAGAATATCAGCTCCCCCTTTTAGGAGGGACTGCTTTGCGGGCACAGCGACACAGTAGTGGGCAGAGGTATGCCTCCCACATCAGCGGGATCCCCGGTCGCATCACGCCCGGCCAGCCAATCAGACTGGCCTGGGGGTGTGGCCACACCTGTTTTAATTGCGGTGCAGCTGGGGAAGCAGCCTCCTTTTGCCTCCATTCGTTGGATCTCGCAGCCCGCCCACCGTCTTTTCTTGCGTTAATTGACTATGGTTTTGCCATGACTTAGGTCAGTTGTCGGGGCCGGGTAGGAATTTTTTCCACTTGGCAAAATAGGCTGAAATATACTCAGAGTCGCAAAGTGATTTCATGCTCTTTATTCAGCTCATAGTGGTGAGGAGGAATGAATGAATGTCCCCTCAAAGTATCTGCTTTATATACATTATTTACACAATGGGCTGCACATGATTGGCTAATTCCGGAATTCTACTGTAAGCCAATCAGGTTGTGGATTCACTTTTATCTGGAGCATGATTGGGTGGTTCCTGCCAACCAATCATACTGCTGCATTGTTCTAGGGCCAATCAGACTGCTGCGTTCTGAATCCTATTGTTCTAGGACCAATCAGACTGCTGCCTTTTGGATCCTATTGTTCTAGGACCAATCAGACTGCTGCAGTTTGGATCCTATTCAACTCAGTACATAACATAGGCACTATCCATTTGGTTTTCGCCTGCCTAGTAGCAATCGTCACAACTTTGTAAAATTAGGCACTGGGTAAGCCTTATTATGGGAGGTTGTTCCTCCACCTGCCCCTCCATGTTATGGCTATCCTATTAAAGGGATCTGGGGTGTGGTTCCTGTCCAAAGCCTGGGTGTGAGCTAGGCCCATGCCACGACCCCAACGGTGACCCTGGGGGTGCTCAATTGATGTACATCATAGGGCTCCCCCTATTGGTGATTGACCCTTAAGAGACTTCCTGCAGTCGGGCAGGAGTCAGGATATAGTCTTGCTTCACCCAATTGCCTAAGCCAAACGGCTCACATCTGCAACCCATAAAGTTGTGACCTTATTCATCCCATTAACCCAATATACTTGTGTTTGTGTATTTATTTTGGAGGGAGCTAGGGGGTCCGGGGCCTCGCCACGCAATCTGTTTTAACAACCAGGTGCCTGTGGGAAGCCACATAAGCAGGTCATGAGTGCAACAGCGCTCTTCACACTCCTGTTCCCTAGATGCTAGCATTCAGAAGCATATTAAAACATCTGAAGAACATTAAGAGCATCTGAAGAAGGCTAAAATATGCAGCAAATATATGTCAAGAACACTGAAGAGGGTTTCTGGAGTTCTCTTCTACCACATCTTAGAATGTATGTATAACTCCATCTCTACATTCCTGAGCTTTGCTGTGCGTCTCATGGATACAATGAGAAAACTGAGACAACCACCGGGAATCCTTCTTTGTGCCTTTGCCGTTCCCACGTGGTACACAGATACTATCTTTAAGAAAGCACATCATACCTGTTATCAGCGACATAGGGTACAGATTTTGTTAGTTTTCCATATTGGATCTAATGACATTTCAGGGAAATGTTGCTTTAAGATACAACGGAAGATACTTGTGGTTGAACAGAGCTGAGTATAATTTATTCTGAGAATATCCCAAAATCTCCATTGCAGATTGCACCGAACTTTCTAGTACACTTTAAAGTAATATGCTAGGATTTGTTAATGATAACATCATACAATCTGCATTTAGTCTCCACTTAAAACCAAGGCTTTTTTTTTTTTCACGTGCCCAAAGATTAAGGCTTTCTGGGAGATGATATATAATGAAATGAAAAAGGTATTTAAATATACCTTCCTGAAGAAATATACCTTCCTTGAGGCTTTTCTCCTGGGCATAGTCGGCCAATTGGTGCCAAAGAAGGATAGAACTTTCTTTATGTATGCAACAACAGCAGCAAGAGTACTTATTGCAAAGTATTGGAAGACACAAGAGCTACCCACCCTGGAAGAGTGGCAGATGAAGGTGACGGATTATATGGAATTGGTGGAAATGACTGGCAGAATCCGAGACCTGGGAGAAGAGTCGGTGGAAGAAGACTGGAAGAAATTTAAAGACTATCTTCAGAAATACTGTAAAATTAATGAATGTTAAAATGATGTTGGATTGAAAATAAGTGGCATTAGCAACAAAGTTAATAAGAATATGCAAAAATGATTTGATAATGGATGAAAATATAGAGCTATAATATGTTAAGATATAGAGTTAAGATAAACGAAAGAGGGTAAGGATTTGCTGATTTATTTAAATGGGAATACAAAAAGGGGAGGTGTGAGGAAGCCAAGGAAATAAGCTAATGAGTTCAAAGTTTCAAAGTTCAAAGTCTTTTGTATTTTGTATTTTTATTCTTCTTTTTTCTTTTTCATGTATTTTTCTATGTTCTTTTTTGTGTATCTTTTTCTTTTTATATGACCTTTTTTCATTTGGTAAACCTATGTTTTTGTAAAACTTCAATAAATATCTTAAAAAAAAAAAACCAAGGCTTTTTTCAGCTGGAACTCACTAGGACTCAGTTCCAGCACCTCTCAGGTGGGTGCCATTGCCATTCTAAGACAACAAGGGAGGCATTCAGGTTGAGTTCTGGCGCCTCTTTTTCTAGAAAGATAGTACAACTTAAAACCATGGATGCCATTCAACTAAGTTTTACTCAGAGAAGATGTATTGAAATCAATTTATTGTAAGCCACCCTGTGATCTATGGTTGAAGAGCAGTATAGAAATGTTTAATCATCATCATCATCTAACATAGCCATGCTCATTAATTTCAAGGAGTCTACCCTGAGTAAAATGCAGTTGAGTAACACCTCATGTAAAACTATTTTAAATCTTGGAATACTGTATGACTCTCATATCAATAATGTCAATGGTCCTATACATGTTTCAAACAAGGGACGTGGGCGGCGCTGTGGTCTAATCCACCAACATCTTGGGCTTGTCAATCGTAAGGGTGGCCATATGACCTGGAATAAAGAATAAAGAATCAAATAGGGCCGAAAAGGAGTATCCGGAGTGTGAATCAGATGTATGACTCAGTAGTGGTGACCAGTGATTGCGGCGCTTGGGAAAACCCTGTTGTTTAGAATGATCAGTGGTATGTGGACGTAAATCATAACCCTTTTCGGCCCTATTTGATTCTTTATTCCTTATTCTGATTCTATATAATATGGACTCCTTTTGACTGCCATTGAGACTTGTACAAAATAATTGTTGTGTACTGGTATTTCATGTACCTCTATACTATATCACTGCATATTTGAAACTACATTATTCCTGTACTTAAACGTTTTACCTTAAAACTATCGTACTTACACGTTGTGTTTAAATTTACTTAAAACTATCGTACTTACACGTTGTGTTTAAATTTACTTAAAACTATCGTACTTACACATTGTGTTTAAATTTACTATCAGCTTCAAATTGTTTTTCCTAGCAGAATATACACGTTTTTCTTTTCAACTCTCGAGTAGGAACCATTCCTTATATTGAAACTTGTGGCCTGAGCTCTTGGTATACAAACAGCTGAGCAGCTTATTAATATTTTTTGCTATCCTGTCAGTATTTTAAAACTTTGAATTTTGATTATTGACACTATAGCATGTGGATGATCAAATGCTGCTTTTATATGATTTAATGTATTGTTCCTACTCCCAATTTTTTTCTAAAAGGCAATACATATGTCTATGCTCTACCCAATCAAAAGCTTTCTCCAGATCAGGAAAGGCAAAGACAGTTTTCAGTTTCCTATATGGGCATTCATTTACTAAATTCAGAGAGTTGAGAGAGAGAAAAATATCCATGTCTGATCAGGATGCATGTATTTAAAAAAACAATGCTGTCTCAATCTTTTTATATATTGAAGGACAAAGCTGATCATCCTGGTTCAACAAAGATTTAGGGCAATATGATGCAGCCAATTTAGGACATTCTCTTTATTGTATATCAGTGATAATTTTGCATCTTTCAATGATTCTGGTAGGTCAAATGATGCTCTCCATTCATTAAAAAGATAGGCAGAGCAATTCTGTGGGTATTGTAGGACAGGGAGGGAGGGAAGGAGGAATCCACAGATGGAGCAACCTTTGCTCACAAACCCTTGCTGTTTTGCTGCGGTCAGTGTAGGAGGTTGGGGGCCGATTTCATCCAGCGCATTGTACAATGGTACCTTGGTTCTCAAACTTAATCCATTCCGGAAGGCAGTTCAAAAACCAAAGTGTTCCAAAACCAAGGTGCGCTTTCACACAGAAAGTAATGCAGAATGGATTGATCCATTCCAGACTTTTAAAAACAACCCCTAAAATAGCATTTTAACATGAATTTTACTATCTAATGAGACCATTGATCCATAAAATGAAAGCAATAATCAATGTACTGTACTATAAAAAAGACAGTATTGTAGATGATAAAAATTAAATTTTTTTTTTCTTACCTGCACTGATGATAAGTCATTGCTTGGCTTTTATCCATTTCCGCAGTCACACAACCAATCAATGAGTAGCTAAACTGGGTTCCACACAGTCACAAAAACAAATTAACCAAAAAAGCCACAAAAACGCAAAATAAATAGCAAAAACTAAAGTGTCAAACTTAATCCATTCTGGAAGTCCTTTTGACTTCCAAAATTTTCAAAAACCAAGGCACAGCTTCTGATTAGTGCAGGCGCCCCGGAAAAAAATAGCCGACAGCCACATTGGACATTTGGTTTCCCAAAATCGTTCGAAAACCAGAACACTTACTACTGGGTTTTCAGCATTTGAGAACCAAGGTGTTTGAGAACCAAGGTACCACTGTAGTTAGTTCTTTAGGTATGCCAGTGAAATAGCATGGCTTTGGAAGCACCTGGCCTCAACAAATACTGTCTCAACTTGCTGGTGGAGCTTTCCATATAGTGGGGGACCTCCAGGGCAGTGTCTTCACACTGAAAGAAACCCCTCTCCACCAGCAGAGCACACTTGTGTGGCTTCCTCAGGCCCTTATTGCCATTTAATAGGAATGCTCCCTTTAAAAAGGGATGTTTATTATTATTAAAAAAAATAGGTTTTTATATCATAGTTCTATATCATCGAAAGCTAGTGTTTTATTTTGGTTTCAGTCTTCTGGTTTGCAGAAGTTATTGGATAGCTATAGGAGCAAATAGTATATGCCTGTCTTCTTTGCTAAACAAGGGCGTTTGAACGTTACCTGGAAATCAGTAAAGTAGATAATACTACCTTCTTTAGGTTTTTCAGATTGACATGGAAGACCTGAAATGGCTCTCAGATCCATCAATGATTTCCTTTTCAAAGGAAGTTTCTGTTTCTGATAGTTTCTGTTGTTGTTCAGGCAAAATGAGTGGCGTAAACTAATGCGCAAAATTCTAAAACACTGGATTTGTCTATTTTATTTTCCTGTTTCAGTCAAAATCCGGTGATAAATAAAGGGTATGCACATGTCCCAAAGAAATGTCACTATCCTTGCCAAAGCTCTTTGAGCTGCCCTTGAAATTTATGTGGTGTTTTGCCCGGGGAGGAACTCCCTAAATTAATTTACCTCATGTGAAAATCCAGTGGCAAGTGTGGTATGAAGAGAGCTGATTTGTTTTTAAATCCCAAAGAATGTATCAGTGTTTCATTCCTCTTGATTTGACTCATTATACTGAAAGGATTGACTCAGACACCAAGGACTAGCCATGGGCTCTCTGCCTAGCATCTGTGACAACTAACATTTACCAGTAATGACACTGTTCAAAAATCAATAGATGATGTTCCAGCTGTGACCAATACAACTTTAATTGGAACCTGAAGGCAGGGGAGCAGGAAACATGCCACCATGAAAACTATGTTTCTGTTAACTATTTAATTGTCATCCCCTTTCAGGTATATACAGAGCTTCACCAGCTTTAACAGATTGTACCTGTGTTGTGCGTAGGGATGCGGGTGGCACTGTGGGTTAAACCACAGAGCCTGGGGCTTGCTGATCAGAAGGTCAGCGGTTCGAATCCCCGCAATGGGGCGAGCTCCCGTTTCTTGGTCCCTGCTCCTGCCCACCTAGCAGTTTGAAAGCATGTCAAAGTGCAAGTAGATAACTAGGTACCACTCTGGCGGGAAGGTAAACAGCATTTCCGTGCGCTGCTCTGGTTCGCCAGAAGCGGCTTAGTCCTGCTGGCCACATGACCTGGAAGCTGTACGCCGGCTCCCTCGGCCAATAAAGCGAGATGAGCGCCGCAACCCCAGAGTTGGTCACAACTGGACCTAATGGTCAGGGGTCCGTTTACCTTTACCTGTGCTGTGCATTTAACAAAATGGCTAGCCTGCAAGCAGAGTCTGTATGAGGACATCAAGTGGTAGAGTTAATTATAGTGAGTGGGAAGAATCAAGTTTTAACCACCACAGTTTTATATTAAAAAAAGGAAAGGAAGCAAGACAAAAAGGACAGATGTTTGTTTAAAAAATAGAGTTGAACTGAAAATCCTGCAAGTGATGTGGAATTTCATAGAATTCTAGAGTTGGGAGGGACTTCAAGAATCATCTGGTACAATGCCCTGCAATGTGAGAATCTCAACTGAAGTGTCCATGACAGACAGCCCATCCAACCTCTGCTTGGAAACCTCCATGGAAGGAGAGACCGCCACCTCTTGTGGGAGTCCATTCTACTGTCGAACAGCTCTTGCTGTCAGAAAGTTCTTCCTGATGTTTAGTCAATATGCAAATACAGTGGTACCTCGGGTTACAGACGCTTCACGTTACAGACTCTGCTAACCCAGAAATAGTACCTCGGGTTAAGAACTTTGCTTCACAATGAGAACAGAAATTGTGCTCTGGCAGCACGGTGGCAGCGGGAGGCCCCATTAGCTAAAGTGGTGCTTCAGGTTAAGGACAGTTTCAGGTTAAGAATGGACCTCTGGAACGAATTAAGTTCTTAACCCAAGGTACCACTGTAGGCAACTTCATTGAGTACTTTTACTAGTTGCATCAAAACTTTTAAAAAATATTCTCCCTAGATTCCTCAGCTCTGAAGAGGACCCTCCATTCAGAATTTGAATTCCATTTAGTTGCAAGCCTCTGGCACTCTATTTTTAAAGATGGTCCCAAAGTCTTGGTACTCCTGGTAAAACACCTTTTCTAATCACCTCCACAATGCAAGAAGGTGCCCATTAGTATCTATCTTGCTGCTCAAGGATCAATGGCTAATTACTTAAGATTATATCACCATATTCTTAATTACTGTATTGATTTTTCTGAAGGGTACTTAATAAGAAATATAAATGTTTATGTTAGCTAAATAATGCTGTTTGCACTCCCACCAAGGCCTGGGACTTCTTGATGCCAGCTTCTAATAATTGCAAACATTAATCTGCCTTGTCTACAGAATTGCTTTTGTAATCAGATTTATTTTAGAGATCTCGGGGGGGGGGGGGGGAGGTAGCAAGACAATACATTGGTGTCCAATTCTTTTTTTAAAAAAATGCAATTAGCCTTGTTTGTTCTGATTGTGTTGAGTATATTAGCTTTCACTGAATGTTCCATTACTAAATTTATTAATTTGGGCAGGGTGGGCAGGGTAGGAGGCACCATAGGATTTCAGGGGTGGATGGAGTTGGGACTTGGGAGCCAGGATAAAATCTAGCAGTAGAGAATGCACCCAGGGCATAACCCAGAGGAGACTAAAACCACAGCATTTCAGCTGATGGGCAGTGAGTTCTCTCTGCTGGATCAGCTTCAAGGCTGAGTTCCCTGTGTGGAATTCAAGGACACACCAGTCCCTGAAGGAAGCAGCTTTGCAGGCCTTGTGTCCAAGGCAGGCCAAGCTCCTTGTGCTGTGGTTTCCAGGTTCTGGACCCTGAGCATTAGCTAGCTCCCGGGCACTTTGGAAACACTGCAAAAGGGCTTTGACAAGCTGGTGGCTCACCAATCATCTGATATTGTTATGACGGGGTGGAGACAGCTAGTTAATTTCCCCCACTCCTGCTCCACAGTTGCATTTTAACACTACAGCAAAGAAACAGAAGGTAGAGTTTATTGGCTCTTCAAAGGTTTTGTGAATTTTCAATAGCTCCTAGTAGCTGACAGTGGCGTAGCGTGGGTTGTCAGCACCCGGGGCAAGGCAAGTAATTTGCGCCCCCTAACCCGTGGATTTGCACCCCCTAACCCTAACCCCCAGATGTTGCGCCCGGTGCGGCCGCCCCCCCTGCACCCCCCACGCTATGCCACTGGTAGCTGATGATTATGATAGTACCTGAGATTATAATGCTACTAACAATCGGGGCCAGGGGTGAGGAATAGCATCGGAAAATGTTGACGATCCTAAGATCTCTTAGAACTTTATACTGGGACATGGGAGGTAGCTTAATGCCTAATCAGACCCAGTGGCGAAGCTGCATGCTCTGCTACCGGGGGCGGAGAGCAGGCGGGACCGTGACTGATGCCTCTGGGTGCATGGCACGCATCCCGGGGGCATGGCATGCTGCTCATGGGGGCGTGATGTGTGTTCTAGGGGTGTGGGGTGTCACCTGTGGGGGTGTGGCACTGGTGCGTGCGGGGGTACACAGGGCATGTCCAGGGGGTGCTGCAATGGCACCCTACCAGAATAGTGATGCCGGGGCGATCCATTCCCTCTGCACTCCCATTCCTCCACCAGTGTTCAGACCATTGATCCATCTAGCACAGTTTTGTCTACACTGGCAATGGCTCTCCAGGAGTTCAGAGAGAGGTGTCTCCCTTCCTTAGCTTGGGAGATGGAAGAGTAGTTGAGGGAACTGGGCAGAGAGAAGTATTTGAACAAGGAACCCGGGTCACTCTTGCAGCAATATCTACATGAGAGCCCTTCCCTCCCTGGCCTATGTTAAGGGTGTGCAGGAAAGGTGAGTCGTGAAGAATGGAATGAAGGAGACAGAATCAGTCTCAGGAGTGGAAAGTTGCTAGGCAAAAGATCTCTGAGACAGTTTCCCATGTGGCCGCCCAGGCATAAGATATGGAACTGTGCTACTCAATAAAGAATAATAAAAAAGGACCAAAATACAACTGTGTTTAAAGAAACATTGTGCCCCAATTAAAAATGTTGCAAATCGGTGAAACCTACTGATCAGGGCTGGCCCGCCCTCAGGTGGCAGGATCCACAGGGGTGGCAGATCTGGCATTCAAAGAACACATTGCCCACTGCTGCTGCCACAGTGCCAACAACAGCTGCAGCACACTCCTTGGAGGCCGGATCTGCCACCTTCTTGGCAACCTTCTGCCCCCATTGCTGCCTCCACAAGTGGCTTCTCGGTGTATAAGAGGCACGGCTGTTCTCCCATCCCCTGTTCCCGATGCTGATCTTCAGCTCCACTCCATTCCTGATGTAGATCTTTGCCCCTGGCAGGGCAGGGATGCCATTTGATGGTTTGCTTCAGGTGCCAAGATGTCTTGGGCTGACCCTGCTACTGAATGCCATTGAATCCTCCTTGGTTCTGAACAACTCTGGAATACTCCCTTCCCTCACCTGTCTGCTTGTGCCCTCCCTAGTCCTTTAACAGACCCCTGTGTTGCAATATAGACAAGCTGAACAATATAACACAACCCGATGGCCAGTAAAAATGGCATTAAACACTCTTTATAGTTCAGAATGTTCAGAAATTACAGCCAAAGTCTCTAAATCTTCTTCACCAGTCGCGGTAGAATAATTCAAAAGTTTGATATATACTTAATCTGTCACCAGATCACTGGATCAGTACTCATATGATACTGTAGTCACTGATTTACAGCATTTATATTTGCTTACATGTAAGATTGGCTTATTAAGAAATTGAACTGCATCCTTCTCATATTAATTCTTACAAGTCTGGCTGATAAAGAATTGATCACGATTGGCTGATGAAGCATTGAACGAAACAGACTGGTTATCCAGAAACTCCGCTCCGGCGATATTTGGTGACAGATTATGTATATATCGAACTTTTGAATTATTCTACCATGACTGGTGAAGAAGATTTAGAGACTTTGGTTGTAATTTCTGAACATTTGCATTAGTCTATAAATAGTGTTTAGTGCCACTGTTATCAGCCACTGTGTTGTGTTATATTGTTCAGATCCCTAGTCCTTTGACACTCCTGATGGGGAGGAACCAGTGTTCTAGTTCCATGAACATTACTGAGGTCAGTACTCATAAATACTAGTGGTAGGCAAGAAGCTAGTGGACTGCTTTCTGTGGATTATGTGAACAGCAGCTGAGATCAGTGAGTCCCCAGCTTATCTGTCACCTTCCTATGAGGGAAAGGGGATAAGAAAGCCCAACCTGTAGCTGAAATGAATGTTCTTCCCATAAATTCTCTGTCAATGAGAATGTTCAGTGTTGATGATTAAATCCCTCATATACTCAAATATATGCTGGTCCTGATGTTATGTCATCAACATCTCCCATTTGATTTCACTGACAATATTTAATGGCTGACATGTAATGGTATGAACCAGTCACCTGATTCAACTTCTACATGTATCTTTGGGAAGCAACAAGATCTGATTCAGAACGGCTCTGTGGCTTTCCAACTGGACTCATAACTCAGATCCAGGAATGGCAAAGATCTTTCTCTCCTTCACACTCACTATAATGAGAACTTTTTTTCACCATTTCATTGAAATGGGTGGAATTTGCAGGCCTCAGAGCCCTTTGGAGTGGATTAAATCTGTCAAATTGTAGGCAGATATATCCCCTGGGTTTTCATGCGGGACACAATTAAAATTTAATTTTTTGCCACATTTAGATGCAGTTAGCAGGCTTGGTTACCCCTTCTGATGGGACATAGTTTTTAATGCTTACTTTAACACACCCCTCACTCCAATCACTGTGATGAAAATGCCCTGGAAAACTATGGTTAAATCCTAGCTCTACCCATTAAAATGAAAAAACTACCTCTCCACTCCACTCTGGTTCAAGCTCAGTAAGTTTCCCTCATCAGATTGCTTTGACTTTTAATTGTAACAATAATACTGCAATTGTTTCTTTTAAAATGCAGCATTTTTTGGGGGGGGTATCCAAATTCACAAAGCAAATTGGGGCTTCTGAGAGTCCCTGGCCCAATATGCCTTGGTGCATTTGAAATTTCATTTTCACAATGTTGATGGCAAATGTGTGAATGCTTTTTGTTAGCATTAGCTAAAAATAACACCTAAACTGGTGCATAACCATTTCCTATTATAACACCTCCTGAAATTCTCTCATTAGAGCAACATGTTCAGTACAACTTTTGTCATTTTCCCTGTTTCCTTCAAATGGTGGCCTTCCCATGCCAAGCAAACTATTTGTATTTGCTAAAACAATGTGTCAGACTGAGGAACCCATTAGGCCATGAATTTTGCTTCCAATTGATATAGCTTGAGTTGACAGCTTCACCCAACAGGATTTAGGGGGCAAAAAATTCATTTAATATCGTGGCTGTCTATAAAATGTGCCCTCAGTAAAATGTATCATCCGCAGTGAAACCAGGTTTTCTCCATTTTTACAGTTTCACATGAGGAACTGATAAGATTTGTTCGGTTAATGGAATCTTTACCTTTCTGTTAGTTTATCTTTGACATACACGCTGAAAGCCTTATCTTTATTGATGTCATAATTCTTCTACCAGAATACCCTTCCCTAAGCAAAGGTGAATAGAGAAGTCTTGGACAAAATCAAGACAACTCTTTGTTTGTCTACTTTGATTGCGGGCCTTATTGTTCCTTCTTGTGGCTGCCCATTTAAACGATTCATTAGAGACTTCTCTGCAATAGATTTCTAATGCATCCTATTTCCCACAGATTTTTTCCCAGCTAATTCTGGGCTGCAGTTACAGGCTCCTTCCGAATGCAGCAATCAAAGCCGATTTGATGCTTTCGACAAAGCTGCCTTTCTTGTGTGGTTTTTATGCATTGTCAAGTGTATATTTACTGGGAGCTAAATCAGTCTGCTCTACATGGATATAACATTTCACATATCTGTGCTCACTGTCAAACTCCAAAAGAAGTGTCAACAAGGCCCAAAGAGCTACAATCTTTTTTATTTAAATATTAATTACTCACCTGCCTGAAAACACACACGGCAACATTCAAGCAACGTAGAATCAGAAAAACTACATAGCTCAAACATACATAATGGAAGAGGAGGAGGAGGAGGAGGAGGAGGAGTTTGGACTTGATATCCCGCCTTTCACTCCCCTTAAGGAGTCTCAAAGCAGCTAACAATCTCCTTTCCCTTCCTCCTCCCCAACAAACACTCTGTGAGGTGAGTGAGGCTGAGAGACTTCAGAGAAGTGTGACTAGCCCAAGGTCACCCAGCAGCTGCATGTGGAGGAGTGGGGAAGCGAACTCAGTTCACCAGATTACGAGTCAACCATTCTTAACAACTACAGCATGGTGGCTCCCTCTTGGATCAGTTGAAAAGTCCATCTAGTCCATTATTCTGTTTCCAATGACAGCCAAACAAACAAAAAAACCACAGTATCCATAAAAAATGGGGCAGCAAACCTTTTTTGCCACATGATGAGTAGACTACACACCAGTAATGTGGTTGTGGGTTGCGGAGTACATATGTGTAGATCTACACATACAATGGTGCTTCAGGTTACAGACTCCACTAACCCAGAAATAGTACCTCGGGTTAAGAATTTTGCTTCAGGATGAGAACAGAAATCATGCCCCGGTGGCACGGTGGCAGCGGGAGGTCCTATTAGCTAAAGTGGTGCTTCAGGTTAAGAACAGTTTCAGGTTAAGAACGGACCTCCGGAACGAATTAAGTACTTAACCTGAGGTACCACAGTACTTTTAAAGTCTCTCCCTGCTGGGGTGGAGAAGTTCGGACCCACTCCCTACCGCTGCATGCTGAGAAAAGGGGGAAAATGCTTTGAAAGTAGAAATCGCATTGGCAACTAGGGTTGCCATATTTTGGAGAGCAAAAAAGAGGACACATTTGCCGGCTTTTAATTATGGATCGCCATGACTCTACCCATGGACGTGTCCTGGAAAAAGAGGTGATATGGCACCCAGGTGGTGTGCTCCTTGCTTTCCAAGTCTCTTTCTGCTGGGAAGGAAAGGTGCAGAGCCACTCCCTGCCCCAGAAAGAGGGCAGACCCACTCTCCCTGCTGGTGCGGGTGGCAGGATTCTCGTAATCCCAAAAGGAGAGATTGCATTTCCCGCGCAGGCCAGTAAATAATAGTGAGTGTGCATGATTTGCATGGGAAGGAAGGCACATGGGACAACTCTCCCTGTCTGCCTTCTCCACCATCACAATCATGCTCCCTTCGGCACACTAAATAGCTGGTTGCAAGGCCAGCAGTGCCCACATGGGTGCCCTGCTGCTTTCACCTTTGGAGGAGAATTGGCACCAGCTGCAGCACCACTTTCCAGTGAGATTTTGCCAAAATCTTATGTAATCTCACCAGAAACTAATATAGCTTCCCCCACCCCCATAATTTTTTTCCCCCAAATATCTTAAACACAATACAGCTTAACAATATTATTCTCCTTTCAATCTATATCTTATCCGAATTAACTTCCCTCCACCCCTCTTCCGGCATCTCTACATTGCTCTTACTTAAGCGTGATTACTCTATATACATTCTATAAATGTCTATAATTTCTTAATAAATTTTTGTATTATACTTTAGACATACATTCCTTATTATATTACAGCATTACATCTTGTGGTCTAACCAAATGTTTACAATAAACATTATGAGTTTTATTTCAGTCCTGTGAGTGTCTTTATTTATGTACAGTTTTCTCTAAGTATACCATAAATTTGTACCATTCTTTTTGGAATTTCTCATCGTCCTGCTATCAGATTCTTCCTGTTAGCCTTGCTATTTCCGCATACTCCAATACTTTCTGCTGCCATTCTTCAATTGTCGGAATATCCTGTTGTTTCCATCTCTGTGCGAGGAGTAGTCTTCCTGCTGTTGTGGCATACAGGAAGAATTTCTGATCTTCCTTTTTAATGTCCTCTTCAACCATTCCTAGCAAAAATGCCTCCAGGTTTTTTTTTATAAAGGGTGAACCTAAATATCTTTTTTAAATGATTATACACACTATCCCGAAAAGTCTTCACCTTGTCACACAACCACCACATGTGAAGAAAATTTCCCTCTTTTACAGTGCATTTCCAACAGTTCTTATTTTTAATTTTGTACATCTTTGCTACTACAAGAGCTTTGTGGGGGCAGCCATGCAACCCAACAAAGAGAAACTGTGGCAGGGTGGTTTGTTCTCGGTAGTGAAATGGGACGCACAACCCCAAGCTGATTGACAGGCTGGGAGGAGCATGACATACATGATGCTCACCCCCAGGCAACAGATTTCAGCAGGGGAGGGGATGAGCAGAACTTTGGTGGGAGGGTGAGCTGGCTTGCGCACCCACACCAGGCTTCGTGAAAAGATTACAAACATTTAGAAGGCACAGGAAAATGAAGGGTTTTTTAAACTTAATGCCTAAAAGCCCAACTGGGTGTGATGGTAAATGCATCTTGAGCAATGCCTTGTAATTTCAGACCATAATAATAGCAGGCACATGTTTAGCATAAAATCAATTCTTACATATTTATTTTGGCAATTTGTATAACGCTTAATCACAGTCGCCTCTCATTTCTGCAGTCAAATAGCAAGTACTGAAATCACAATCACTTTAGAGAGTGGAGTTGGAATATAAATAGGGCTTGGGGAACTACAGAGGCAGTAAGAAGAAGGGAAAGAAAGAGAAAAGCTGAGTGGGGATGCTTCGTCTGGTGAAAGAGTCTTTTTCTTCAGAGGAAGGTGTGTGTGGAGGTAGTCTCAAGGTCGCTCTACGGTGGGGATCTGTGGGACAGCAAATCCCTGAAGGTTCTTGTGCATTATGAGGCTTTCTTGTGGCAGAAAACACAAAGCTGTATAAGAGCGTGAAAATAATAAAGTTGGAAGGAAATGGGAACACACAATGGAAGAGGGTGCTGGAAAGGGAGGCAAGCTGGGACTGTGATGCTCCACTGAGTAAGAAAACCCCTTCTCAGAAAGACTGCATAAATTAGCACTGGACTGGTGCTTGGAAGTCATTTCTGAGAACTTATTTTTGAGTTTGCATTGAACCGCATCAGTTGCTTACCGCTGAGTCTGTTTCTGCTTGCTGACATGCTGAACTGTTTTTTATATGATTCCATTGATGAAAGTGCTGTTTTCATTTGTGATTATTTTTTATTGCAAACCACTGTGGTTTCAGCTTTGCTCTTGGAAAAGAGGCATATAAATATTAAACTAAATCAAACATTAAGAGATGGTTCCGTAACAACTGGTAAAATATAACAACAGCTTTGTATTTTGCTCCAATTACATTATCTTGGTGGCCATTAGAATGACACTGTCTTAATCTTGTTTTTCCAATACCTCATTGTAAAAATGTAATTGGCAGCAACCATATCATTCTGTGGTTTTCTAGCTTGCTAAAACTCTCTTTTAGCTCCGTTGCTTACAAAACAGGAAATGCAGGTGGAATAGAAATTGTTGCCATTGCTGGTCTAGTGATGATCCCATTTTCCTGCAGACCACAGCACTCCTTTGCCACATCACTTGGAGGAAAAAGCAGGTTTGCTAGTGAGTTTGGTTAAATAGCCAGTAGCGACCCCAGGTCCCCATATGAGTACAGTGGTACCTTGGGTTACAGACGCTTCAGGTTACAGACTCCGCTAACCCAGAAATAGTACCTTGGGTTAAGAACTTTGCTTCAGGATGAGAACAGAAATGGTGCGGCAACAGCAGGAGGCCCCATTAGCTAAAGTGGTACCTCAGGTTAAGAACAGTTTCAGGTTAAGAACGGACTTCCATAATGAATTAAGTTCTTAACCCGAGGTACCACTGTATAGCTGAATGGTACACATGATGGCAAGGATAATGTGTGTTACATTTACGCTTTACATTTTAGGTGTGTATGTTTAACACCTTTTTGATAAATGTAAAATTTAATTTGTGAAGGGGTCCACACCTATGCCACGCAAAGATCTTGCACAGAGCAGAGTCTGGCTGGATGCAGAGAAGTAGCCTGGATAGCTCTGTTGGCAATAGCATGGTACTGATAACCCCAAGGTTGCAAGTTCGATCCCCGTAAGGGACAGCTGCATATTCCTGTGTTGCAGGAGGTTGGACTAGATCAGTGATGGCCAAACTTGGCCCTCCAGCTGTTTTGGGACTACAGCTCCCATCATCCCTAGCTAACAGGACCAGTGGTCAGGGATGATGGGAATTGTAGTCCCAAAACAGCTGGAGGGCCAAGTTTGGCCATCACTGGACTAGATGAACCTCAGGGTCCCTTCCAACAACATGCTTATATGTGGGTGAGTCTTAGGAGGCACCAGCTGGGAACCCCCCCCCCCAGGAACCCAAGGTTCAGAGAAAGGGGATTAGTGGTGGGACGGAGGGAGAAGAGGGAGCAGACTGGGAGGAGGTGGTGTCAGAAGTTGAAACAGGGTTTAGTGAGCAGGAAGAGGCTGACGCAGAGAGCAGTCCAGACTCAGAGGCAGGAGAGGAGGGGGGGGCAGGAGACAGAGATGAGGCAGGCTGCTGAAAATTCCAGAGAGTCTCTCCTTCTGGCTGTGACCAGCTCCCCTCCCCCTAGTCTCCCAGGACACACAGAGAGATGAAGAGGGTGGAACAACAAGAGGCAAGACGATGGAGCCTTAGGCTACTGGGGAAGAAACTGGGGCAGGATCCCAAGAGAGCTGTGGAAAGTTGAGGACCTTCAGTATGCAATGCACCTGCCTAAATGGGGCAAGACCTGCTGGGAAGAGTGGCTGTGATCACTAGGCCTGTAATGTTTTGGTTTCTTTGAATAAAGAATTAATTTCACTGACACCTGTTGTTTTATTGCTGGCCTGCCCCAGACAGCTAGCAATAAAGATGAGAAAGGTGTGGAAATCATGATGGGGTTTCCCCCCGCCCCGCTTTGCTTATGCAGCTATTAAATTGAGATTGGATTGGGATATGACAGTGAAATGTATCTTCTCTTAAATCCATGGGAAGCAAAAGACGAGTTTCTTTGGAGGTGGTGCTTGACTCCTGAGAAGAATAGTACATGCCAAACAAATATTTTCAAAGGTTAGAATTGCTGC
Organism: Podarcis filfolensis; assembly: GCF_964270895.1. Lineage (NCBI taxonomy): Eukaryota > Metazoa > Chordata > Lepidosauria > Squamata > Lacertidae > Podarcis > Podarcis filfolensis. The sequence goes on from NC_139615.1 coordinate 46,955,047, forward strand.
AGTTCCAAAGATTCTTCATTTATGGTGGAAATGTATGAAACCAAAATGTTCTTAGGAAGTTGTTATGGAGTGGTTATAATCTTGGTGTGTATGTGTGTGTGTTAAATAGTCTTTGGGTCCTTCAAAAATAAATGTGATAAGACACATGGCATTTTGTTAGACGTAACTTTCAAAGCAAATTTGCTGGTGAAAGCAGAAACTCTGTGGCCTAGATATGAAAAGAACAAAAGTATCCCACCCATTGCAGAACAGCTAAGAAAAATGTTGGACTGCAGAAATGGAAAAGAATCAAATAACTGAAATTAGATAAAGGTGAGATGAAGACTTTTATCATAGGACTTAGCAGGGAAATGGCAGCAATTTGTAATTAATAAGATATACTGTATTTTCTGCTCTATAGGACGCACCCGACCATAGGACGCACCTTGTTTTAGTGGGGGAGAACAAGAAAAAAAAATCTCCCCCTCTCTGCTCAGCGCCCCTTCAGCGAAGCGGCAGGAGAAATGGAGCCCCTTCCATTTCTCCTCCCGCTTCGCTGAAGGGACGCTGCGCAGCTCTCCCTCTCTGCTGAAGCCAGGAGAGTCTTGCTCTCCTGGCTTCAGCAAAAGGAACCCGAAGCCTTTGGAACACAGCGTGAGGTCCCCCTGTGCTCCAAAGGCTTCAGGGATAGAACCTGAGGGGTGCGCACCGACCCCTCTCGTTCTCTAGGCTTCAGCGAAAGTAACACATAGCCTCCGGAGCGCAGAGGGAGTGCTCCCTCTGCGCTTCGGAGGCTTCGCGTTGCTATCGCTGAAGCCAAGGAGCCTGCATTCGCTCCATAGGACACACACACATTTCCCCTTAATTTTTGGAGGGGAAAAAGTGTGTCCTATAGAGCGAAAAATACGGTATATTATAACAGAATCTTACAGAATTACCTTTTTTCATAGTTTATCTCAGTAATTTTTGTTCTTTTTTCTTTTAAAACAAAATAAATATGAAATATATTTTTAAATCATAACAACAATTTTACTTGAAAATTCTTGATTCTATAGATGACTCCCTGCATGTACTATATACCCATTCCAAGAACTCATATGCTCTGTAAACATTATAATGAAAAGGAGCCTCAGTACACTTTCCCCTACATTTTATTACTAGGAGTAAAATAATAATAATTTAACAAAACTATAATAATTTCCGGCCTTTTGCTACATTTTTATGTGATTTGATAAAGTGTTTTTGAATTCATTTTAGGCTACCGCTGAACATGCATGAATCACTTTGATAACATTAAACTTATTTGGATATTCCTTTGGACAAGTATTTAAACTTAATGTCCCTTGATTAATCTGCTAAGGCACATTTTAGATTAGATAGTATCTTAGGTGTCATAGGTAAGAAATGCCATTGCTTTTTCTTTTACATTATGTGCAGACTAGAACTGTGCAAAATTACTAATAAGAAATTAATTTGCTCTATCCGAAACCTGTTTCTAGAGAGAGAAGAGGATTCAGTAGGGTAGTCCTCTATGCAGTTACTCTGGAGATAGGCAGGTGGAGAGCAAAATACATAATATACTACATTTGCCCAGCCAAAAGGGAAAAACACAGCACTGAAAAGCACAGAACTGAGAAATAACAGCGGCCACACCCCTGGGGCCCCGGGCAATGATAAAGCTAGTCAGTGCTTTTTTCTAAAAAATAAAATAAAATAATGTTTAGGGGTACTCTCATTTTAACTCAAGAAAATCACCATTTTATAGCTCAAATTGGGAAAAATAAATAAAGTAAATGGACAAATCCTGCCAACCTAGCAGTTCAAAAGCACGTCAAAGTGCAAGTAGACAAATAGGTACCCCTCTGGCGGGAAGGTAAACGGCATTTCCGTGCACTGCTCTGGTTCACCAGAAGCGGCTTTGTCATGCTGGCCACATGACCCGGAAGCTGTACGCCACCTCCCTCGGCCAGTAAAGCGAGATGAGCGCCACAACCCCAGAGTCATCTGCGACTGGACCTAACGGTCAGGGGTCCCTTTACCTTTTTTAAATGGACAAAAGTACAAAGATTCACAAAATGTTTAGGGGTATGCGTACCCCTGTGTCCCCCCAGAAAAAGCACTGAGGCTAGTTCATCCTGACACTCACTGAAATTCTAAAGCATCCTTCGACAGAGGCAGAAAACCAGAAGTCTCTACTGAAAGGGAAGAAACTTTCAAGAATTTGAAGGACAGGTTTTAGTATGACACTCATTCCGATACAAGTTGCAAAACAAAACAAAACAAAACAAAACAAAACAAAACAAAACAAGGGAGGGAAATTTGTTTGTTTGTTTGTTTGTTAATACAGTGGTACCTCGGGTTAAGTACTTAATTCGTTCCGGAGGTCCATTCTTAAACATTCTTACTATTTCTGGGTTAGCAGAGTCTGTAACCTGAAGCATATGTAACCTGAAGTGTATGTAACCCGAGGTACCACTGTACTCCGCCTTTTTCCCTGCCAGGACTCAAGGCAGCATACAGCTAAAGATAAGAACCACTAAACACATTTTTTAAAAAATCATTAAATAACAATTAAATATTGATAGAATTAAAACTATAAACATGCACAGTATATGATATATTGAAACTATATAAATAATTACAATAAAAATAGCACAGCACCTGCCCGTTCATTAAAAGCATTCAGTTCCCAAAAGCCTGTTGGAACAAAAGGTCTTCACCTGTCAGCAGGACAACAAGGAGGGAGCCAGTCTAGCTTCTCTAGGGAAGGAGTTCCAAAATCTGGGAGCAGCCACCATGAAGGTCCTCTCGCACCAAGAGTGCTCCCTATACCCAGCCTTAGCTACCCCCTTCTCCTGACTTTAAGGCTTCCTTTTTACAGACACACTTCACTCATCCTTCAGAAATGGCCCCAAATGGCTGACTTGCTTATAGAAAATGGGGCCATCAGGTTCACTATAGGATAATGATGTTATATTCAAATTTATAATATTGGTATTTCTTCACTGGAGGAATTTCCAGCACATGAAAAATCTGGCCCACCCCCGCAATAAATTTCTCTGCAACAGACTTTTGTTTGTATTCTCTTGTGAAATCAAGGTGTCTTTTCATGTCAGACCCATTTTTACTATACATCCAACCAATCTGTCCTTGACACATGCTAAACCAAGCATGTTCTTTTGCCTTGTACTGACTAATAGGAGATGTTATACTATACAGTAAAAGGATCTGCTGGCATTTATTTTCCCTTCTACCGACTCCTGTAGTTTCACAGCTCATTTCCAATTTGTAGCTACAAGTTTTGAGGGTTTCTTTAATAATAAAAAACCCCAGAAGGTTGAAGCATGCTGAAACTCCGAGAACTTGCATTTTAAAACTCAGTATTTTCAACTTACTTTGAGTCCTCTGTCATTTCAAATGCCGTAACTCACAAGACAAGGTGGGATAAAACTAAAAAGCCACAGGTTTGATCCAAAATGTTTGAGCTCGGCCTCGCAGCCCACCGTACACGCAGAAAAATGTGCTGTGCCAATTATGAATCATCCCTGGGATTTGGGTAGCACCCAATGTTCTTTAGCTTTTGATATTCATTTCAAAAGTATCTCACTGGATACAGCTGAACAGATTGGTAAGAAAATGCTTACCTTGCCTCACCTTCATGTTGCTTTACAGCTGCTGCTGCTGCTGCTGCTGCTGCATGTCATTTTTGTCATCTTTTCAACATGCCAGAAAAAGTGCCAAATATGAGGTGGGAAAGAAGGTGAAGTGAGATAAACAAGTTTCATCTCAGCCCTTTCAGGAATCGTCATCTTTGGTCCTGGAATGAACATGGGGTGGGATGAAGAAGACCTTGGGCTGCAGCTCTGGAGGGAAGGGGCTAATTGAGTCCATGGCTTATGCTCACTTTGTGCAAAGGCACCTGGGTAAAAATGGGTGTAGCACCCCCAAAGGACCCAAAACTAAAGGCCAAGCAAGATTGGGTGTCAAGAGGAAGAAAGGGGAGATCTGTGGAGCTGGGAGAGAGCAAAATCCTAGCAGGGGTGGTGGAAGGGAAGCCAGGAACAAACAGACAAAGAAGAACAAAGGGGAAAAATTCATCCCAATATAGTGTTCCTGCCTCTTCTCTTTTGCCGTACCTGCAATGCAACCTGCAGCGGAGCTGGCAGGAAATAGGACTGGGAGGGGGTGTCTCAGCCCCCAAGGTGTATTCTCTAAAATATTTAACTTCCTTCTGGAAGAATGGCAGATGAAGTTGATTGACTGTATGGGACTAGCAGAAATGACCGGCAGAATCCGCGACCAGGGAGAAAAGTCAGCAGAAGAAGATTGGAAGAAATTTAAGGAATGTCTACAGAAACATTATAAAATTAATGAACTTTGGAAAGATGTTGGTTTGAACTTTGGTGGTTTCCAGCTGTTATGATAAAGATAATGGGGATTATAATTGTTTTTGTTACTAAATTTAAAAAAGTTGAGTGGAAAATAAGGCGATATTTTAAAAGGAATGTTAAGAGATTAGGATTTGCTGAATTAACAAATTGAACTAGAGAACAAGAAGGGGAGGTATGAGGAAGTCAAAGAAACATGTGACTGAAAGACTGTTATTGAAACTGAATTGTTTTTAATTTTTTTTTCTTTTTCTTTTTCTTTTTGTCTTTATATAAAATTGGAAAATTCAATAAATATTCATTTAAAAAATAAAATAAAATATTTAACTTCCTGCTAGTGGAGAGATGGGCAGAGACAACTCATATCATGGATCACACTCCTCCCTACAGAGAAGAAACATGTCATGGTAAGTACCAACGTCCACATTTATGCATAATGTTTCTCATTGCACCAGGAAGAAGACTCAAGACAACCAAATGTGGCTAAATAGGTTCAATTTATTAAAATATAACAACTTGAGGATGTGCAACAAACTGGTTAGTCAGATTCAACCAATATAACCAAATCAAACAAAGTCCAGGCAGGTGTTTTATAAGAGAGCAGGGTAATTTCTACCCCCATCGCCTGGGCAATTTAACAGCTACACACAGTGTGCACACAGCGGTGCTTCCTAAATTCCCTCCTGCTACCTGCATGAACCTTGGGTGTATGGACCCAGTAGGCACAGCGCAGCTCCATGGGTCAGCGTTCACCCCACTGTTTCTGCCAGGCCAAAGCCCTTGCTCCTAGCACCTGTAGGCCATGCCTGGCAAGAGTGACTCAGGGATGCCCATAACCCAACACTGCCTCAGGTAGGTTCTTAAACCCTCTCACCTGCCCAGACTACATACCAGTTAGCCATATTGAAGTTCAACATTCCAAATAGGAAACTTCACCCAACAGTGTGGAGTAGACAAAAAAGAGAAGACCCAGAGATAATCAGGGTTTCCCTACCCCCCCAACCCACAAAATTGCTCAGACCCTGGAAAACAGACAACTAGCCTAAAGGCCTATGCACAATAGAGTGGGAAGGTGGGTATCAAAAAGTAGAGGTGAGAGAATGGGGCGGAACAAGCTTAAATAGCCCACAATCACCTCTTCCCATTGGGCAAGATTGCCCTCAGCCCATGAAGGCTTTTCCTTGGGAGAAACCACCTCTCCTCTTCTTCTAGGGGACAAGTGGTGTGGAGGGCATGTCCCCAGGGACAGATTTTGGGCTGTGTGAGCCTTGTACACACACTGGGCACTGAGCTGAGGGAGGCGTCTTCTCAATGCCTGGTAAGCGAGGTGCTGGGTTTTGGGAAGGAGGTGTGAGGGTGTGACAGGGTCCTGGGGTCCTCCTAACTTCTTCCCAAAGGCTAGTTAGTGCTTTCCCAGCTTTGGGGAAGAGATGGGAGGACTCTAGGACCCTGTCAGAGTGTTGTGCCTCCTTCCCAAAGCCCCTTGCGTCTCTTACCTCTACTTGAGAACGAAGCGCGAGGGCTGGGATTGGGCATCAAATTTTGGCCTCGCACAGGGCGCCAAACACATTGAAACAGCAAAATGCTGAGCTGCTTCTTTCTTTCTTAGCCACACTGTGCTCATTTAGAGTGCATCCCAAAGTGCTCTGATTGGCAGATTGGGTGGTCATGGTGGCGATTTTTCCTTCACAGAAAGAAAGGATACAATGCAGCCTGTTTGTGTCTTTCACTGGAAGCCAGCAATCTTTTCTGTGTGTAGGGCAGTCAATTACCCTTTCAGTCTCAAAGCAGTGAAAAGGCTTGGTTGACTACCCAGAGAACCATCATTTAGTGTTGGTTGCTGAAAACACATGAAACTGATTATCTTCAGGATGGTGAGGAACTGAACTGCCGGTTGCAATATCTGCCCAGGAAAAAAAAGTTTGCTTAGCCCCCCTCTGCAGTGTTCATTTAAAGCTGCATCATGCCACTCTAAACGTTCACTGCTCCCCCCAAAGTATCTTGGGGACTGTAGTCTGGTAAGAGTGCTGAGAGCTATTAGGAGACCTCTACTATCCTTAAGGGGACGTGGGTGGTGCTGTGGTCTAAACCACAGAGCCTAGGGATTGCCAATCAGAAGGTCGGCGATTTGAATCCCCACGACGGGGTGAGCTCCCGTTGTTTGGTCCCAGCTCCTGCCCACCTAGCAGTTCGAAAGCATGTCAAAGTGCAAGTAGATATATATAGGTACCGCTCTGGCGGGAAGGTAAACAGCATTTCCATGCGCTGCTCTGGTTCTCCAGAAGCGGCTTAGTCATGCTGGCCACATGACCCGGAAGCTGTCTGTGTACAAACACTGGCTCCCTCGGCCAGTAAAGTGAGATGAGCGCCACAATCCCAGAGTTGTCCGCGACTGGACTTAACAGTCAGGGGTCCCTTTACCTTTAGGTATCTAAAGCCATTGGAACATAAGTACATGCAGGTTTTTCCCCCTTTAATTTTTTGGGGGGCCCCCAAGAGAGTGGGGCCCAAAGCTATTGCTTGTTTAGCTCAGGGGTCAGCAACCTTTTTCAGCCATGGGCCAGTCCACCGTCCCTCAGACCATGTGGTGGGCCGGACTATATTTTTTTTTTGGGGGGGGGAAATGAACGACTTCCTATGCCCTACAAATAACCCAGAGATGCATTTTAAATAAAAGCACACATTCTACTCATGTGAAAACACCAGGCAGGCCCCACAAATAACCCAGAGATGCATTTTAAATAAAAGCACACATTCTACTCATGTGAAAACACCAGGCAGGCCCCACAAATAACCCAGAGATGCATTTTAAATAAAAGGACACATTCTACTCACATAAAAATACGCTAATTCCCAGACCGTCTACGGGCCGGATTGAGAAGGCGATTGGGCCACAGCAGCCCCCGGGCCTTAGGTTGCCTACCCCTCATTTAGCTTATATGTAAATCCGGCACTGCATGTTAATGCAAGTAGATAAATATGTACCACTGTGGCGGGAAGGTAAACAGCATTTCCATGCACCCTGGCTTCCGTCACAGTGTTCCATTGCGCCTGAAGCGGTTTAGTCATGCCGGCCACATGATCCAGAAAGCTGTCTGTGCACAAACGCCGGCTCCCTCAGCCTGAAAGCGAGATGAACGCCATACCCCATAGTTGCCTTTGACTGGACTTATCCGTCCAGGGTTCTTTTACCTTTACCTTTTCACCCACAGTGCCCGGTATGGCACATTTTCTTTCCTTTTAAAAGTGGATCTTGAATTGAGTGGAGAAGCACCAGGTCAGGTGGCTGTAGCCTCAGACACTTCTGGCCCTGACATAATGTTACAGAATGTTGCTATGCTTGGGGGTGGAGACAGAGGGACAGGAGGAAAGGAAACAGCAGCCACTGTGGACATTGGGCCCAATGCTCCTCCACCCAGGACACAACCCTTTGTTGTCACTTAGTCGTTTAGTTGTGTCCAACTCTTCGTGATTCCATGGACCAGAGCACGCCAGGCACTCCTGTCTTCCACTGCCTCCTGCAGTTTGGTCAAACTCATGTTAGTAGCATCGAGAACACTGTCCAACCATCTCGTCCTCTGTCGTCCCCTTCTCCTTGTGCCCTCAATCTTTCCCAACAACAGGACCCTTATATATGATTTTAAATTAAAGCAGTGCTCATATCTCACTGCCAGGGCTCTGGCACATTCTTGACCATTCCATTTTCTGATGCCAGGCCTGCTCCTGTTCTGCACTGAGTAAGATTATTTGCATCGTTGAGCAGAACACAATTGTTTCATGTAACTTGAAAACGGAGTGTGAAGTGATTTCAGTTCCATCACAGGAGAAAGATTTCCTTCTTGAAGCTGGCTGGTTGGATCATATAGGATAAAAGGTTAGCTTGCCTAAAACGTTCCTAAACACAGAGAGAAAGAGAGCTTGCAAATTTCAGTGGCATCTCCTTAATCAAATATTATGGAAAATCTACAATAGGAGAGTGGATTTTTGGTTTGCTTCCCAGTATTTGTAAGAATGCAGTGCTGGGCTATTCAGAGATTTGAATGACACATTCACAGATGTAAATACTTCCTCTGTAATTAAAAAAGACCTCTGGTACTTGATAGGGGGCATCTTTTGTGCTAAGCATGGTTTTAAAAGCTTGCTATCCTTGGACAAAAAGTGCTATAGCTGACATCATTTCCTTCTTTCCTCTTGATTATGGTGCTAATTTGCTGTGTGTACGTGGTGAGGGGGCTCTAACCGTCATGCGTTGTGGTTATTCATCTCTGCTCATCATTATAGACATTCCTATAGGTTTAGTATGGAAGTACCGTATTTTTCGCCCTATAGGACACACTTTTTCCCCTCCAAAAATGAAGGGGAAATGTGTGTGCGTCCTATGGGGCGAATGCAGGCTTTCCTGGGCTTCCTGCAGCTCTGCGCCACCCTCTGGATCCCGGCGCGAAGCCGCGCAGGGCTCCGGAGGGTGGCGCAGAGCTGCCTGTGCTCCACGGCTTCCTGCAGCTCTGTGCCACCCTCCGGAGCCCGGCGCGAAGCCGCGTGGGGCTCCGAAGGGTGGCGCAGAGCTGCCTGCATTCCGAAGCCTGGTGCGCACCTCTCCACAAGCCTGGGGAGACCGGTGCGGCTCCCTAGGCTTGCGGATAGCAGGCTTTCTGGGGGCTGGGGTCGGGGGAAGCTCGGGCTTCCCCCGCGCCTGCCCCGTGCCTGGGGGGGGGAAATAATTTTTTTGTCTTTATTTTCCCCCCAAAAAATTAGGTGCGTCCTATGGGGCGGTGCGTCCTATGGGGCGAAAAATACGGTATATTCTATTTTTAAAATTGCTTGTCCTTTGGTAAGCGGGGGAAAGATGCTCATCTTCTGCGGCACTAGTACAACATTTGCAGATGCATCACGGAAGTCTGCATGATAGGGTGGATAAAGAGGATAGGGTGGATAAAGAGGATTAGACTTGGGCTTTAACTAAGTACGTAAAGGGACACATGCAGCTGCCACTGCAGTGAAAACGAAGGGGAGACTCTTAAGATCTGGGGATGTTGAGGCTGAGGCTGCTGTGATTTAACACCTTCACCCTTCCTTTCTACCAATTCAGCTCCACGAAGCCATCTTTTATACCTGCTTGGTACAAATTTTGGAACTAAATCAGCCCCGACCAAGATTTGAGAAGGCCAAATAATAATAAGAAGAAGAAACATTTTAGGAACAAGTAAGGCCATTTGTGTAGAATTTGAAGTTGTGAACACTGGTTTCTTCACTATCTCCCTGCCCTCATTTTCAGTTGAGCTGGAGCATAAATTCACATGACCCTTCTTCTCCCTCCACATGGTGATTTATTCCAGCCATTCCATGGTGAAAGCCCCATGGTTTATAACACATTCAGGTTTATAACACATTCAGGTCTCTGACCTCCTTGAGTTCATAAAGCCTTAAAAATCAGACTTATCCTGAATATTAGCCACCCTCCTTCCTCTTGCTTCTCTACTATTCATGCAGCCTCCTCCTCCTCCTCCATCTCTTCTTTCTCTGCACATACAGCAATTTTGGTTCTTTCAGGATCTGTTTTCAGCATGACAGCTGGCTGAAATGTTAATGCATTTCAGCAGTTTCTGAACTGATTGCCTGGATTCCAAAGCAAGGACCCTTGCCTTTTTAGCAGCTTAAATCAGACCCGGGTTGTTTGTTTCCTGTCATCATTTCTTACTTATCTCTTCAAGGGAGGGGAAAAAAAATACTAATTACAGCATCTAAAATGATTTTGCAGAATAAAACACAAAAGAATGACACATATTTGCCTCTTCACTGTGTGTGCTTTTCAGCAAAATCTCCAATATTAATCTAAAGAAGCCAGTTGTGATTGTATCACCCATAAAGAGGAATGATGGGCGACAAGCACAGTTCCGAAGAAACTTAGCAATAAATGATATTGCTGGGTGCCATGAATGATCTGCCAGGATGGCCAGGAAAAAGTTGAGCTAGTTTGGATACTCTCTGTGTATCAAGCCAATTCACACAGTAAACAGTTTGCAAGTATGTGCCTCCATAGAACCGCTGCCATTTGAAACCATTGCCTATTTTTTCCCCCACTGACCCACATTAAAACGAGACTTGACCCTTGGAAGATCAGGGAGTGCCTGCCGTGCTGAAGGTGAACATCCAAATAGGTTGCAGCTGAAGTGCGCCAGGAAAGCTACTTGGAAACTGCGAAAGGACTTAGAAGCCAGATGCCAGCAGAAAAAACCTATTAACTTCCCTCCGGAGAACAGAGATTGGAAGTCACTCCCTTTGAAATAGCAGAAGGGTTTGGTGATCCCTCACGGAAACGACAGCTTCAGTGGGCTGATTATATAGACACGGGTAATAAGTCAGAAGCTGGCATACTGCTATGGCCACAGACGTTGTCCCTGTAAAAGATGGAATCGTACCCATTGTATATCTCTTTAGATTGAATGAATGGAGCAATTCTGCCCCCCACGCCCGATTATGGGTAGGATTAAAAAACATATTTGACCTGACAGTCAAGGCAGTTCCTGCAGGTTTATTTTTAGAGGCTTGTTATTATTTCCTGGCCATTTGGTTAGAATAGCAATGGATATTTTATTTTATTTTTAAAGGCCCAATGGCATACATTAATTATTGATGAGTGCCAGTTATTTGTTCAACGATTTAACCTGCTGAAAACAATTTGGGGTCTGGCTATGCATTAATTGTGTTAAATGTCATTTTGTTCTCAGTTTCTATCAGAGGGGGGGGATTGCAACATTTGTAATGTAATAGTGATTTGTATTAGCAAGAGTTATTAATGTTCCAGCTCTAAACTGATGCAGATATTTCTTTCGACTTTTCTATTGTATGTATGTTTTTCTTTCCTTTAAAATGACAACTAAGTAAACAGAGCTGGGGCAAAATGTTACCCAAAGCCACTTAAGCACAAAATATTATCTGAGGAATTTCCAGGGGAGACAAAAGTGTTTTGATTAGAGTAGAAAAAAATATTTGGGTAATAATTACCTGTAAACTTCATTTCCAGTGGTGCAGTTAGTTGCATAAATGGGGTGAAAATAAAGTACCATTTGTTGCCCCCTACCTTTTAATGAAACACTGCAATTGTAGTGCAGTTCTTGAAAGCTATGGCCAAACAGGCTAGGCGCTGTATTAATTGTGCAATCAAACTGAATGTTTTTTTGATTATGTAGAGGCAAGGAAGAGTATGAACAGCGTCAGAACAAGGGAGAGTGAGCAAGAAGAAGAACCACAATGAATCACAGGAAGTGATTTTTTTTTTAGCTGTATCTTTCCTAACATATTAGTAGTGCTTTTATTTGTGATTACGTTAAAGCTAATCTGAGCTTTGGCATTTCAAAATGAATTTATTCAAAGCTCAAGTGTGAGGCTTAAAGTGCAGAGCTATGGAAAAATGATTAACTACACAATCCCATTGATGTTTACTCAGAAGTAAGCCCCATTGTGTTCAGTGAGGCTTGCTTGCTCCTTAATAAGCCTGTTTAGCATTATAGGCTAACTGCCTACAGGTCTAAAGGTTTGGCTATATGGGAAGTGAGGCATACAATACAGAGATTTTCGTGCAAAACCACAAAAACTCCAGCATGTCACCAAAATAGAGCACAGACAAAATGGCTTCTCCTACTTCCCCTTATTTCCTCCTGCATCGGAACTCCCACCCTCCCACCCTATTTTCATGCGTTCGCCATCTTGGCCTTGCCATGGACTATGGCTGGTCGCCTGTTGAGGGGGCCAGGTAGGAATTTTCCCACTTGGCAAATTGGCACCAGCCATGTGGTTTTTGCCTGCCTCATAGCAATCGTCACAACTTTGTCAGGTTTGGCAGTTAGGCATTGGTAAACCTGGTTGGTGGGAGGGGAGGTTGTGGCCTTCACCTGCAACCTCCCCTTTTTAAGGGTATTCTGTTACAGGGATCCAGGGGTGTCCAGGTATGGGCTACGGCCATGCCGCAACCCCATCGGGAACCCTGGGGAAGCTTGCAGTTGATGTACATCAACAGGGCTCCCCCTACTGGTTGACCCTTATGAGACTACCTGCATGGCAGGCAGGAGTCAGATATAGCTGGTTCAGTTCCAGTGCCTAAGCCAATACTGCTCACATCTGTAACCAATAAAATTGTGGCCTTATTTATCCCATTAACCCCAAATACTGGTGTCCATGTGTTTCATTATCTAGAAGTGGGATGGGCTCTGGGCCTTGCCATGCAAACAGTGCATTTTCCTGGGGCAAACGATGGAACAAAAGAAATCTCTCTTGGACCCATTACTAGAAATCATGGGGCATGTGGAAGTGTGGATGAGCCCTTGGTTATGTGTAACACCCTGATGATGGATGTGCTTCTTTGGGTTGGGGGGTGCTTTTGTTCTTGCTACCAACCGTTCATTGAGTGCAAGGCCAACCTGCGCAGGGGCTATGTGTGATCAGGGCACCAACACAACAATGGGTGCCTTTAGATACAGGCTTAATTTGCAGGCAAGTCATTTAGATATCACAGATGCGCCATGATTTGTTTACTTATATGGATTTCCCCAGGAAAGAGTAAATGGGGGGGGGCAGGGAGAGACATCGTGCAGACTCTTTGAACAGAATTTGTATGAAGGAGAAGCACCATTCTCGCAATAAACACCCAACTGGAACCATTGCAGATTGGGACATGACACAGGCACTTGCTCCTTGACCTTCCTGAACAGATAACCCCCCACTCAATGCTCTATTGTCGAAAAAAGAAAAGGCTTGATAGAGGAGAGTCAAAAAGCATTTGAACTCAAACATGCCCTACGTGTGAGCAACACGTGCCTAGGGCTTATGTGATCTCTGATTGGATGAGAAACTATAATTGGGGAAGAAGGAGCAAATAAGAATGGTGTCGAAACAGCAGATTAGGGGCAGAAGGCTATTGCAGTCTTTTGTCCTGTCCCCCCTCCCCTCATTTGATTAAATTTGTAGTTTGTTGTTAAAAATAATACAAAATATGTTGTGAAATTCATCATCAAGGAGTTGGCTGGTAATGAAGGAATTAACCATCTAAATCTCTTTCTTAACTTAGTGGTGCAGGTCAGGATACAAATGGCAATGGACGTGCATGCAGAAGCATGGAAAGAAATGAAGCGGTAGCTAGGCAACCAGGAAGGAATGGGTCAATACTCTTACATTAGGTCAGCAGAGCAACTGGTCTGGAGATTGGCAGCTGTGAATGGCCTTTTGCCCTGTTCTACCTCCCACAGACCCAACCCCTTGGTCTTCCAGGCATCACTCTTTAGCTTCCAGACTGCACCCCAGGGACTCCCAAGCTCTAAGTCTCAGGAGACTTGGCAACTGAAGTTAAAGCCACACAGACACACACAAAATCAGGTTAGGCTAATATGCATTTTATCACTATTGCTACATTGAGGCACTATGGACCCTGTAACAAAGCAGAGCTCTTGTCTTTTGCCTTGGTATGGCTAAATCTAAATATCTAAAAGAAGACCATGAATAGGGATGGCCCTGTTGTGCTGAGAATGGTTGATTGATGACGGTGAAAGAGGGCTGATGATCATAATGATTGGTGTTTCATCTACAGAAATCACCAGCGATTCAGAATTTTTAGCATCGCTCACCTTTTTCACTGACAACTTGGAGGCCACAGAGCAGTGAGACAACAGTCAAATCTAGCTATTCTTAGCACTGCATTAAGTTGTCAATCACTTTTCAATTCCAGTTCTCAACAGCCTTGTGAATTATAGCTTCAGTATTCATCTCTGACCTTAATAAATATTCACCCAGAAGCAGGGCAAGTTTGTCCCCACCCCAAAGAAAATGCTGATGTCAAATATCTCAAGGAAGTTTGAAATTACAACTACATCAAAGAAGACATTGCTTTATGTTATATTTGTTCTATAGCAATAGGTTCTGGATTGATAAATAGATACCATAGAGCTGTTGAAGTCTGTGGAATCCATCTTTTTCCAGATTTTGGGAGTCCTCTCACTGTGAATCAGTTCATATCATTTGTTACTCGGACCATCCAGTGTATTTGCCAAATGGTGGCTTCATTGTTCTCATGTGCTAAGACCAAAGACAATGCTGTAGCCTTTGTGCTAGGAATGAAACTCTCCCTATAACCATCCCCTTTTCATTGGACAGCTTCATTTGTGCCATGAAGGTTATAGCAGCATCTTCTGCTTTTAGAACCAGATGCAAAGTCATTTATTTTATTTAGCAGGATTTATATCACAGGGGGTGGGGGGAGCTGTTTTGGACACAATATGGCTTGAATTCAAGCAGAAATGCAAAGGGAGATTTCTCCATTGTGAGTGCAGCTCAAGAACATTAGACTTGTAGAAGTCAGTTGGTCTATAACCTTTTAGCTGTTGATGGACGGATACTACTACAGCACATTTCGACCAAAGTGATCAGCAGAGTATGCACAGCTCCAGTAGAGTTGTCCAGCAGAACATCAGAGTTTTCCTGCTTTCCAGTAGTCAACCTGTTCCAGAGTTCCCTGATAAAATTCCTTACCTACTCCGTTAAGTTCAAAATATAGTGTTTATTGTCTCACGACATACCACCCACATAAACTTTAAGAGATGCTGGTACATCATGAACTAATTTACTATAATACAGTTCTCTGGTCTTAGAAGCAAACCTTGTAAAGATACAGAGAGATCCACTAGCACTTTGCCTTGAGAGCTTACCGTGCTATGCTTTACCATATAGCATGTAACCTTAATCAAGAAGATAAAACCTCACCCTTGGAAAACACTCCACACTCATGCTAACGCTGCTGAATCCAACCTTGGCTTTATACTCACCGTTGCACATTCCATAGAGAAAGGGAGGGTGGATGAGTCATGCCTTGGGCTGTTTCTAATCATCCAGTGCAGCTGACGTGCTCATGCTGTCTGTTCATCCAGAGGTGCAGGATGGGATCCTCGAGACATGGCCCAAGCAATAAGTGCAATTTCACTCATTTTTCTAAATTACACCAAAAAAGAAATGAATGTGGATGAAGACCCTTTGTATTGCTGGCTTGAATTCACTCCTAGCTCTTCCATTGCTGTTTTAAAATGTGGTGCCTTTTTCTGTGTGTATAAGGATTTGCTCCCTCTTAGAATTCCATGCAAGGATGACTCACCAGAAGATGGATAGCCTAGATCTCACAATTGATGTCATCAGCATTGCAGACTTTGGTGAACCAATTAAATGTATGTGTTGTTTAGAGACGCGGGTGGCACTGTGGTCTAAACCACAGAGCCCAGGGCTTGCTGATTGGAAGGTCGGCAGTTCGAATCCCCACAATGGGGTGAGCTCCCATTGTTCGGTCCCAGCTCCTGCCAACCTAGCACTTCAGAAGCATGTCAAAGTGCAAGTAGATAAATAGGTACTGCTCTGGCGGGAAGGTAAATGGCGTTTCCATGCACTCTGGTTTGCCAGAAGTGGCTTAGTCATGCTGGCCACATGACCCAGAAGCTGTCTTCAGACAAACGCCGGCTCCCTCAGCCAGTAAAGCGAGATGAGTGCCGCAACCCCAGAGTCATCCGTGACTGTACCTAATGGTCAGGGGTACCTTTACCTTTATGTGTTGTTTATTTATTAAAGTATTGAGTTATGCAGGGTCCACCTCAAGAAAAGTAATAGTACCACTATTCTGCATTGGTCAGACCACACCTGGAGTACTGTGTTCAGTTCTAGACACGACGGTTTAAGAAGATATTGTCAGGCTTCGGGGAATCAGCTTCCTCCCCCATGGCAGGAAATAAGAAGATCAAACGAAAGGAACGTCTTACCATTTAGATTTTTTAATAATCACAGTGAATGACAAAAGAACACATCTCCCTCAAAATGGTGGTGCTCCCAATTAAAGCTCACACCTCCTCCATCCCTATTAATCTACATCACTCCTACATCTTGTAATCTGAGTTTATACCCTCTGTGCTTTCTGTTCTGAGACTTTCTGAACTCTTTTTGACCTTGGGGAGGGAGGTGGAGGAATGCTGCCCAATGACTTGTGAATCTGTTAACACTCTCTCCTCCAGTATTTCTTCTCCTAGCTGTTCCCCATCCAGTATTTCCCAGCTTCTACCTTCTGAACTATGCCCCTCTGAAACCGCTGTTCCAAATCTATACTGTCCTCCTGTTCCTGGGAAGATGCAGGAGCAGGGGGAGGCATCCACCAGTCCTCCTCAGTGCAGCCCTTCTTAGCATGGTCCCTGACATATATTTACAAGCTGGAATGTGTGCAGAGGACGACAACCAACATGATTTGGGTCTGGAAACCAAGTCTTATGAGGAACAGTTGAGGGAGTTGGGTGTGTTTAGACTGAATAAATTGGGTGTGTTGAGACTGACAAACCTAGACAGCATCTTAAAAAGCAGAGACATCACCTTGCCCACAAAGGACTGTATAGTTAAAGCTATGGTTTTCCTAGTAGTGATGGATGGAAGTGAAAGCTGGACCAGAAAGAAGGCTGATCGCCAAAGAATTGATGTTCTTGAATTATGGTGCTGGAGGAGACTCTTGAGAGTCCCATGGACTGCAAGAAGATCAAACCAACCCATTCTGAAGGAAATCAGCCCTGAGTGCTCATTGGAAGGACAGATCCTGAAGCTGAGGCTCCAATACTTTGGCCACCTCATGAGAAGAGAAGACTCCCTGGAAAAGACCCCGATGTTAGGAAAGACACAAGGAGAAGGGGATGACAGAGGACGAGATGGTTGGACAGTGTTCTTGAAGCTACCAAAATGAGTTTGACCAAATTGCAGGAGGCAGTGGAAGACAGGAATGCCTGGCGTGCTCTGGTCCATGGGGTCACGAAGAGTCGGACACAACTAAACGACTAAACAACAACAACAACATGAGTAACAGGATTATGTTTAATTTGCTATGTGATTGTTGTCTGTTCTTCTCTACAATAGCTATATTATACCTGCCACAATTGAAGAATTACTGAATGCCTACAAATGGTCTCGGTTTACAGCCTCCTTAAAAATTCTGTGGCCCTTGTTTTATTGCCCACATTTAGGACCATTTTCATCAAAGTCAAAAGAAAGACGAGGCTTCAGCTCAAAGCTTTGACTTTCATAGCTAAAGGGTTGAAAGTCAGGGAATCTAAGAAAACAGCTACAACATTTTATATATTTGAGGGCTTCAGAGCTTTTACATTGTGGTCCCTTGAAAATTTCCTAAAAATCATAAATTTTATCAGCGTACTTAAAATGGCTCGTAAAAGCAGAAGGTGAAGCCTCGCTTTAGATTTTGGGGGAGAAGATGTGGATTATTCCTATGTGCATATAAATCACTTTCTGAGAAGCTTTTAAAGTGGCTCCTTGAGAATGGATGCAGTTTTGATGACTTGCCAAGAGAAGGGCATGTAAATCCCACAAGAATTATCATTTGCTGATGACACAAGCTGTAAATGGAATGTCGGTCATGCTACAAAAGTCAAATTGACTCTTTTTTTTCATTTTCAGCAAGGCAAAGCTATTGGCAGAGGCTATTCCAACAAGAGGATTTGTGCAGAGATGCAAATAGACTAGTGGGAAAAAAAACAGAGAAAATTATAAGAAATCCCTGCTTTTTAGTATTTAGGGAATGAGTGACTTCTTTGACTTCCCAACTGCACTGTTATGAAGAAGCTTCTTTGAACAGCCACGATAACTTACCGTAACAGAACATAGTGAAATCCCTACATCCAATTACATGTTAGAAAAGTGGGGTGGAGTTTAATTATTTCCTCAGTACAGTGAATGAGCACATATTCTACATCAGCACATAACCTGATGTAGGCTGTAAGGCAGTTGACTACCACAATATACTGTCATAGCTACTCAGATGGCTTTTTTAAAAAGGAATGGTAAAATTCATGGCTTCGGCTTGATCAGTGGGCATTAGCCATGATAACTAATCATACTTGTTGAATGATCAAAACTAAGTTTAAATCTAAAATTTTATGTTTTTATCTCATTCCCTTTTTGAGTTATGAGGGTTGAAATTTCAAAAACTTGACAGTTTTGACCTTGTCAGACTTCACAAAAGCCTTTAAAGCTCAGCCCAGGATTGAGATTTGTCAAAACTAAAAACACCAATCTCTTCAGAAATTCATGGGCTTTAATATGATATGTCACATGATAGGCTTACTTAAAATTTTAAATTTAAGTTACAAAATTTAATTTTTAAAAAAGTGATTAAAATTAATATGAAGTAAAATTTTCCAAAAAAATAATTGTTTATTTAATATTTTTAAGAGTTACCTGCAAAATTTCAACTTAGGATCTCAATGGGATCACATTTTAATATTTTTTTTTGTACATGTCTGCCTTATTGGGTTCTGTTTAGGATAAATGTGTCTTCTTGGAGTAAAATATAACAGAATAAACAAGACTTCAACTATAAGATCAGTTGCTACAGCCATTTCTTTAGCAAGTTATTCAATTAAAAGGTGTCTGAAAAGCTAGTCAGGCTTTTCATTTGAAAATGTGTCCCAAAGCAGATTGATAGCTTGCTGTTGCATGATAGAATTAACACTTTGAAAGAATTCCTGTTGTTACTTCATTTCACAAACATTACAACACAGAGAATATCAAATTCTCAGTGTTCCAAGGGCTCATGTGGGGACAGGGGATTTGGGATGAAGGTCTGTTTGTAACAAACTTGGATTCTGTCATAATGCTACTCGTGATGTGATGGCATCAACAAATCTCCCAAGATAAAGCCACTATCCATCAGACTTGGTTATCTGTTGATCTCACAAAGTAAATAAGGGCAGCAGAAATATTAATATTAATACTAATACTAATAACACCATGCCCATCTGACTGGGTTGCCCGAGCAACAGATATTAAAACATAATAAAACTTCAAACGCTGTAAATGTCCCTATACAGGTACAGGGCTGCCTTCAGATGCCTTCTAAAAGTTGTGTGGTTATTTATCTCCTTGACATCTAATGGGAGGGCATTCCACAGCGAGGGTGCCACAGCTGAGAAGGCCCTCTGCCTGGTTCCCCGTAACTTCATTTCTCACAGTGAGAGAACCGCCAGAAGGCCCTCGGAGCTGGACCTCAGCATCTGGGCTGAACGATGGGGAAGTCAGAGCAAGCACTTGCAATTTAAATGAATAAGCAAATAGTGCTAAAATATCTCTCAAACTGGAAGACTGTTCTCGTCACATCATATATTTTCACAAGGAATCAGGGGGCAATTCTGATTTGGTACTTAATCCTGCTTTGAACATGCAAAAGATGGCATGCATTTGCTCTCACTCTTGAGGAGCAAATGTACAAAATGTGTATATTCTTTTTGGGTGGCTCACATTTCTGTAACTTTTATTGAACATGAAGGGAAGTTCAATGTCTAAGAAGCCTGCCAGGCTCTCAGAATTGGCATAGAAATCCGTTGTGCTGAGTGCCCCTGGCATAGTAACAAGGAAAGAGATCAGAGAAGCAAAATAGGTCAAGTATTTTTAAACTACCTATTGTTTCTAAAGAAGTGCTTTAAATAATAATTTCTAAACCCTATCCATGCAGTGTGAGGAAGATAAAAGCTTATTATTGAACATATATCAATTTCTATGATGGTGGCACCTGGAGATTAGCAGCTTTCTAATGTTTTTGAGAAATAGACTTTAAAAGTAACTCGAGGTGTTGCAAAACAGACCAGCTGCTACATTTATTTATTTATTTATTTAGTCTTTCTGACCATTAGATCCCCAAGGCAGGTAGCAATAATGAAAAAGCACAAGGAACTGCATTGCACTGAGGTGACAAAACACCCAGAGATACATATGTATACATAAATGGCCAAGAATGCAGGAGGCCAATATTTCCTGAGTGCAACCAGTGCAATTCTTTCAGCACTTTCTGTAGGACCCATGGTTGGTTGGCATTCATCTCTCTTGGGAGACAATGGGTGAAGTCAAACCATTGGAGAGTTGCAGCACCAGTTGTATGCAGGAGAGACATGTTTTGTTGCAGCTAGGACAGATAAAGGCATCTGGTTATGCTGATGGAGGCGTACCATGGAGTTTTTTCTCTTTGTGTCCCTCCCAGCAGCCATTGATCCTCTGGTCACTGCTGTGGGTACATGACCTGACTGTCTGTCTCCAGGCACTGCAGTAGTCTGCAAAGGATTCCCACACGGCAGAGTTAATGTTGCCAACTTTCATGTCATCTTCGCAGGCATCTTTGTAATGATGTGTTATTTCTATGATCTCCTATATTTTTACTAAGATTTTTCAGTATTTGCCCCACAACTGAGTTTCAGGAAGAGCCATTTTATGATTTTGGCTAGTATTTCACAGTACAGTGGTACCTCGGGTTAAGAACTTACCGTAATTCATTCTGGAGGTCCGTTCTTAACCTGAAACTGTTCTTAACCTGAGGTACCGCTTTCGCTAATGGGGCCTCCCGCTGCCGCTGCGCCGCTGCCGCACAATTTCTGTTCTCATCCTGAAGCAAAGTTCTTAACCCGAGGTACTATTTCTGGGTTAGCGGAGTCTGTAACCTGAAGAGTCTGTAACCTGAAACGCCTGTAACCCGAGGTACCACTGTATGGTGAAATTCTAACGAATTCACACATTCAATGCCTATCCCATTCAGAATTTCCCCAAAACAGCAACTTCATTTTGCATATGTGTTCATAGCAAGAAAAACTCCCAAAATGGAACTATCCCCATGGATGAATGCTACTGATGGGTTACTTCTGAGAAAAGCAGCATATTGAGATATTCTTTAATCCCTAGCAGATCAAATGAATATCTTGAATTACACCAGCTGATGTGATTCCTGATTATTTACTCCTGTAATCCTTTTCCCTTCTTCAGATTGCTTAAGGGACTTAACAGATCTGATTGAATTTCACTTAGAGACTCCTCTTGACTAGGGATGCTGGAGAAATCTGTTGAAAAGGGGCTATCAAACAGCTACTGCATGCTAGATGTAAATAGATCTGCACATTGCTTTGCAATGTGCATTATTTACATATTAAGGAGGTAAAATTGTTCCTCTCTTGATATTGTGTGTCTATAAATTGCTCAGTAAGAAAGATATAGCGTGCTCCCTCTCTTTTACAATTTAGTCTAGAAAATGCTGAAGAAAAGGGTGTGAATGTTGTACACATACTGTATACCCCATCTAAAATTTCACACATGCTTCCAAAACCCAGACTGCAAGTGAGTTTATAGAGTGGAGTGAGATTTGAGCCAACACCTTCCAAGTTTTCCACTCCCACTCTTAAATTTTATACTACCCCAGGCATGTTTTCCATGTGGAATTCTGTCTCTGCAAGTATATAGATTTTGAATGCAGTATCTCATTTTTAATCATGTCCTGGTGGCATACACAAGAATATAAACGTCCCATTAAGGCTTTGCACAAAAGTGCATTGGAATAATATTTCAGTTTCAGTAACTAGCTTTTCACAGAATTCTATCAGCAAATGTTATCAGGTTGGAAGCTGGTTTGACTTGAACAATGGCACGCATTGGACAATGCAGCAATCAACTCTGTGACATTTTGCTAACTTGGCTATATAAGTTTCAAAACAGAAATGGACTGGATGGGCCTTCAAGGAAGTTTTGTTGAAAAAAATGTGTAGTAAGCTTCAGTTTTCATTTCTTCACAATTCAGGTGTCATTTTAAATAATTTGTGCCAATTCCAGTGGGCCCTGTGGGTCTGGGCACCCATAATTTTTGTTGTTGTGGGTGCCTGGCCTCTGCCCCCTGCCACTGCCACTACGCACTGCCAGCTGCTGGCTGCCATCATATCTCTGGCACTCCGTGATTCTGAGATGCGTCTGCAGCCATAGCGGGTCCCAACAGAGGCCCCGGGGTGGAGGCGCAGTCGCAGGCCCAGTGGTTGCGCCACCGCCAGATGTCATGATATTGCAGTGTGGTGCCACCTGAGCACCCACAGTCTGGGGCCCAAGTCGGCACTGCTGGATCATGCCATGCCTCCAATAATCACCTCTCATTTCACTATAGAAGATGCTCTATATAATTAGATAAAAAGTATCGTGTTTGTGCCAACTCACTTTGGGTTCCACTCCCAAGCGGGTTACATGGAAAGTCTTTTGCTCAATAAAGCAGAATTTTCCCTGCACAACTCCCTCCCAGTTGGTAAGAGAGGGAAGAAAGGGAGCAAAGCCTGATTATAGCTTCTAGGTATATTCCCATCCTCTGCCCTGTTGGCAGATCTTTTGATGAGAAGGAACAACCTTTCCTCCTTTTTCCATAGAAGCATGCTCTTGGGGCAGTGAGGACCGAAAGCTCTGTTAACCCTAATTGTGTTTGTCCAATTTGCAATGCTTTTCTGTAAGACAAGCAGAGCATCATTCCACCTGATGTATTTCTCTGGTTTGGGATATGAAATGAGATTCTTTGCATGTCTGGTCAGCTGCTCACAGCAGGCAGCTGCCCCAAACTTAACAGATAGTGGCACTCACATGTTTTGTCTTTCTGACAGACAGCTGACAGCAAAAGATTTTGAAAGGGGAGCATCAACATTCAGCATAACTTCAGCTAAATGAGGGAGGACAAGCCTGGAATTAACTAAAATTAATGTGTTCCTAGACAACCCCTTTGTAGATAAAGGGTTTGGGGAAAGAACAGGGAGGGCAGTTTGATTGACTGCAAAATAGATAATCCTTCAGCAACATTCATTTGCACCTTACTGTTTTTTGCAACTTTCAAGAAATGGGTGTACCAGGTAAGTTTTTCATGTAACACAATTTTCTGTATACAGTATTACTTCACCATAACGAGGTGTTAAATTCAGACAATGCTTTCCATATTTCAGCAATCAATAGACATGCAGCAAGAAGAAGGTAATTTAACTCCCCCATGCCCAGCAAGCCACTTCTGGGTTTATGAGAACAATGTGATTTGTTACATTTAGGAAAATCTCATTTATACAAGCACACTATACAAAGGGGTAGAAGGCAGGAAAAAAATAACACATATTTTGATAGTATGGCTAATGCAGCAGTATGAGATCATAAAATATTTGCTAGGATAACTGTACAGAAGAAATGTTTCATTTGTAATTTAGCACTTAGCAAAAGATAATGTAACTTTAATATTATTAGGGAGATGCCTCAAAAGTCTATTGGTGGCAGTGGTATTTAACATAGACTTGTACACTGGAGAACTACAGAATTACAACATAATTGCTAGCTGAGTTGATTCTGGAAAGTTCACCGCTTAAGAAATGTTTGCATACTGGCAAATCTCACTGTAGCGTTCTGTGTAAATTATCATGCTTCCATGCTGTGTGTTTTCCCCATTCACATTTACTCTGGATGGGTTTACTAGCACTGACCGTACACAGCTGTTTCTAGATCCTGAAGGGCATTTTGAGATTGATTAACCATCTGCTCATTCTTACTCTAACAGCCGACTAACAACAACATAAGGGAATTTGTCTTAAATAATCTACCAAAAATGTGGGCAACACAAACATTCGTTTCCCAGCAGCTGCTACCATTGGTGTTTCCGATGCCACTTTCTGTAAAAGGATTTGGATTCGATCTGAGTTTTGCGAGTTCTTCTGTGCAACATAAGGTTTGAAGTAACAACAACAACAGCAGTGAGATAAGGAACCCATTCCACAAACCAGTTAAGCAAAAATATTGGATTAAAGCCATTATTGCTTCCCCCCTTTTGCTTGCCAACCCCTTGTTTTTTTATTATTATTTATCCTTGATTTTCTCTACCCCTTTTTTGTTTTTTGTTTGTGTTAGTAGCTTATTGTATTGTGAAGTCCATGTTGGAGATACCTTGAAGCCATGCAAACATTTTAACTAAGTGGTGCAGCAACTGCTAGAACATTTGCAAATGCAAGCAGGGTCTGGTTTCAGATTGGATGGGGGGGAATCATGTGTTGAGATGCCTGCATCTCAGGGGGTTGTTTTTATTTTATTCTATTGTTAAATTATTAAATTAAATGCATTCATTTGGAATCTGTTTGCTTGCTTGCATCATGTTGCAATAGTTTCTCCTTGTGTTGTACCATTTTCCTCTCACCTCCCTCCCTCCCTCCCTCCAACACAAAACTTTTCTGGCTTTGAGTATGCCATTTTGGTACCAAGCGTATCAGTCTAAATCTGTGGAAGGCATCATATCACACCTTTGGGGCCCATTGAGTGCCTACAACCTTTCACATAAGTAGCTGAACTATATATTGGGCTATGAAGAGATGCCCTTAGAAGAGATTGGCTACTATGCGGTTTAACTCTCTGCTGCTTCACTTAAATTGGCAATGTGGGTGTCAAAGAGATTGGGCAGCATGCGAAGTCCTGCTAGCATTGGCTGCTAATGTGTGTGGCAGAGACAGACAGAATTGGGGTGGGGCACAGACGCCATGGCGTATGAGAGATTTTGGAGGGCAAGCAGAGAAAAACAGGAAGCGAGCTTGGATGGAAAGACATTGGGAGCTGTAAAGAGTGCTCAGGCATGGGGGACTGTGGAGAGGTGATTGTGATAGATGCACAGGGGCGGAGGGAGGGAGGTATGGTGGGGGTGAGTAGCCCTGGGTGTCACCACTGAGGGGGGTGACAAAATGCCAGGCGGCACTCACCTTGGGGCCTACAGTGCGCCCGAGCCACGCCCCGTGGCGCAGCCCGCTCTTATGGGCGGCCTGCCCTGCCACCCCAGGGGCCCAAGCGGCTTCCTCCACCGCTGTAGATGCCATCCTAGGAAAGGAATCTGGGCAGGCAAGATATAGACGGTTTATATGGCAAGGAGTATTCTTAGAAGCTAGTCACTAGTCCTAACCTTTGGGCTTCTGCTGAGTGGTGAAACCCACTCTGAAACCCCTTTAAGTTTGAGGTCTCTGGGTTAAATTCAAATGTACACAAATATTCAATTCAAGCCATTAAAAGGAAACATCGCATGGTGCCACTCACTACAATTTAATTTAATGAAAGGTTTATTTATGGCTGGCCTCAACTTTCAGTCAACCTGACCAATGAACTTCATAAACTTGTGGTTGTCCCGGTATTTGGAGATATTGCTTGGGTTCCAGGTTACGTCCAGCCAGGCCAGGATAATTCTAGGATCCATAACAGCCATAAAAAAGTCCAAGTACCTCCGACAGGCTCGAGTCATCCACTGCCAAATATTTTCCTCATTCTGTGCCTTTTCTTGTTCTTCCAGGATACTCTTAATCCAGTCCAGAGTTGCCTGGATCTTCTGGATCTTCTTCAGGGTTCGCTTTCTTTTATATTTGGTGTGGTGTTCGATCATCTTCAGGGCCTTGGGTTGCACTTCCTTTAGCAGGGCATTGGTGTCTTCATCATAATCCCATATACAGGCTAACGCAAGGTCTTCAGCAGCTTCTTCCCAGTGACCCAAAAGCATATGTGCTTTCCCTCTCCACTTGTAGGCCTGTGCATCATCAGGGTTGAGCTCGGATGCTTTGTTGCAGTCTCTAATGGCAGCATTGGGCTTCTGCAATTTGACAAAGACACTGGCTCGGTTGGCATACAGGAGCGGTGACTGGGGATTCAACTTGATAGCCTCTGTAAAAAGATCAATAGCATTCTGCAGTTCTCCTGCCTCTAGGAAAGCATATGCCTCCTCCTTCTTCTCCTCAGCTTTGCTTTTCATATCATTTGTAACCTCCACATTTTCATCTCCCATTTCCTGGGGTTCATCTTCATCTGGTTTGATCATTCCATCATCATCCAACTCTAAATCACTCTCCTCACTGGTAAGCTGCTCGGGTGGTTTCCCTTCCTCTTTGCCAAGTCTCAGAGGAAAGGCTTCAATTCTCTGGAAACCCGAAATGGTGTCCCCCATGCTCTCCAACGAATCTCTTAGGAAGCTCAGTTGTTTTGCTCTCAAGAGCGTTGGATCCTGTTTGTACAGACTGAGCAAAGCTTGAAGGTCACCAACATTTTTAGCATCCATGGTGCCCCGTCCAGCTAGAAGCTTGGATGACCAGCTGGATATAGTAAACTGCCTCTCTTAGGGCAAATATTTTTTAAAAAAGTAAGGCTCATGTACAGACAGTGGCTGAATTAGAAAATCACTTCTATCATGGAGGGGAAAAGGGCCTCATCTCTCATGTGTCCCTCCATGTGGTCCCGCTGCTGTACTTTATCTAAAGCCGCAGAACTTTGAAAGTATCAGTCGCTATGGCAGTTTGGTTTATGTCAAGTTCTGCTGATGTCATACATTATGACATCACTGCAGTGTTGAAGTTGACTTTCCAGGTATTGACAACCTAATAGTTGTTGTTTTTTAGAAAATGCTGCATTAGAATGTGTATCTATGCACATCATCCTTTAGTACTGAAATAAATGCAACAGGAGACGTGGTTGCCAAGCTTTTGTTATCTGTTTGAAGCATGGCTGCTGCAAGTTTTAATCAGTTCAGTTGGTCAGGTCATTCAACTAAGGCTTTCATACTTTCATAGTTCACTGGCTTTCATACTTTTGGGGAAGTTTATTAAGAATTCATCAGTGAGAAAACCAGCAACTCCAGGCAAGTTTCCTGAATGGTAGCTTGTCCAACATTCCACTGAAGTGTAGAACTGGAGGGCAATGTTTTGAGAGTTCTGGGATATACATCCAGTTAACTGTGTGGCCCAGGAGGCATCACCCTGTGCTTTTAAAAAACCCATAACTCATCGAAACAACTAATAAAAAATGCCCGGTAATCCCAATGAAAGGATCACTTAACACATTGCTTTTTTTAATGCGTGTAAGATGTTTTGAGAATTGAAACTCTGAAGTGTGAATGTGACAAGTGCTTACTTGCAAATATGTGTTGGGGTGCTGTGATGTCTGCAGTTGCCTCTTGAGCACACCATGGCAAACTCAAGTCTGCCTGCATATAGGCTCTATGTGAAAATATGTCAGCCTGCCTGCAGTGGAACCTGATTCCAAGTCTGAGGTTGGTGTGAGCTACCTAAGATGGTTGTCTAAACATGAAATACCAGGTCCAATGGCCACATACAAGCATATCTCCACAGTAATTTTTTTAAAAACCATCGCTAACTAGTGACGCTGACAAAGTTCACTAACATCAGGATTTGGGTACTCCTTGTTATTGAGGCACGGGTACCTTTATCTGAAAACTCTTGCTCTGTTTGGAACTATGCTTATACCCCCACGGTGAATTCAAAATAGAAGGGAAGAAAAGAGGGGGAGCAAAACAAAAAAAAGAAAAGAAAAATCCTAGCTCCCCCCATTCCAAAGAAGCAAGGCCTCTAACACGTGCTAGAAAAGAGAACTCTGCTAAGGTGTTGACAACGTGGTTTACACAATAAGAGTTATGTGAATCATTATAAGAGGTCAGTGGGATAAGATTGCACATGGTTTCATAGTCCCTCAAAAAGACAACAAACTGAATTGTGTTGGGCATCATTCCCTTGGCAAACCTCTAAAAGGTAAAGGGACCCCTGACCATTAGGTCCAGTCATGGCTGACTCTGGGGTTGCTGCGCTCATCTCGCTTTATTGGCCGAGGGAGCCGGCGTATAGCTTCCGGGTCATGTGGCCAGCATGACTAAGCCGCTTCTGGCAAACCAGAGCAGCGCACAGAAATGCCGTTTACCTTTCCGCCGGAGCGGTACCTATTGATCTACTTGCACTTTGACGTGCTTTCGAACTGCTAGGTTGGCAGGAGCAGGGACTGAGCAACGGGAGCTCACCCCGTTGCGCAGATTTGAACCACCAACCTTCTGATCGGCAAGTCCTAGGCTCTGTGGTTTAACCCACAGCGCCACCCGCGT
Organism: Podarcis filfolensis; assembly: GCF_964270895.1. Lineage (NCBI taxonomy): Eukaryota > Metazoa > Chordata > Lepidosauria > Squamata > Lacertidae > Podarcis > Podarcis filfolensis. Next base: position 46,983,145 of record NC_139615.1, read on the forward strand.
CCCTGGCAAACCTCTATCATGCATTTAAATCTTGCTGTGGTTGCCTAGGTCCTCTGCTCCCTCAATTTCCTAAGATCAGCTAGCCCCAGAGCCACGAATGGAAGTCACTGGCAAGCAAACTCTCTTAGGTCACGCTCTGAAACACTTTTGATCAAAATAATGGGAGATACTCCAAAATAACGGCATCAGCCTAGAGCTGGGCTAAAATATTTGGCTGATAATTCCCCCCCCCCCAATTTGGGTTTATTTTTTTGTCATGCACATGTGTGACTCTCGAGGGGAAAATCTGATTTGGGAGCACCTGAAACCTATTAATTTCCCAGTGGGGTGTAATCTATTAATTGTCAGGATGTACTATTATTTATAAGATGATACAAGAGATGCAGAAGGTTTTCTGCTTCCCCCTTTGACTCCAAGGTGCTTAACAGTGTTGTGGCAATTGGAGAAGTGTGAAATCAGCCAGATAGCTACATTCCTATCAGCAGATTGATCCAAGATTCTCGTAGGCAGGTTCCTACCAGAATCCATAAAGATCAAATTGTTCAAACTAACTCCAACTAAAGCTGAGTATAACTATGTACAATTGAAAGCAATGTGATTCAAAGTAGCAATGACTGTTCCATTTGTTTTAATGGAAACAATAACTTAAGGTAGATTTGAGTCCATCCATTTAGGATGAGTGTTCAAATTACCCTAGGGAAGCACAAATTAATCTTGAATTAAGTTTCACTACACCTGTGAAAGTGCTTATTTAAAATCATTTATTCACTTCAACATTTGCTGTTAGCATTTTAATTCATGACTGCAGAACCCCAAATACTTGCATATCCCGTTTTCTTACATTGTTTTGTTTATTTGCACTACATATGGAACTATCTCATTAAAGTTATTCATAATTTCATAACTAGTTTTGCAAAAAGGAGAGAAAGAAAATAATGAGATATTTACATTTCTTTCTATGTGTGAGTTTATTTAGTTATCAGGCCACATGTAGTTGACCTTCAAATTAATGTTTGCGAGTGAACTTAGTTATCACATTTTTCTTTCGGTATTTGTAGATGTTTTCAGGATTCCAGACCACATCCAGGAATGCCATCATTACCCGGGGATCTAAAAGGGTAAGGAAAGATTTGAGATGTTTCCGACCTGCTCTGGCCATTTCATCCCAGGGATTCTCCTCTCTCGGGACTCGCTCTTGCTCTTCCAGGGACAATCTGACTCTTTCTAACCTTCTGTGAATTTCCTTTAACTCTCGCTTTTGCTCACATTTGTGATGAAACTCCTTGAGTCTCTGGAGTTTCAGTTGCACCACCTGAAGCAAAGCGTGAGTTTCCTCATCACGATCAAGTTTGCAAGCCATAGCGAAGTCTTCAGCAGCTTTCTCCCAATGCCCTAGGAGCATATGAGCCTTCCCTTGCCATTTATATGGCTGTGCAGATTTCCGGTTCAGTTCAGAGGCCTTCTTACAGTCTCTGATGGCTGCATTAGGTTTCTTTAGTTTCACAAAGGTGCTCGCTCGGTTCACATATGTGACACTGGACTGGGGGTTCAACTTGATGGCATCGGTAAACAATTCAATGGCTCTTTGGAGATTGCCTTTATCAACTGCGTCAAAAGCCTCTTCCCGCTTTTCATCAGCCTGATCCATCATCTCGCTGGTTAGTCTCACATTTTCATCTCCCATTTCTTGGAGAATATCTTGGTCGGGTTCAACAATCTCATTGTCCTCATCCGTTTCGACATCACTTTCATCACAGTTTGTGGCCTCAACTATCTCTTCCTCCTCAAGTACCTTTCTCCCAGAGGCACCTGTGTGAGTTTGTAATATATTCTCCACGTGGGTCCGCAATACAGCAAGCTGCCTGTCACCCACAAGCCCAGGATCTTGGCTGTATAAATTGACCAAGGCCTGAAGTTTCTTCACTCTCTTGAGGTCCATGGGAATCAGACAGGACATTTCCAAGAGCCAGCTCTTCAAAAGGGTGAAACTAGTAGCACATCATAAAGCTTGCAAATGAAAACAGTCCTTCAACCTGTACCAGCAAAGAAAAAGGGGATAAAAATTCCACCTCACAGCTTATTGTTGTCACAATCCATGTGCATTCTGATGATGTCATTGTCAGGATTGACATGGCAAATCTTCAATCATCATAAAAACTTCAGTTTCTTTTTTCCATAGTAGTTTCAACTATATACAAGGAGGATCTATGCATGGATAGATATTCTATCTAAATATCTATCTATCCTCCACAATGGACCAATCTATGAATATCTGTACCTGGTAACTGGGCTAAAGAGACAAATTTTGGCTGCTATTGGTATGGTTGCACTGGCTCCTTAGGCTGAGGTAGCCTCAGGTGTGATGTTGGACAACTCCAGTGTCTTGATCCTGGGTAACTTCAGCATCCATGCTGAGGCCTGCCATGTAGGGCCAGCTTGAAACTTTATTGTTTCCATGACAACTTAGGATATTCCATGACACTTAAGAGATGGCACTTCCATGACACTTAAGAGATTGTCTCTTCAGGTCCAATGCAGAAAGCGATTTAACCATGATTGCCTCTACCAAAAGTTCACTGTGGTTCCCACTTATCAAAATGGAGCACAGCTGAGCTAGTTGTTTAACAAAGCTCCCATTTGCCATACTAAGAATCGCTTTTACAGAATTACGATTCCAATTGATGCGCTTGGTGGTGGTGGATGGTCGGTACAGCAAAGTACAATACAAGGAGAGACTTTGTCTGTGTGGGCAACCTTGCGTAGAGGACCTGTACCACTATTTATTGCAATGCCCAAGAGACCGATTTATAAAACCCCTTCTCACGAATGGAACACACTCGAACAGGGCAGAAAGGTTGAAATGGCTGCTGAGTGATACTGATGACTTCGTAACTTATAAAGTAGCACTATATGCGTTGGCAGCTAAGAAGATCAGGAGAAAAGAACTAAATAAAATAGTGGTCAATTGCAAAGGTGATTCGGACATTTAAGCTGGCCCATTCTACCTGAGAACCCCTTGCTATTCTATCATATGCAACAAATAATTTTTAGGAGACGTGATCGTGGTTTATTGTACTTGCAGTGCCTGATGTTTTTATGGATTTTATGGTTATTGTTGCTTTTCCTTTTGTTCCCTTTGTGAATGATGCCATGGCCTTTGGCTAGCGCAACAAAGTTTATGGTGATGATGACAACTATGGGGCTGTCTTGGTTTTCATTGATCCAACATATAGGACAGGTCACACATTCAATCTAGTCTTCAACTCAGGGTTGCAGGATGGTAGTCTGTGTGCTAGGGGCAGGGCTGGTACATCCCGTTTCACTGCTTGAGATGCTGCCTTGGCCATCCCACTGCCATGACTCTGCCAGGTGGAGGTGGTATTTGTTACCTGCGTTATCCCAGTCCTCCTTGAATTCCTATTATTATTTGATTATTGTGAACTACATTTGGAAATTAATATAACACTGTCACCACCACTTCATGCATTGGCCTTGTAGGAATGCTTGGATACTGTCTACTCCAGATGCTATGGTTGAAGAGACTAGTTTCACAATTAAACCATATGGGCCAGGGACTTCACCTAATGGTGGGGAAATCTTGAGTATCGAAGTGTGTGTAATCATTTTCCAAAGCAGAACGAGACTTGCATTTATACATATGATGCCTATTTTAATATAATTGAAATAAGGAAGGTAGAGCTAGATAGCATGGCAGAGACATTATCACCAATGATATCTGTATATTTATTTACTTTCCACACAGGTATCCAAGGTATCTAACAACATGATAAAATTAAAACGCTACAATAACATTATACGATTTCTAACAGATTTAAGCCAAAACAGCAGCATACTCATGATAAAAACAAGAACAGCAGAATCTCTGGATACACCAGAAAAATAATCTGTTAAAAGTAATATGCCTTCATCATATATGATAGACATGTCCCTTTGCGGGGAAAGTATTGAAGGAGAATAAACACTTTAATGGAAAAAATCCTTGGTTTATAAGTCTTGATCCATTATTTTTTAAAGTGAACACTGAGAACATGTTAGCAGCTGCTAGATTGATATATCCTAGGTACTAGAAACCATCTAAAGTACCAAATTGAAAAGAACGGATCATAAAAATGTGGGATCTTGCAGCCATGACCAAAATGAGAAAAGCAAATAATGAAAAATGGGACTACTTTTTTGACAGATGGACAGCATTTATCAGATTTTGTACACTATAACTGCATAGTTTATATCTTTATTTTAAAGGTGTGTAATGAATTATTTAAATACAGTTGGATTATTAGCTTTTATTTAGTTCATTTTGAAATATGTAGACCAACACACACATACCCCACAGATACTGGAACCACCATGAGACTAAAGCTAACTTGTGGTAATCTCTTCTGACATAGGGAACATATCAGAATTCCCCAATCATAATAAACTCCCCATCCCAGCTCAACAACAACACATGAAAAAGAAAATCAAGTCTTTGACCTGCCAGATGTGTTGGACCAAATATAACCTGACACAGGCTCATGGTAGTTCAGTAGGCCAGGAAATTCTGAGGTGCACCAGACAACTAAGCTCAGGCATAGGCAAACTTGGCCCTCCAGATCGTTGGGGACTACAGCTCCCATCATCCCTAGCTAACAGGACCAGTGGTCAGGGATGGTGGGACTTGTAGTCTCAAAACATCTGGAGGGCCGAGTTTGCCTATGCCTGAGTAAGCTTCAGCATGGACCTTGAATTCCTTCAGGATAATGAGAATGGAGGTTTCCAACACCACAGTCAAGATCACATCTGTCAGCTCATGAAGGGAGGCAGCAGTGTGGGTTGGGCATTAGCAAAATCCCTACCATACTGATTCATGTCTTTTTTAAAAAAAAATGTACACCTTAGTTATATGCTTCATTGAGGATTTGCAAAAGATTATTACACAAATATCCCACTCTGAGGCCAAACAATGGCTATACATAAAATGCATAGAGATCAAGAAATATTGCTATTCATATTGAAACCCTTTTGATGTACCATGAAATTCCTCCAAAGTCTTGCCTGACAAAACCCCTTCTAATTAGCTTCATGCTTCAATTTACGTGACATTTACTGAAATCCTATAGATCTGCAGAGGCTAGATTGTACTGAACTAATTGTGGCTTCACTTGAAGATCCTATGGTGCTTCACTGGAGGAGAAACTACATTTGGTTCAGCTTTCACTTCAGGTTAAATGTTGATGGTGATTCTATAAGCAAACTCACGCCACCAGAAGGAGACTTTAGGATGACTTACTTTAGCTGGGTAAGAAGTGTAGACTGCATATTTTCTATCAGAAAGTGTTGCTTGCATGACAATGTGGGAATGTTTGGGAGAAATTAATAAGAGTCACATGAGTAAAGAAACAGGAGTGCCTCTATACAGTAATACCTCTGGATACGAACGGGATCTGTTCCAGAGCCCCGTTCGCATCTAGAAGCAAACATAACTAGTACGGCACGTCTGCGCACGCGTGCATCGCTTTTCGTCGCTTCTGCACATGTGCGTGACGTCATTTTGAGCATCTGCGTATGCGCAAGCGGCAAAACCCGGAAGTAACGCACTCTGTTACTTCTGGGTTGCCGCGGAGCGCAACTCGAACGCACTCAACCTGAAGCACATTCAAGCCGAGGTATGACTGTACAACTGGGAGTAGGATTTCAAGATTTTGGAGTCTGACATAAAGCACCAGTGTTTTAACTTTCTTATGGTCCTCAAGAGAAGGAGTGATATTTCAGGGTGGAAAGAGAGAATCAAAGAGACAAGCTTTTGAGTTTGGATTGAGAGTGTCAGATGTTTGCTGTGCCCCCGTGTCCACCTGACTTATCCCTCAGGCACTGAAGCTAGGCTTTCCTTGGGATGGTCCAGCTAACATCTTCTGCTCCAGATGCCTTAGACCCTATCCATATACGCTCTACCTTCTAATTTACCATTCACCACCCCATAATTCCCAGGTTCCACTGCCAGAGTTTCAGGGTCTAATATGCTGGAGAGACCCCACCGCCCACTAGAAGGAAGCAAGTCAAAACAAATTAAGACAGCAATGTGAGATCCTTTGAGATACTTCTTGATGGAACGAAGTATTCATTTACCTAAAGAGTTGAGAATATTAAAAAAATAAATATTAAATTAATTTTCAAAACAATGTGTGATTCTTCAGAATACAATGTTATTAAACAGGATTTGACCACAATATACATAGTCCATATACAATTATAAAATAAAACCAAAATAAACAAGCCACATGTATGTGGATGCATGGAAGGTAGCGACTAGAACCATTTATAAAATAGATGTAATGGTTAAACAAGATAAGGTTACGAAACATGAACCCCATTAGGTAAAGGTAAAGGTACCCCTGACCATTAGGTCCAGTTGTGACCGACTCTGGGGTTGTGGCGCCCATCTCGCTTTACTGGCCTAGGGAGCCAGCGTACAGCTTCCGGGTCATGTGGCCAGCATGACTAAGCCACTTCTGGAGAACCAGAGCAGCGCATGGAAATGCCGTTTACCTTCCTGCCGGAGTGGTACCTATTTATCTACTTGCACTTTGACGTGCTTTCAAACTGCTAGGTTGGCAGGAGCAGGGACCGAGCAATGGGAGCTCACCCCGTCGCGGGGATTCGAACCGCCGACCTTCTGATCGGCAAGTCCTAGGCTCTGTGGTTTAACGCACAGCGCCACCCGCGTCCCCATGAACCCCATTAGACGCAGGTAAAGTATTGGAGTGCCCTGAGAAACTGTATCTACTATATTTGTTCAAGACTGTGGAGGGTCCTTGGCCATGTTCCTCCTTGCTTACAAATTAAATAAAGTCAGACCACTCAGACATGAAGTCATACTTTTTTCTTTGGCCCCTAAGGACTCTCAGCTCATTTGTTAGTTTTCCCATCAGGGCAATATCCCCACACATTAGTGTGTCAAGTAGTAAGACTGGCCCCATCTATTTTTTTCCAAAACTGTGCAATGGTCATTCTAGCTGCTCTAAGCAAGTCTTTATTATGTAAGTTATTGTCAAACATAGATAAAAGTGCTAACTGAGAAGCTGGGATTAGGGTGGCAGTTTAAGATCTTATCAACTTGTCTGAATATCATTGACCAAAATTCTTGCACTCTAGTACAACCCAACCCTAAGTGGAGGTATTATCACTTTCTGAACGTTGCATCCAGCACCTTGGGAATGCAGATGAATTTATCTATAAGACTTCTAGGATTCATATACCACTCATGAACAGTGCCGGATTTACGTATAAGCTAAACTAGCTATAGCCTAGGGCCCCACTCTCTTGGGGGCCCTCAAAAAAAATTAAAGGAAAAAAACCTGGATGTATATTTCCAAAATATAACATAAAAAACAAATAAAATAAAACCTACACACAGCAATAGTTTTTTGTGTTGTGTAGGCTCCTATGATGTAAGTAATGGGCCCCGCCTGCTAGCCTGCTCCCAAAATATCACTGGTTTGCTCATTTCTACATACAGTGGTACCTTTGTTCTCAGACTTACTATTTCATGTTATAGCAAGTTTCTAGAGACTAGATTATGAGTCTTTGTAAATTGTGTTTCTAAAGGAACTTTTGTTATTGCCAAATGTGTTTGCATTATTAAGTTTGTTATGAATAAAAAATCATTTTCAGTTAGAGCATAATAATTATTTCACTATTAATATACTTCTTCTTAATTGTATTTCACTAGTAATATACTTCTTAATTGTATTTAAGTTCAACAATAACATTGATGAAATACATATTTTGTTATGCACAAATGGCTTTAGATACCTATTAGGTCCATAAATTACCATATAGCAGATATTCAACACAAAAAGCAGCGACAAGTTGTTGACAAAGGACAAGTGGACATATAAAGGGCCCCATTACCTTCAGGAGCTTAGGGCCTCATCAAACCATACTTGGCCCTGCTCATGAATCAACTTTAATGACAGTTCCTTATATTTAGCAGATATAGTATAAAAAGGAGCCGACCCCACATTGCTAGTCAAGTTGAGAAAATTGTTAGGCACAGAGCTAGAATGAAACCACTCCAATGCAGAGTCCCTTCCCAGATAAGTTTTTCAGAAGTATTTAATGGTCAATTGTGTCAAAAGCCAATGATATGAGAATTAGTAGAGTCTTTCTCCCAGCTAAGGGCAACCAATGTTCTTTCCATGGAAACCATATTGAACTGGAACAAGAGAACTACCATCAGATTGTCTGAAGTTACATAGGAACTGCCTGCTCAATCAGGTTGAATCCTGACAAGACAGAAGTACTGTTCTTGGGGCAGGTTGGTGTGGAGGACTCCCTGGTCCTGAATGGGGTAACTGTGCCCCTGAAGGACCAGGTGCGCAGTCTGGGAGTCATTTTGGACTCACAGCTGTCCATGGAGGCGCAGGTCAATTCTGTATCCAGGGCAGCTGTCTACTAGCTCCATCTGGTACACAGGCTGAGACCCTACCTGCCTGCAGACTGTCTCACCAGAGTGGTGCATGCTCTAGTTATCTCCCGCTTGGACTACTGCAATGCACTCTATGTGAGGCTACCTTTGAAGGTGACTCAGGAACTACAACTAATCCAGAATGCGGCAGCTAGACTGGTGATTGGGGGTGGCCACCGAGACTACATTACACCGGACTTGAAAGACCTGCATTGGCTCCCAGCACAATTCAAAGTGTTGGTGCTGACCTTTAAAGCCCTAAACGGCCTCGGCCCAGTGTACCTGAAGGAGCGTTTCCACCCCCATCATTCTGCCCGGATGCTGAGGTCCAGTGCCGAGGGCCTTCTGGCAGTTCCCTCACTGCAAGAAGCAAAGCTACAGAGAACCAGGCAAAGGGCCTTCTCGGTAGTGGGGCCCGCCCTGTGGAATGCCCTCCCATCAGATGTCAAAGAGATAAACAACTACCTGACATTCAGAAGACATCTGAAGGCAGCCCTGTTCAGGGAAATTTTTAATGTGTGACATTTTAATGTATTTTAAATATTTGTTGGAAGCTGCCCAGAGTGGCTGGGGAAGCCCAGCCAGATGGGCGGGGTACAAATCATAAAATAATAATATTATTATTATTATTATTATTATTATTATTATTATTATTATTATCATCATCAATCAACTTACCAGGGGCTTACAAAGGGGGGGTGGAGGGTGCAGGGCACCCCGGGCACCACTGGGGTGTGTGACAAGATGGCCCACTGCCTCCCTCCAGTTGTAGAGTGGCGGAGGGTGTGTACGCAGTCAGTGCAGGCACCTCCCGTGCCGAGTCTCCATGGCATCCGTATGGGCTGATGCTCACACATGGCATCCGTACGGGCGTCTGTACGGGCTGCCATGAATGTGCAGTCCGTATGGACATCAAGCATGCGTCATCGGGTGGTTCACCCCGCCCCTTGGTGTCCCGCCCCAGGTGACGGAGAGGGTTTCTCTGCCACTGTATCTTACTCAGAAAGAGAAGACTTGTAATTAGCTGTTCATTTGAATTGTCTTCAGAACGCCAAAATCCCTTTGATGTCAGATGCAAGGAGACTGTGTCTTGGTTCCAGTTCACAGTGGCGTAGCGTGGGGGGTGCAGGGGGGGCCGGCCGCACCGGGCGCAACATCTGGGGGGGCGCGCTCGCCGCCTCCGGAGTCGCCGAAGAGCCTCGGGCGCAGGCTGTAGCAGAGCCCCATGTCTCGCGGAACCGACGAGCTGTGCGTGCGTCCGGGCTGAAGGCGTTCGGCAGGCAGCAGCTCTCAGCGCTCACCGCGGTCCCCGCGCGTCAGGGCCGCGGAGGGCGCGCCAGGCAGCCCCTCCTCACAGCCCCGCCGCCGCCGCTGCTGCTGCAGCTGCTGGGCCATGCTGCATTTTCCTCGCCTCTCTGCCCTCCTCCGGGCAAGCGGCGTCGTTTGGGCGGCAGCGCCAGCGGCAACTCGCCTCAGATCACCTGACACGGACCCGCCGCCACCGCCGTGCCTACCTTACCGTAAATACCCCAGCCCAGGCAGCAGCAAGAAGAAGCTGGCAGCAGCGGCAGGTTAGGGGTTAGGGGGCGCAAATTACTCGCCTTGCCCCGGGTTAGGGGGCGCAAATTACTTGCCTTGCCCCGGGTGCTGACAACCCACGCTACGCCGCTGCCAGTTCATCTTAAGAACTCATCATCCTCCCCAAAATGAGAAAATCTATGGCAGCTTTCACAACACAAGAATTATCTCCAGTTCTTGAAGTGAGAAATTGGTGTTACTGGGTGGGATCACCATAAAAAGCCTTTTACAACCATGCATGATAAACCAATTGTAAGCTGTAGAATGGAAAGATATTGAAAGTTCTATAGAGCTGATTGATCAGAAGACCGAAGAATTAGCGCCATCTTTTTAAGGGGAAACCAGGGCACAGATCAGAAAGCACACTTCCCCCTGCAAAGATTCATTATAACTGAATAATGGCTATAACAGCAAATTTACTAGAGCAAAAACACCACATTATTGTAGAAATAATTAGTTGGTATTATGTGGGCAGTGGAGCACTTACAAATGGGAAAAGGCTATTTAGAATGAATAACCTTTTTTATATATAAAAAACCTCAACCACAACATTTTGCTAGTCATTTTGATGGCACATCATTCCAGGGGTTTCACTGATTCTGACCATGATACGTCCCTGATATCTTCCTGAGAAGAAAAGGCGAAGGAGTAAGTGCTACACAAATCTGACGTGGAATCATAGAATCATAGTTGGAAGGGACCCCAAGGGGCATCTAGTCCAACCCCCTGGAATGCAGGAATCTCAGCTAAAGCATCCATGACAGATGGCCATCAAACCTCTGTTTAAAAACCTCCAAGGAAGGAGAGTCCACCACCTCTGGTGGGAGTCCTTTCCACTGCTGAACAGTTCTTACTGTCAGAAAGTTATCCCTAAGTTTAGTCAGAATCTCCTTTCTTGCAACTTGAAGCCATTGGTTTGAGTTCTACCCTCCAGAGCAGGAGAAAACAAGCATGCTCCCTCCTCCATGTGACAGCCCTTAAGATATTTGAAGATGGCTTTCATATCTCATCTCAGTCTCCTTTTTTCCATCTAAACATACTCAACTCCTTCAAGTGCTCCTCATAAGGCTTGGTTTCCAGACCCCTGATCATCTTGGTTGCCCTCCTCTGCACACTTTCCAGCTGCTCAACATCCTTCTTAAATTGTAGCCTGGTATTCCCTTACCACCTCTTTTCCTATCTTGGGCCACAGCTCCCTCCTTACATCATTTATTCTGTTATCACCAGGTTGGGCATCACTTTCCTTTTGGGTGAACACAGAGGCAAAGTTGGTGTTGAGTATTTCCGCCTTTTCTCTGTCACCCAATGGAGTCTCTAAAACAGTTTGATGGTGTCTTGTACGCCTCCTTTCAGCAGCTCCTGCAGCCAAGCTGCTTCCTTTAGGCTATGTCAGTGAGGCCAAGAGTGGGGTCTTGTCATCTGGGCAGCCCGGCACCTTGCACCCCAGGGAGGTCATATTTGTGCTGCTAATACAGCGATTTGACTTCACCCCTGCAAGTGCACTCCATTGTCTCTTGAGACAGATTGATGCCTCTAACAACATCCCTGAGAACATGCCTTGTGTAGGAGCAGAGCCAATAGACCCAACGTGGGGAAAGCACATGTAGATTGGGTGGGCATTATAGTGTGTGCTCTTGCTACATGTAATGGGGAGGGGGAGAGATAAAGGAGTCCATTGAACTTGGTGACGGACCACCCTCTAGACATGGAGGTTTACCAATTTTTGGTTTGGGATGGAGTGTTCTGTGTATCCTCTCAATATGGACTTCCTGCAAAATGGCACCAGGAAGTGTTTCCCTTATACAGGACACAATGGTCTCCCATAGGTTGGCTTCTTCAAAGTCCTCAGGAGCTCCTTGAAGGTGTAGCTTCTATGTTCCTATGCTACCATTTAGCATAGTTCTCCCTTATTCAACTCCAAAATGAAAACATGAAAACCAAATTTTAGGGCATTTTGGGGAAATTCAGCTCAGCAGATGCTTCCAAAAGCTAGGCATTAAGGCAACACCTCTGCATAATATATGTTTCCATCATTTGTTGTTCAGAAGTTCAGTTAGGTACAGTGGAATCTTGGTTCTCGAACTTAATCCATCCCGGGAGTCCGTTCAACTTCCAAAACCGTTCCAAAACCAAGGTGTGACTTCCAATTGGCTGCAGGAGTTTCCTGCACTCAATCAGAAGTCGCGTCGGACGTTCGGCTTCCAAAAAACGTTCGAAAACCAGAACACTTACTACCAGGTTTTCGGCGTTTCAGAGCCAAAAAATCCGAGTACCAAGGCGTTCGAGAATCAAAGTGAGACTGTATTAGTGTAATAGTAATTGATAGACATAACTTCCATTACTCCTTTTATACTAGTGTTCACAGCCTATGGTTCCAGAAACCCATCACAACAACCTGCCAGTATAAAAGACTGTAGCAGTCTTGAAAGGCTGGCTTATACTAAACAAGTATTCACAATTCTGAATGGACAAAACAACATGGGCAGGAATGATCGTACACCAGCAGTGTAGAGGGAAAGTTGTAGCTTTTCTTTTTCAAGAGGGGAGCAGAAGGAGTGGGGTGGTCTTTGATATGTAGAATTTGCTTGCTGACCTTCAAGTTCTTTTCAGTATGATCATAATGACATTAATAGAGGTCTGCTAGCATTTTATGTGAGTGGATATTAAAGGCTCAAGTAAAATGGTTCGATGAATGTTTCATTTTCTAGTGCCTTGGTTCAATGAGCAAGATGAACCTTTGTAACACTTTGCAGGGGATACCTTGGATGAAATCCCAATATCACTGAAGTGAATGGGATTCTTGCCTGTGATTTTATTGATGCCAAGATCAAAATAACCTTTCAGAGTGTTATGGTGTTATTTAACTACTGGAGTAATGTGCTCATAGACACTTCATTAAAGATCATGTTTTCCTTGAACACAGTTCCTTTCCTCGTATTTACAAGTTGCAAAATAGCCCGTTTTATTTTATTTTTTCTTCAGGCCTTTTAAAACTCAGTTTCAAAGGCAGGCATGATCAGACTAAGTATGTCTGATATCAGTTTTTCTGGTGCTCAATCAGAGGTCCATTCTGCTCTCTGACAGAGCACAGGGAAATCTACATGTAAATTTCATTAAATCCCCCCTCTCAAAAAAAGCCCCACCACTGATCACAAAATGATTAAAGGATAGAGAATTCAAAGAACATGGGACCCAAAAATTTATTATATAAAATGAATGAGCCTGGATGGTTCAATTGGACACACAAAACCACAGAAGCAAAAGAAGAAATGTCGCAAACAGCATATAAAATTTCCTGACTAGTAATTTACTACTCACATCTTTACTGATGTGGAAGGGAGGGAACAAAAACCAATAATAAACCAAGGAGGAAGCACTCATGGTATGTGCAATAAAGCTATAATTTTATAATCCCCATAAATCAAACTTCTTATGAAAATTTAATGAAGTCCAACTTAATGCTAATAATAGTCTTTTGTTTTCCTGACAGCAAACTTGTTCCCCCCTATCTCAGTAAATAAAGCAAATAGATCTATGTTTTAAGAAACACTCTCATGCCCGTTTCAGCCACCAGGGCACCCCGCAGAATCCTCTCCGGAAAGTAGTGGAAGGGAACTCTTCTAGACCATATAGGATGGGGTGTGGTGGAAAGCAGAGGACACGAAACTTCTTTAAGTGAACTTCTTTAAGTTAACTTATCTTTGGATACCAATCAGATCTGGGGCCATTTCCTCCTTGCCATGTTGTGCATCCAAGTAATAGTAAACACATTGCACGGTATAGAATAGTACAGTGGTACCTCGGGTTAAGTACTTAATTCGTTCCGGAGGTCCGCTCTTAACCTGAAACTGTTCTTAACCTGAAGCACCACTTTAGCTAATGGGGCCTCCTGCTGCCACCGCACCGCCGGAGCACAATTTCTGTTCTCATCCTGAAGCAAACTTCTTAACCCGAGGTACTGTTTCTGGGTTAGCGGAGTCTGTAACCTGAAGTATGTAACCTGAAGCGTATATAACCTGAGGTACCACTGTACTTAGCATTAGCATTAGTAACACTTTAAGTGTTCACATACTTCATCTCAGAAATTTAGACAGATCAGAAGAATTATCTCTATTTTGCAGACGGTGATGAGGAATTGAGGTTGAGAGATAATAGTGGTTTGTCTGAGATCAACTAGCGAGATGAAATTATAACCAGGCAGCATTGGAGGAAGCTGCTCGGGTGCCTGGGGCAGTGTGCCACCCACAGGGGCGTGGCACACTGTGGGGCCTCTGGAGTCTGCCTGCCTCTTCCCACTCAGCTGCCCTACAGCTGAGGGGAAGGCAGCGGGCAGACCGTTTGGGCAGCTTGGAGCCTGCGGGCGCCCAAGCCACCACATCACACCCAGGAGAGACGCACGGCTCGGGCACGCTGCAGGCCCCGCGGTGAGTGCCACCCAGCATTTTGTCACCCCCTCAGTGGAGACACCCGGGGCGACCTCCACCCACCGCACCCCCTTCCTCCATCCCTGTAATCAGGAACTTCCCACTTTAAAGCTCACACAATTAACCACTGCAGTGCAGAAAGCAGGAATTATATTATTTACTAGGAGTGTGCAGAGACCCACAGCTTATAGGCACTTGTGCACATTCAGCAAAAAAGACAATGGGCATCCGGTGGGTGCGGTGGGGACTCTGGCAATCCCACCGGCCATTAAACACTATGTGTTTTGACTATACATGATTTTGGTTTTACATGCCATCCCCAGAACGTAACACCCCCCCCCCCCCCCGTAATTTGCAGGTCTGTTGTATCTGCAGTGTTTGGAAGCAGAACTGCTCTGTATCATTCCAGCTTGATTAATTCTTCTGATCCAAATCTGATCTGTTAAATCCAAAGCTCCATTGACTATAATGGGGGAAGATAAGCATTGCTTTCACATGAAGTGGATGAAATATGCAGGCTAAGGAGTCCCTCCAGAGTGTTTCATGCACCCCTTTACCCTGGCTTTTGAGACTTGAGGTGTACATTTTTAGGACCTACCTTATTTTTATAGCTGTAAGTCATTAAAAATTGTTTTCAAAAATGGTTTCCAATGATGTAGCCCACCCTAGGATCTTAGGGTGAAGGATGGGCAATCTATGATGATGATGATGATGATGATGATGATGATGATGATCTTAGGGTGAAGGATGGGCAATCTATGATGATGATGATGATGATGATGATGATGATGATGATGATCTTAGGGTGAAGGATGGGCAATCTGTGATGATGATGATGATGGTGGTGATGCATCAAGTTGGTGTCAGTTTGCATTTCTTAGTACAGAAAGTATTGATCAGATGTGTAGAGATCTTTCTTCTTCTGCTTAGTTCAAGAGGGTTCTGGAAGGTTTCTTCTGTGTGAAAGAAGGTTCTTGTTTGGGTTATTCCTTCTGAGAAGCTGAATACAGCTGGTTTAAACTGGTTCTCTTATCTCTTTCTGTCAAGGTCATGCTGACTATAATAGGCCAGAAGGAGCCTGGGTTTCACTTTCTCTCTCTTTCTATCTCTTTGTTCTAGTATGGTGTTCTGTTCCATATATGCTGTTAAGGTCTTATTATAAGTAATTGTTAAGTTTACGTTAAGTGCTGCAACTGGATTTCTTATGGACACTGCCAATCCTGAATGTATTGGATTTGTGACCATTATGGTCATTTGCCTTCAGTAGCAGTAAAGCTCTGCTGGGTGAAGTATTAATTGCCTCTGGTCTATTTTATTTTATTTTATTTTATTTTGGGAACTCTGCAACGTGTTTAAGTTTTTCCTTCACACGTGCGACAGATGGCAGACCAAAACATCACTTAGCTGTGACTTTGTTCATTGTATCAGGAGAACATAAGAGTAGCCAGCTAAATCAGGCCAAGGGCCCATCTACTCCAGTGGCCAACCAGATGCCTACGGGAAACCCGGAAGCAGAACATCAGCACAAAAACAGCTCTCCTCTCATGAGCTTTCTAGCATCTGGCATTCAGAAGCCATGCTCCCTCCCACTGTGGAGGTACAGCTTGGGAGTATGGGAGAGGGGTTGATTCCAGCCCAGTCTGTTGGTTTCTCACTGCACCAACCCCACATCCTACTTGCCAGGGTTTTCCCCACCCCAGGGAGTTGGTGGCAACAGAGAAGATCCATTGGAAGCCAACCTGCCAGCCTGTGGAACCCAAATAGAAGCTGATCTAGTGCCAGCTGAAAATTTCTCATTCTTTTCCAAACAGGAATATGCTTTTTGAGCAACAGTGGAAAGAAATATTCTTACCTTAAGATCCTTTGTATAACTTGAATCCTTAGAGAGTCCCTGGAGCTGGTGCTAAGTAACTTCCAGTATATCAATAACCCATTCTTTTGTTCAGCAACCCTTATCTTCAGACTTTCCCTCTTAATCCATTAAGCTCTTAACAATGGCTGCTGGGGCTCTTGAAGTGCATCTCCCTATGGAGACTCAACACATTACAATAAGTAAAGTGTAAGGTTTTCTTTATTCTTTAACGCTACTATTAAACATCCATATTGCATAAGACCTTGTCACTTAATTGCAGGAGAGGTTGCCAGGAGAAAGGATCACTGCCTCAAAAGTGGTGGTCTTGCCCACTTGGGTACTGACTTTTGAGTATAGGTGTCTAGGAAAATGTCAGACATTATACAACAAAAGGCTAGGTTGCTCGTCTGTAACTAAAGACCCTGAGAATCATCTTCTGCATGAAGATTCAGTTATATTTTTGTAATAAGCTGCTAGGTTGGAAACAATAAAAAACCACAAGTGGCTGTACAATCCAGAGTAGATTTGCACTAGCAGAGAAGCTCACACATCTCCAAATAGCAATGAACAATTATTTTCAAATTATTATTTTTAAAAACATGTTTTCCATACGTTAATGGTGGTATATTGCAAAGTGCATCTTCCACAATGCATATATTGTTTTGGAGTTATATACTTGGATATTGGAGAGCACAGGCTGTCATAACCAGCCAATATATTTTTTTCTTTGTATCTATAAATGAAAAAGGAAACCACATTTGTTAATGGATTTTACTGTTTTGTGTTTGCAGTTTTTTTTGTCATCCTTTTCTATTTTATACATTAAAAACAACAATTAAAGCATTTGTTTTTTTAAAAAATCCATATGACGTTTTTAGAGAGTCCTGTGATGCAGATTTGACAGAAACTTCGATGGAAGCAAAATGATTATCTTTTGGAGCAGCCTCATATAATTATATTAAGTCTTTTTTCTCTTTACCCAGTAAAGCAATAACAAGGTACCATATCAACAGCTTCACAGCATTGTCAAACAGTTTCAAATGTCTGTTAGATGTGTATCCAGGCCAGCCTTTCCAGATTTCAGCCTGACTACTGAATGCAACCTAGCTTCAGGTGTTCTTACAGAAACAGACACACCTACCATGTCACCCATGGGACGCGGGTGGGAGAATGGCAGTTAGGATTAAGCTCAGAAATGGGAGTGCAGGATCCAATCTCTGGGTTGGGTAGACACCAGGAATCCATTGTCTGAACATTTGCAAATGGGATTACTGCAGCAGCATCACAAGTGAATCTTGTTATCATGTTATCTAGCTGATAGCAGGTTCTATAAACCTTTAAAGCAAAGGACACTTAAAACTGTAATGATTTGTATGTGGCTTCAAAACAATGGAACATGAAGAATAATTTTGCTCCATGGGACAAGCACCATGTAAAGGGTGGGATTCAACTAAGTTGTTGCAGACAGGCAACACACAGTGTGGGGTGGGGGCAATCCCATTGCATGAGCAGACCTCATTCCAGACCCACACACCCTATTTAGTGCCATCTTGAATTCCACCCATACATACCTCATATGGCTAAATGTAGAATTTGAATGTGGAAGTAATCTTTCTGCTAAATAAGTACCAGTACACTCAATATACATCTCTCTAAAACTTGCAAAAAGAGATCATATTTTAATTGTGCATTGATTTAGATTTGGCAGACACGGATAATGAAGTGAGCTGCTTTGCTTTTGTGGACTAACGGATTTGTTTTATCCCCTATGGTTTGTGTTGAAATCAATATTTATTGCATGTCTATGAGTCCAAAGGAAAACAACTTCCTTTTAAAATTCAATTAAAAATACAATAGGGTACCATAAGGAGATAACCATTGACTTTAATAATTGACTTCGGGATAAGTGTTGTACAAGAACTGTAAAGCAGGGATAATACCATTTTTCGCAGAAAGAACCTAGTATTTAATTTGTTCTGTGAAATGGAGGATGAATTCCTCTGAGGTTATGCAGCCTTTTAAAATGCATTTATTGCAAAGGCATGTTAGAGCATTCATTGATATTGTATCCAATGGCACCATGGGATTGGGCTGCCACCATATTATAGAATTCCAATAATTATGGGCCTGTTCAACCCCATGGCTCTGCACATGACACAGGGGATCCAGGAGCCCCTCATATGTAGCTCAGTTGGTTAAAGCATGGTGCTGATAATGTCAAGGTCGCAAGTTTGATTCCTGCATGGGACAGCTGCGTATTCCTGCATTGCAAGGGGTTGGACTAAATGACCGCCAGGGTCCCTTCCCACCCTGTGATTCTATGTCCAAGTGGACCAGGGAAGCAAATACACACCATCAGTGTGGCATCCACATCCAGTCCCTTGTTCCAGAAGGTATGTGGAATATTTTACTCATTGTACTGTTGGAAAGGGACACAGATGGCGCTGTGGGTTAAACCACAGAGCCTAGGACTTGCCGATCAGAAGGTCGGTGGTTCGAATCCCCGCGACGGAGTGAGCTCCCGTTGCTCGGTCCCTGCTCCTGCCAACCTAGCAGTTTGAAAGCACGTCAAAGTGCAAGTAGATAAATAGGTACCACTCCGGCAGGAAGGTAAATGGCGTTTCTGTGCACTGCTCTGGTTCGCCATGCTGGCCACGTGACCCGGAAGCTGTACGCCAGCTCCCTCGGCCAATAAAGCGAGATGAGCGCCGCAACCTCAGAGTCAGTCACGACTGGACCTAATGGTCAGGGGTCCCTTCACCTTTACCTTTACTGTTGGAAAAACACCCTGGGAAGGCTGCAAACTTCCAAAATCTCCAACTTCCAACTTCCAATAGTACTTAGAAGGAAGAGATAATACATACTTCCTTTCTCACGCTCTCTCAGACATGCACATAATGTATACAAATCATAGTACCGCTCGCTGGAGCAGCTCGGATAGATAAAAACCCTAACATGTACCATTTCATTCTTGGTGAATAATAGAGTTGCAATGGCAGAGTGGCAATGGCACACTCCAACAGAGTGTGCAAATCTAGACAATCTCTTCCTCATAGGTTGTTCTGACAAAGGGCCCAACCTACCAAGGATGTGCCAGCCAATCAGCGGTGGAGCAAGCTGATTGGGCATCTGGGGTGGGGCGCAGGGGCGGGGCCAGCCAGGGCAGGATGCCTGCTTCCTCCCACTCAGCCACCCTACAGCTGAGGGGGAGGCAGTGGACGGACCGTTTGGGGTAGCGTGGAGCCTGCGGGCACCCAAGCCACCAGGTCAATCCCAGGAAAGATGCAGGCCCCATGTTGAGTGCCACCCGGCATTTTGTCACCCTCCCTCAGTGGTGACATCCAGGGTGACCAGCCCCCACCTCACCCTCCTTCCTCCACCCCTTCAGCCAATATCTGGATGGGGTTAGTGTCCTCTGGCAAAACACGCTCAGTGATTTGCCTTGAATTTTTGGAGCTCGCCTTTCCTGCTCTCTGTATTATCTCAATGCATTTTTGGAAGGCAGGGTCCCAGAAGAAGCTGACATTTTGTTCTTATGTTTCTCTGTGTAGCATTTTAGAAAAGAAAGGGATGGGAAATGGTGGACACATGCGCCACATCCCAAAACAGGAAATTCATCACCAAAAAAGAGGACCGAGGATTTGCATAGCATTTCCATGTGCTAATTTATAGAAATACAATACCTTTTTACAGTATTGGAGAAGGCAATGAATGACCTATGTGCCTGCTTAGTTCTCTGTCAAAGTGATAACTGTTGAAGAGCAACTTCAAGGTCCCTGCTCTTCGGTCTTTCTCTTTGACAAGACAGCACCTGCAAACAGACAACTGTCCTTTCCAAAGACAGAATATATAAGCCTGAAAAGAGGCATAGAAGTAATTTAAATAAATAATGTTCTGACTTTGAAAAATAAAATAATGTTTGTTTTTAACTGACACAGGGAGAAGGTGAATTGAAGTACTATGCCATCTGTTTTGCTGAAAATCTCCACAGAGGAGATGAAATTTCATTTCAGGCACTGCTTTTAATTGCCTTGCTTTCATGGGATTATTTATGTTAATCTTCTAAAAGACATGCCCAACTCCCACCAGTGTACATGGAAGCAATGCACGTATTAAGGGAGAAAGAGAGTAATGTTAAACTGGTGCTTTAACATAGATACTCCATAAAGAAATCACTTGTAGCATGCACTGCAACTATGATCCTTGCATTCCCAAAGTGACTGCTTTGAAGTTTTATCATTGGAAATCCATATGGCCAAGTCTGAGTTTGTTTCACCCTTTCCAAGTGTTATTTTGGAAATTCAAAGAACTAGTTCATACATAGCTCTGATATTCACAGCCTCCATGCAGCTATTGGGAATGAGGCGATGAGGTTTAGCATCTGCCTGCCTCAGCCACATGTAGAAGGTTTAGCAAGAACTGAGGCCTATGTGCTTATATATCTGTGCAAGCAGACACCACAGCTTCTGTGAGGAGAATGAATGTTGATTTTTCTAAGAGGAGAACTTTGAAGACTATGATTTTCAAGTGTTCTTAATGCACACAGAGTCTGTATAAGTATTGGAGGCTGTTTGCTGGAGACAACTCTTGCCCTCCAACTCTTGAGCAGCCAGAAAGATGATGGGAGGAGGAGATAATATGCTCATTCCCATGGCTCCTCTCTTGTGTTTGATGAGCCCCACTACAGAACGCCTGAAAAGCGATGCATGCAAATTGTCCCCCAAACCACAGAGAAGTTAGGAAATCCCATGTTAAATTATAAATGGAAATTTGAATGGCTTCTTGCGCAAAATTCCCTGGACCTATGTGGTGAAATTCGGCAGGATTCATGCCTCAAAAGTAGCTACTGTGACTGCAAATTTCATCCACTTCTGTCAAAAAATAAATAAAACCGTTATAGCTGTTAGCCGATTTCATCATTATAAGTCAATGGGGTGATACCCTAAGCTTCAGAAAACCAAAACAAGGATCTGCTTTGGATCCAGTCCAAAGTGATATGTGTCATGTGATGCAGGAATTTGAGAGCAGAAGCAGTAAAGGAAGCAGTAAAGAAGTCTAGACATGTTGTGAAGTGCTGAAAAGCTGCAGAATCACTTAGCATGCTGAATCACTGTGACTCATCTTGAGGATGACTCATTCTCTGTATAAGTATTGTATCCGCTTGCAGATTGACTCAGAGTGTGTGATGGAGCCTGAGCTCTGGGAAGCCTGTGCTCAATGGAGACAAATGCCTCTGCACGACTCTGTAAATCTGTGTGTGCTCTGAAGCTAGTTCAGTCTTCCATTCACTATGCTGTTATTTGCAAACAACTTTATTTTAACTCAGTAAAACTTTTATTATTTTACTGAAGAATACTCTGCGGTATTAATTTATGCTGCATATCAATACATTAGACCTGAGTGAGTTCTGAAGTGGATTTGTGTGCATGCACGCTTTTTGGTATACAACAGGGGTCAGAACCTTTTTCAGCCGTGGGCCGGTCCACCGTCCCTCAGATCATGTGGTGGGGGAAAAATATGAATGAATTCCTATGCCCCCAAAATAACCCAGAGATGCATTTTAAATAAAAGCACACATTCTACTCAAGTACACACTGATTCCCGGACTGTCCGCGGGCTGGATTGAGAAGGCGATTGGGCCGCATCCGGCCCCTGGGTCTTAGGTTGCCTACCCCTGGTATACAATATTTTAAGCAAGTAGGCCTCTCTCACACACAGCTCTTCAGAAAGTTAGCCTTATGGCTGCAGTATCTCTACTTATCACTTTAATGCATGGTGCACTCTCACTTCAAAAGCTGCATATTAAATTGATTTTGGGACCGGCCAGGTGATCTGGCAGTTTATTTTGCCTACTTACACATCACACAGGTATTGCATTACTTCAATTTGTGGTGCAGGAAAATAGAATTCATACGTATAATTAGTGTTGTAATATTTACAGAAGCGCATACTTATGGTGAGTACACAGTGGTGCATCTGCTTTTCAAGTATATTATTATCTGAATTCTCAGGCATTCCGCTTGACTCCTACTGACTGGGAAGTATGTCTGCTCAAGAGGACAAAGCAAAACATTCTGATATAAATACCACTCCAAGCTTTTTGTATATAAAAGAAATAGAAAGCCCCCCCCCCAAGTTAAATCCATGCTATTCATAAATAGTGATATGTTTATTTAGAAAACCAACACTACACTCCTCCAGGGAATTTACAGCTCATGCTAAACTTTCTGCCACACTCCTTTTCCTTCCTGAGAGCCAGTGTGGTGTAGCGGTTAAGAGCAGTGGTCTCGTAATCTGGTGAACCAGGTTCGCGTCTCCGCTCCTCCACATGCAGCTGCTGGGTGAACTTGGGCTAGTCACACTTCTTTGAAGTCTCTCAGCCCCGCTCACCTCACAGAGTGTTTGTTGTGGGGGAGGAAGGGAAAGGAGATTGTTAGCCGCTTTGAGACTCCTTTGGGTAGTGATAAAGCGGGATATCGAATCCAAACTCTTCTTCTTCTACTTCTTCCTTCATGGCCAAAGGGGAGAAGAGTGCAGAAACAGAGATTTCACAGACTGCGGCGGAGGAAGCCGTTTGGGTGCCTGGGGCGGCGTGCCCAGGGGCAGGGCACGCTGTCCATAGGGGCAGGGCACACCGTGGGGCTTCTGGAGTCTGCCTTCCTCCTCCCACACAGCTGCCCTACAGCTGGGGGGGAGGCAGCGAGCGGACTGTTTGAGCAGCGTGGAGCCTGTGCATGCCCTAGCCACTGCGTCACACCCAGGAGAGACACATGGCTTGGGTGCGCTGCAGGCCCTACGGTAAGTGCCACCCAACATTTTGTCACCCCCCTCAGTGGTGACACCCAGGGTGGTTCGCACCCACCGCACCCCCTTCCTCCACCCCTGTGCACAGATGGTGATGAAAACACTCCGCTAACACGTCTGCAGCACTCAGAAACGTTCTTCCCTATTTGCTGTTGTTTCCATGAAGTCGCCCCCACCCCATTCATTTACAAGTTGCCCTACAATGGGTACTGCACCCACATGACTCCCCCTTCTCTCCTGACTGAGAGGAAGGTTTGAATCTGTGAGTTGCTCCTCTCCCTCCTTCCAAAATCCTCATCCACCAGGTGGCTGGCATGGCAGCTGCAGACGATGACCATGGCCGCTCTGCTGGCAAACACAGTTACAGGGGTACCTCAGGTTACAGACGCTTCAGGTTACAGACTCCTCTAACCCAGAAATACAGTAGTACCTTGGGTTAAGAACTTTGCTTCAGGATGAGAACAGAAATCGTGCAGTGGCAGCGGGAGGCCCCATGAGCTAAAGTGGTACCTCAGGTTAAGAACAGTTTCAGGTTAAGAACAGACCTCCAGAACAAATTAAGTTCTTAACCTGAGGTACCACTGTAGTTGTGATCATGATGCCACCACAGTGGTGGAAGAGGAGGTGCTTGCAACTTGTGTCAATACCCGCCTCTGCCACCCTACCTGGAATTGTCTTTGAGCTATTCGTAAAGGATGCGCTTCTTCTCCTTGTCTCTGCTTTGCAACATTGGATGCCCTCCTTGAGCATCTTCTTGTGTCAGGCTCCTCGGTGCTATCCGAGTGCATTTTTGGTGCTTGCGGCATAACCTCCCATAGCCACATCCAAGCTGCTTTGGCTACAGCAGAATTTATCCCAGTTCATCTCTGTGGAGCACAACTTAACCACTTTCCTATAGTTTCAGTAGTATTCTTGGATAACATTTAACAGAGCCCTAGCAATCAGGATGGGAAATATTAGCTGGTGCTGTGTGTGTGTGTGTGTGTGTGTGTGTGTGTGTGTGTGTGTTTAAAAACTTGATAGAAAGTTGGGACAAACTACATACAAGTATCTGCTGGCAATAATATCAGTGGCATCTCTATATTTCTCTGAATGGTCAATTTAGAACTGTGATTCCCCCCACCACCACCTCATTGCCTTCATTAATTGTATCAGTGATTCCATCTGTTATTTTCTTGTAACTCAGTAGGTGAGAGATCGGTATTTTATGCTTAATTTGCACTGGATGCCAGAAAAAGCTGCAATGTGCCACCTGGAAACAAAGAGTGGAGGTGTGGGACATTGTTCTGACTTTCTGCTCAAGACTACCTAGAAGCAGTGAGCAGCCCTGTCTTGACAATATTTGGACATAGAATGTTGGATTTATTCCAGGTGGAAGCTTTCTAGTGCGATTTAACAGCTCAAGAAAGACATGCACAGTGTGAGACATTATACCGGTTATATATATAGGTAAAGGTAAAAAGGTAAAGGACCCCATGATGGTTAAGTCCAGTCAAAGGTGACTCTGGGGTTGTGGCGCTCATCTCGCTTTCAGGCCGAGGGAGCCGGCGTTTGTCCACAGATGTGGCCAGCATGACTAAGCTGCTTCTGGCGAAACCAGAGCAGCGCACGGAAACGCCGTTTACCTTCCCGCCGGAGCGGTACCTATTTATCTACTTGCACTGGCATGATTTCAATCTGCTAGATTGGGAGGAGCTGGGACAGAATAATGGGAGCTCACTCCATTGTGGGGATTCGAACCAAGGGCCTTCTGATCAGGAAGCCCAAGAGGCTGTGTGTGTGTGTGTGTGTGTGTGTGTGTGTGTGTGTGTGTGTCTGTCTGTCTGTCTATATGCTCTGGTCAGTCCCATTAATTAAATAAGAATTACTCTCAGGCAAGTAGCTGCAAGGATTGCAACCTCAGGAATGCTCAGGCTGCAGTTCTAAAATGCAATGCTTACTAGGAAGTAAATTCTGCTACAGTATATTTAATGAAACTTACCTTGAGTGAAGGGACGTGGGTGGTGCTTGCCGATCAGAAGGTCGGCAGTTCGAAACCCTGTGATGGGGTGAGCTCCCGTTGATCAGTCCCTGCTCCTGCCAACCTAGCAGTTCGAAACCACATCAAAGTGCAAGTAGATAAATAGGTACTGCTGCAGCGGGAAGGTAAATGGCGTTTCCGTGCTCTGTTTTGCCAGAAGCGGCTTAGTCATGCTGGCCACATGACCCGGAAGCTGTGCACCAGCTCCCTCGGCCAATAAAGCGAGATGAGCATCACAACCCCAGAGTTGGTCATGACTGGACCTAATGGTCAGGGGTCCCTTTACCTTTACTTTACCTTGAGTGAACGTGCACAGGAATGCGCTGTCCCACACAAATCAATAGACTTTAGGCATATGCTTTTTGATTTGAAGAATTGAATTCATGGAAATTTTCAAGTGCTCAAATTGCACCCTTAAGAGAAGAATTGATGCATTGTGCTATGACCCCAGTCATAAACATTTGCGCTTTGCTATCCGCTCAGTCCACTGCTGTAATATCTCAGTATAACAGGGGGTTTCATAACATTGTCCCAACACTGCTGTTAGTATGGCCATTTTTAAACACTGATGCAATGATTACTCATTTGCTGGCACAGCAAGTTTTAGGATTTGGCTATAAGGCTATATAAAAAAAGCCCTTTTGTAAGCAGCAATTTGTGTTATGATAGCTGGTGCCTCCATGCTTGCAGTAAACAACTGCTAGTATACTTTGAGTTCATTGTCAGGAGACAATTTAGCTTTTCAAAATAAAATTCAAACAGCTGTCTTTTTATAGGGCACTTACATTAGAGAAGGTGGGTTAAAATATGCATGCATCTAAGTCATTATTTCATGTTCCTCCAGACAAAATACTTGTGTACTCTATCCAAATCGTTATTGTCTCGTATTTGAATTCAAAACTGCATCTAATATATAACTTGGGTGACCTCTCAATACAGTTGCTCAGGAAGGTAAGAATGCCAGCTGGACATGACTGAGCTGCATTAACAACAACAACAACAACAACAACAACAACAACAAAATAATTTACATGCAGCCCATCTGACAGGGTTGCCCCAGCCACTCATGTATGCTTGTGAAGTGGATTGGGAGAAGTTTTTCTAGAAACTGGGGCTACCCTGTTGAACCTGAATGTTAAAAGACTCTGGACCAGGCATAGGCAAACTCCGGCCCTCTAAATGTTTGAGACTACAATTCCCATCATCCCTGACCACTGGTCCTGTTAGCTAGGGATGATGGGAATTGTAGTTCCAAACATCTGGAGGGCCGGAGTTTGCCTATGCCTGCTCTGGACAGATGAAAGAATCAATCAATCAATCAATCTTTATTATGGTCCAGAGACCCAACAAATTGTTACAAAGCAATGCACAATTCAGACAGTCTACCTCCAGGTTAAACAAGCATTTTGTTCACACTTAAAGATAGGGATCATTGGTTCTTGCAACCACCGATAAAAACTTCGCCACTGCTAATGTTCTAGCGTTTGTCCGGTCTTCCAATAGGAACTTGACATAGTGAGCCTCTGATTTTCCCAGGAAAGGTACCAGGAAGGATAATATCAGTTCAGCACTGACTTGCTCATATTTCGCACAGTGCAGCAAAATATGTTTTATAGAATCAATGTCTTGAGCACACGAGCAAAGTCTGTCCTGGTAGGGAACTCCTCTCAACCTGCCATCCAACATTGCAGAAGGAAAGACATTTATTCTGGCTTTGGTGAATAACCTTCGATAATTTGGTACTGTCAGGTTTTTAATGTAAGGTGTTAAAAGACATGCCCATACTGTACTCCTACTGCCAGCAGACTACAGACTGCATGTGATCGAGATCGAAAGTCACTGTGTGTATTACCCCATAATCTTTGCTTTAACGTCTTCAGGGTGCCTTCATAACCCAGGTAATAAAGTTGGGGGACGGGTGACAGACCAATAGAGGTGGCTTTTCTAGCCATGGTTTTCTGCCATTTGCTAACAGACTCCTCATTGGTCAGGTGTCGGTACAAACCCTTCCCTAGATCAAACACTGAAATCCTGAGCCAATGTTTTAGGGCAGCCCACCATGCTTTAGTTGAAATTGGGCATTCACCAGCTTCTAACAGAAGTATGGAGTTGGGGACATAGTTGGGTACCTGCATCAGAGATTGTAGAAATTTTGCCTGAAAGCCATCTAGCTTAGGCAGGTCCCCATTATGCCAGACATTTGCAGTGTACAGGAGTTGGGAAACGGATTTTGCATTGAAAACCCTTAAGGCTGCTGAACACATTTGCCACCCTTTGTGAAAAAGAATCTGAGTATGGCTAGCTTTGTGATCTCTGATGAAAGAAAGTATTTCTTCACATAGCTAAACTAAGGAATTTGCTACCACAATTTGTAGTGATGGCCATCAACTCTGATATCTTTAGAAGAGGTTTAGACAATTGCAGAGGGAACAAGGCTATCAGCTTGCTACAAGCCATGATAGCTGAGGGAACAAGCTCCTGGATTAGATGCAAGAAGTCTCTGGATACTAATTTCCAGGTGGCGAAAGTGTGGCTGCACTCATGTGCTGCTTATGGGATTCCTAGAGGTATCTGATTGGCCGCTCTGAGAATCAGACGCTAGACAGGGCATTTAACCGGGTCCAGCAAGGCTCTTCTTAAGCCATTATTGGTTTGGAAGTGAAACAGGACTATCCAAAACAAGTCAGACTCTGTTGTGTATACCTGCTGTCTACTTTACTGTCATCAGGTTAGAATGCTTTCATTCTCTCAAGCATTTTAAGATCCTATATTTTAAGCATCAGCTGTTAAAAATGTTTCACTCTGCTGTTTTATTATTTTATGAATTTTATTGTATATTTTATTGTGTGCAATATTTATTGCAGCTGTATTTACTGTGTTTTTAATTGTGCTCTAAACCTCACTGGAATTAGATTTTATGAAGGGTGACATACAAGATACACACAGAGAGAGAGAGAGAGAGAGAGAGAGAGAGAGAGAGAGAGGACTCCCTATGTCAGGCTTCCTCAACCTCGGCCCTCCAGATGTTTTTTGGCCTACAACTCCCATGATCCCTAGCTAGCAGGACCAGTGGTCAGGGATGCTGGGAATTGTAGTCTCAAAACATATGGAGGGACAAAGTTGAGGAAGCCTGCCCTAGGTATATGAGAGGATTAGGGGTGAGAGATTCTGCAACATTTTGCTGCAGGATCCCTGGCTGTAATATTCCTGACCAGTGCTTTTTTTCTGGGGGTACGCATACCTCTAAACATTTTGTGAATCTAAGTTTGGACTCATTGAGGGGCAGTATTTCAATATGAGTAAGAAAATGAGAGTACCCCTAAACATTTTTTTAAAGAAAAAAAGCACTGTTCCTGACAAATAAATAATTTAGGATTGTGTATGTTGGCTGACTTGGAACTGCTGTCCATCTACAAACCTACTATTTCAATTCCTTTAAGAATACATAAAATCTGCTGCTTTATTCCCTTCCTTCAAACCACTCCTTAAAACCTGCATTGTCCATGTAGCCTTGGGGTTAACACCTCAGCCCTCACTTCTGGCCAAAGCAAAACCTAACAGAGCAAATATACCTGGCCAAGGAGCAACTGGGCAGAACATGTTAGTGGGGTCTTGCTGCTCAAACTAGCCAGGCAGAAAGTTTTTCTGCCTCCCCCTCAGGATGCTTTGCAATTTCTTTAGAATTTTGGCAGAAGTGGGGTTGAGCTTATCTTACAGTTGCAAGGTGGCTGATATTCTTTTACTTTCTATCATAGATTTACTCTGCACCCTGCAGCCTCCCCTGCTGCTTACATCTCCTGCCCCTGGGACAAGTTGCCACGTGATATTTTCTCCTGAGCTTTAACTGAAGCATGGGGAACTGAAGAGGCTGGCTAATGAATGCCTGAGATCACTGCCTTTGTGTTTTTGTTTTTAGGTGAAGTTCTTCCTTTTAGAACAAACAAACAAACAAACAAACAAACAAACAAACAAACAAACCTACACTGAATTAATTAAAAGTAAAATGACAACATTTAAGAAGAAAGATCAGTTTTCAAGCAAATGGTAGATAACCCCCCTCACCTTACAGAAAAGCCCAGCTGTGGGTATTCTGGGAATTTCAAAAAGTGCAGGCACCTGGGCAGGCTGCAGAGAGCAGAGCATGCTTCCATGCTCCCTTGGACATTTTCAAAGCAGGATTGGTGCCAGCAAAATCCCTGCACCTCACACATAAGAATTACCCCACCCCCACCAGATGATAATTTTGAATGCAATTTATTTTCTAATTAATTGATGAAGAATGGTCAAAAACACAGATGAAGTGCTCAGCACAGCACTATCCTTCAGTATATGCAAAGGAGCGTCTCCACCCCCATCGTTCAACCCGGACACTGAGGTCCATCTCCGAGGGGCTTCTGGTGATTCCCTCACTGCGAGAAGCCAAGTTACAGGGAACCAGGCAGAGGGCCTTCTTGGTAGTGGCACCCACCCTGTGGAACACCCTCCCATCAGATGTCAATGAAATAAACAGCTACCTGACCTTTAGAAGACTTCTGAAGGCAGCCCTGTTTAGGGAAGTTTTTAATGTTTGATGTTTTATCGGGTTTTTAATTTTCTGTTGGGAGCCGCCCAGAGTTGCTGGGCCAGATGGGCGGGGTATAAATAATAAATTTATCATCATCATCATCATCTAGGAGACAAAACCTTAGAATGAGGAGACAAAATGAATGGCTAAATGAGAAATTTTGCTTTTGTTTATATTCACATGTTTATCCTCTTGGACCACCAGGTTCTGCTGCTAGACATGCTTTGAGACAAAAAACTGCACCAGTGCTAGTGTGCTGAAGGTCTTCCATGTTTCCCTGGAAATCAGGCATTTTAAAAAACATGAGCATAACTGTATTTCTGACATTGCTGCTTGACTATGTGACTTATAAGTTTAATGTACGTAAAATGCTGTGTTTGGATGCATTGTATTTAAAACGCTGTGAAGAAAAGTTTGCATTAGGCAGGAGATTTTACTACAGTTAATACAGTAAACCCAAGCAGCATTCATCAGCAGGAAATTGATACCTGAGGTGTCAGTGTCTCTATTTTGCGAGAAGCCAGGACAGAGAGATCACCAGCTCAGCACATTGTGGGAAGAATCTCTGAGCATAATGGAGTCTCTCTCTGGGACCAGAGAGAGGAAAGTTTACTGAACTTAAAAATGGAAAGCGTAATGCTGGTGGTCAACAAAAGAGGTTTAAAGGCTGTCTCAAGGCAAATCTAAAAAAATGTAGTATAAACACTGACAACTGGGAAACACTGGTCTGCGAGCACTCCAGTTGGAGAACAGCCTTTACCAAAGGTGTCATGGGCTTTGAAGACACTCAAACTCAGGAAGCAAGGAAGAAATGTGCTAAGAGGAAGGCACGCTTGGCGAATCCACACCATGATCAACTCCCTCCTGGAAACCAATGTCCCCACTGTGGAAGGACATGTGGATCCAGAATTGGCCTCCACAGTCGCTTACGGACTCATTGTTAAAAGCGTGTTTATGGAAGATAATCTTACTCAGCTATAAGTGATCGCCAAAGAAGAAGACATGGCTGCAAAGAAAATGTTTTAAATATGTTGTAAAGTGCAATATACAAATGACTAGACGGTGAAAGTGAGCTGTGCAAAATTCAATGTAATTTTCAATAGCATTTTCACTGTGTTTTTTTATGTGTGTGGATTCCACCTTTGTATTTTGTTCTTGTAACGTATTGTAACTAGATTTAAGACAGTTCTGCAGTAAAGCTTTGAAATTCATTATTGAGATGGAAAGCTCATTATTTCTACACAAGGTCCAGATCAGGGATTCTGCCGAACAACTCTAACAGTCTTAGCGACCTGCAACTAAGAATGTGACTGCTTATTTCAAATCAATATGCAAACGCCAGCCTTACTTATCTCTCACATTAATATGCAACTTCTTTTATGTGTAGGTTTTGCTCTCTTCTTCCCCTCATTGCTATAAATGTCTCCTTCCTCTGATCCTCCTTTCCAAAGCGCCCCTCCATTTTTTGCTTACCTCTCTTTCCATAGACTTCTCTGCACATTCCTCCCTTTGTGGGTTCTGAAAAGTTCAGCCAATTGCAGCCAGAAAATTTTCAGCTTCAGCTGCCCACCTGTGACATTTTGGCAGTGCAGTAAGTCCCTTCCACGGGCTGCTTTCGCTGCCAATCTCGCTCAGATCTGCTACTGCATTACAGTGCAGATTGGGAAATTTGGATAAAGATATCCTTAGACAGCTTTACTTATTTGTTCAGAAATTTCAGGAAGAGGGGTATGCATTGACTTCTTTATTCATAATCCCCTTGACAAGATGGGATAGACGAGTAAGCAAATAAAGACTTTGGCTTGGGATTTGATTTCATATTACTCAAATCTGTTAAGCTGCTTTTACTATTGTTTTAATAACCCTGGCATATTGAAGGAGATTTTGAATGAAGAATGATGCCAATCTAGGCTATTACAAAAAAAGAGAAAGAAATATATTTAAAGACTGATGTTATCGCCATATAAAACCAACCGTAGCATTGCCTTCTTCCACATGCACTGGGCAGAACCCTTTGTTCTCTAGGCCCTCCTGCCTTTCAAAGGCTTTTTTTTTTAGGGGGGCGTGATGTCTTTGGAGACATGCATTCTTGATCATGCGATCTCCTTGGTATATATTATCAGCACCTGCATTGTGACTGGGGAAGACCCAAAGCAAAGACTTGGAGATGTTCTGATGCATCCTGGCTCTTGCAGCCATAATGCTTGCCTTGTAGTCATAATGTTTGTGTTCTCCTGATTTCATATGGAGGAGATATCAATTATATACTAAATAATAAGGAAAGTATAGACTGGCCACATACATTTCAAAAAAGGAATAGTTGTATCATTAGAAAGGAGATACAGATTTGCATAAATTGTATATTTTCTTATAGATATGTATAGATGCAAATTGCAAAATAGTTTAAACAGAAATGCAGAAGTTCTCACTATAGAGAGGAGGACTATGACCAAGTAACCTGTGCAATTTCTCAGACTGATTTCTAGGTGTTAAATATTGACTTGCTACTTCTGGCCCCAGCTCTTATGCATCTTTAACTTTTAACTGGTTTTGGAATGGAAATCCTTGAAAAAATGTAAAGCAGATCACTTCTGGCTAGCTTTACTGACATTATTTTGGTCCCTGTCCTCCAATTCCCCCCAAAACCTAAATGTTTTGCTTTTGGTGAAATTCTGGTGCCAACAATTCCTTGTCATTGCATTCCTGATCTTTTTTCTGAAGCAACTGATGCTCTTTGCATCTTTTGTGGGGCAGCATTTGCCAATTTAGCTGCGGAAACATAGTTCATTTTTTTTATAGAATATTTATTGAAATTTTCAAAAAATTTAAAGAAAAACAAAACACAAAAAAAACAAAAACAAACATGTAACTTTCAGTGACATATTTCCTTGACTTCCCCACATCTCCCCTTCTTGTATTCCAATTCAATTTTTAGTTCAACAAGTTCCTATCCCCAAATTTTACCTTATTATATTTAAATCCTTTTGCTTAACCAATTTTAACATAAACCTCAATCTTTATACATCAAAACCTATTCTTAATACCTTTTTCTAAAGTCAACCCCAATTCCATTTCACGATTTCCCCATTTTAATCTAGAATAGCAAAACAAATTATTTACAAGAAAAAACAGAATATATTTGTACCGCCTTTGGATACCCAAAACCCCACTCCCCACTTTTCCCGGTTTCAATCTCCAACCGATGTCCATCAATCCATCTGGTATCAGCCTGGTGACCTCACGTCCGAGGCCCTTAAGTCTCTCTCCTTTCCTCTCTGCCAGTTTTTTTGATAGTCCTTTATGATAAACACCAAATCTTGGAGAAGCTCTGTCCCCATAAGATACATACTTCTTCCTGCCAGGCCTCCATATTTAAAATTGTAATCCAAATCTTGTTTTTTGCTTCTTTTAAGTCCAAATGTCCCAAAAACTCCTGCTTCCACTTTAATCAGATTTGTCTTTTCCTTTGTATCCATCTTTACAGGCCTTTGGTCTGCCAGGTCTCCATATTTAAAATTGTAATCCAAATCTTGTTTTTTACTTCTTTCTTTAATCCTCTGCTGCATTATAGCTCCTCCTTCCTTTCCCTCTAAATTGTCATGTGTATCTTCTTCAAATTTCTCAAATTTCTTTTCTTGTTCAGCTGCAGGAGTTTTTAGCTCAAAAGCAAAGTCTTTTTGTTCTGGTACAAAGACTTGAGTCAAGTCCCTTCCAATTTCCGCAGGTTTGTTTGCTTTTTCATTCAATATTGTAACATTTCTAGCCAAAACAATGCTTTGTTCTTGAAGTTTTCCCAGGCTACGAAAGATCTTCTCAAGTGCAGTCTGTATTTTTCCACTTACAGCCATTCTGTAATGTCCCAGAGCCCCCTCTAGGGGAGTACTGGTTACTTAGTGTTCCTTCCAGTTGTGAATCCAAAAGTCCTTTATTTTCCTTTGTTTTCGACAATTTGTTACCTAAATGTAACAAATATGACCAGCCGAGGCAATAGAAACAAAGTTCTCTCTCTTTTTTCCCCCCCTCTCAGCTTTGACAGCTAGTTTGACAGCTGTCAAAGTCTTCTAAATCTCTCCAACAGGCTCCCTCGCGGATCGCTCCTGGGTCCTGGGGGGGGGGGGTAGCAATTCCACTCTCAAAATTAACTCTTATCCTCCAGCACATTCACTTATACTGCCAAAACATGAAATTAATTACTTTTAACTTCTCACGAAGAAGATGTTCTTTTCAACCTTAGTTATCTAGTCCTTGCTTTAAAATGTTTACAAAAGGGGGAGACGGACTTCCTCTTTGCGCCTTCCCCGCTCGTGCCGAATCAAAAAAGGAGATTTTTAATGTCCAATTTCCGTATTACTCACGGGTTGTTACTTTTAGTCCAAATTTCAAAGGAAGAAGTCAGCGCTCTCCAACCATGGCATGCGGCTTCGCTTCGCGGAGACGGGTAAACAGCTCTCAGCTCCGCGCCGCTCACCCCGGTATGTTCCGGAGCCTTTAAAAAGGCTCCTTTGCAGCGGGGGGGGGGACGCAAATGGAGCCTGCCGAGCCTTCAGTTCACAGGCTTCCCCGCCTGTGATTTTTTTCGGGTCCCCGCTTCGCCGTAGCGGTAGAACCCTAGCTCCACGAAGCAGATTTCCTCCGGAGATCGGAGGAAATCCGCCATTACCGTTGCTAGCGCTGACCGGAAGTTCCGGAAGTTCAGAATACTATCCCATGCCAAAACTGGGGGATTTTTTTTTGTGGCAGGCTTTGTCAGTGTTTCAGCTTCTGGTTCCAGAGTCACAGTGTACTTTGTCTTACTTAGGAGGAGGAGGAATCAACAAAGTTGTACCCTGCCTTTTTACAAAAGTACACAAAGCTTGTGGTGTCAGATCCATTGACAGCCTAGCTTTGTCCCATTCTGCTTCTTGGCAAGAACAGGGAAGTGGGTCGGCCAGCTCATATATATTCTGCTTTTCTGTACAGTGGTACCTTGGTTCTCAAACACCTTGGTACTCATACAACTTGGTTCCCAAACACCAAAAACATGGAAGTAAATGTTCCAGTTTTTGAACTTTTTTCAGAAGCTGAACGTCTCATGCAGCTGTTGACTATTGTTTCCGGGGCACCTGCACCAATCAGAAGCTGTGCCTTGGTTTTGAATATTTCAGAAGTCAAACAGACTTCCAGAACTGATTTAGTTCGGCGCTTTTGTTTTTGCTATTTATTTTGCATTTTTGTTTTTAAGGCTTTTTCAGTTAATTTGTTTTTGTGACTCTGTGGAACCTAGTTCAGCTACTGATTGATTGATTGACTGATTGATTGATTGATTGGGTGACTGTGGAAATAGATAAAAGCCCCTATCCAAACAATGACTATCCTCATTGCAGGTAAGGTTTTTTTTTAAAAAAATGATTTTAAACATCTACAATACTGTCTTATTTATTTCATAGTACAGTACATGGATTATTGCTTTCATTTTATGGACCAATGATCTTGTTACATAGTAAAATTCATGCTCATTCACCTCTTATCTTCCGCAGCATGAGGAGGCTCAGTGTGTGACTTCCATACCCCCAAACCACCCACACAGTCAAGGAATGCCATCTTCAAGGAATGGACGGAGATATAGAAAAGGCCCTTTGGCAACCCATTCCCTACAATGGTACTAGTGCATGCAGAATCCATCACCATTATGGTCTGCTATAATTCCTCCATCTGTGGCTGCTGTGCCCATATTGCATGCATGTAGCCCAATAAAAACAACTCCATATAACCATTCACTTGTGTGGAATAAAAGAGGGCCTTTAAACATATTTTATCTCCCCATAAAGTCCTTGCAAAATGCAATATTGGCAACTCCTTTTGCTTTTAGAATCTGTTATGATCCCTCGCCCCCGTGCTACTTTAGTAAAATGTTGTTTAGTTGTGTTGGATGCTGTTTTGAGCCCCCATGAGTTCAGGATGAAAATATTTTGATCGAAACAAAATAAAAATGAATATATTGAGTAAAAACCATCAAGGAAGGAGCTGTGTAGATATTTCTAGGAAGATTATTCAGTCCAGCAGCTGATCCCAAGTGCTGCTGTAACTAAAAAAGGTTCTGCTCATAGCAGTATCCAATTTAACTCCTATTAAATAAGCTACTCTGGGAAGAACCTCATTAGACGTTCTCCCCAGACAGCCTAGTGCTTGCAGTTATTGAACCAACGTTTCTTTCCATTCCCACTTGCAAAAAATAACAAGAACTCCGAACAAGAACTCAGATATTCTTAAATAGGATTTGTGTAAGGGGCAAGTGGCTGTGTCTATTGGCTCTAAACACACAGGATTTCCTGGTCACTGGAGGTGGGGAACATTATAAGCGCATTTAGCCAAACTATTTTACAACCACCGTTCGGACCTTCTCACTCAACTTGGGAAGGCCTCCATGCTTGCTTCATGAGTACAGTTCAAAAGCACCCAAATAGGTCTTGTGTCTTGCCATTTTTTTTTAACCTTAACACCTCTTCATAATATTCTTCTGTCACTGAATCAACAAGCACAACATAATCTGCAAAATATGGGTGTGTCTTTTCTTTGTGTTGAAATAATCATGCATCATGTAAAAACTCTATTGGTTCCAAGTTAAGGTTGTGGAGGCACCTGCCTGTGGTCCAGATCCTGATTCCAAGTGCCAGAAACACTTGCCCTACTGAGAAGAAGGAGAAGGAGAAGGAGAGGAGGAGGAGGAGGAGGAGGAGAAGGAGGAGTTTGGACTTGATATCCCACTTTAGCACTCCCCTTAAGGAGTCTCAAAACAGCAAACAATCTCCTTTCCCTTCCTCCCCAACAACAAACACTCTGTGAGGTGAGTGAGGCTGCTATGTGCCCACTAAGTGATACACTACTATTCCATCTCACCTCAAAAGGCTTGAGGGTGGAGGAGACATATGCTGGCCACAGCTGGCTGCCTTTCTACTGCTGCTCCCCCCTAGCAGAAGCCTTTGCTGTCGTGGTGGCTTGAGCTATTCCTGCTGTAGATTCTGCCGCTGTAACTAGGAATGATTGAAGGAGACTAAACTCACTAGCTACAGCCACTGTATCTCTGTCCTTTTGGAATGACCTTGCTTGTTCCCATGTGGGCCAGCTAGACTGGGAAGGCCAGTGTCCACAAAGCTTCACAAAGACACATTAATGTAGCCACACTATGGATTGAAAGATCAGTCAGTTTGGGTCTTCTCAGCTTCTCATTCTTCCAGTCTTAAATTCCGCTCTCCACATTCCTGCAACAATGCAACATACCTTCCTTCCTTCCTTCCTTCCTTCCTTCCTTCCTTCCTTCCTTTATAATCTTCCTGTTGTACATCAACTTTCTCTTTCCCCCGATGCTGGCAGAGTTACCCAGTTACTGAATCATATATTAATTTATGGTGGGGATGTGAAAAAACGCAAACATTTTTGGTCTGCGGTTTTTAAAGAAATCGATACAATTTTTGGAAACCTTATATCATCCCTTCTCTACAGCTTCCACTGTTATCTGTTTTTGAGGAAGCTCATCTTAATATACATAATAAAGAGCTAATTGTTCATTTTTGGATGGCTGCTAGAGCAACAATGGCTCATTTTTGGAGACCTCTGAATTCTTTTTTTGTATTCCGAAGTTTGGGAACTTGCTTTATTTAAAAAGTTGACCAACAAACTACACATTTCTGTGGGGCAATGTAAAAAGGGCATATTTGCAGAGGTTTACTTTGATTTTATTACATATGTCAATAAGGAAGAATACGGTCCATCACCTCCTTCTGCTTATCAATGGATTTAATTGATTCAATAATATATGATATTATTCCTCTTTAAGAGTCATCCCAACCATGATGGTAACAGGTTTTATTGTATTCTATGTCTGAAAGTTTACTTAGCCTATTTTTTTTTGTACCAGTCTGTTGTGTAATTTTGTTGTTGTTAATTGTTGTTAGCCTATTTTTTAAAAAAAGAAAACGTAAAAGAAGTAAAAGTAGAACCCTTGACCAAATTCTGTTACATAATTTGCAATCCTTTTCCCCCCATAAAAAATTGTAGAAAAATTTCTCTCACACACAGTCTTTTGAGAGGGTTTCATTTTGCCCTCATTCAGCCAACAAATGGTGATTTTTAAAAAACAAAAAAGCACACCTCTAATCAAGTACATTTTAATGTTTATGAGAACAGCAATTGATCTTAAACTATATAGATGGTTGCTTTAGTTTTCCTTTAGGTGGAAATATTTGCTCACCCTTGTGAAATGCTATAAATTAAGCCTTATGGACAACTAGCAGTGTTTTGTACATCACAAAGCACCAAGTCCATGCTTTCCATCAAGTGGGAGACCATCCTGGCTCCCTGACAAGGATACTTGCAGCAGTCTACAAATTATGGCTGGGCTTGGTAGTCAGACATTAATTTCTACACGCCTGCGGTGAAGTCTAGTCCTGCCATGATAACCTAATAACATTAAATGCATTCATCAACACAGATAAACACTTTGCAAAATGCTCAGGCTTTATTGAATCAAAGGATGCATGGAATGTCGTTATTTATTTTTAGTTTTTATTTTTTAAAAAC
Source organism: Podarcis filfolensis (assembly GCF_964270895.1). Lineage (NCBI taxonomy): Eukaryota > Metazoa > Chordata > Lepidosauria > Squamata > Lacertidae > Podarcis > Podarcis filfolensis. Next base: position 47,021,410 of record NC_139615.1, read on the forward strand.
CTGTGCTTCATGTCAATTTTTTGGACAGTACTGCACCTTCAAATTTTAAAAACTGTATGCATAGGTGTGTGTGAAAGAGGAAGTGTGAGTGTATGGGTATGTGCACCCTGTTTTTAAGTTTTACATATGTGTCCATGTTTCATTAATGATCAATCCAAGATAGGAAAATCCAAGATTCAATCCAAGATAGTGGTACTAAAGGAGGATGTGGGTGTAATCTCAGGGCCTCCGTCTACAATCTTTGAGAATTCTTGGAAAACAGGTGAGGTCCCTGCAGACTGGAGGTGGGCAAATATTGTCCCCATCTTTGAAGATCCGGGTAACTACCGACCAGCGAGCTTGACACTGATACCACGAAAGAGGTCCTAGAACAGATGAACAGACAGTCTGTGAACATTTAAGAAAAGGATGCAGTGATTACTAAGATTCAACATGAGTTTCTCAAAAACAAGTCTTGCCAGAAAGAGAGACAAGCTTGGTGGATCAGGGGAATGCTGTAGACATAGTGTATCTTGATTTCAATAAGGCTTTTGACCAGTGCTATTTTTTCTAGAAAAAGAGGTGCCAGAACTCTCCACCACACCTGGAGTTCTGTGTCCAGTTCTGGGCACCACAATTTAAGAAGGATATTGACAAGTTGGAACGTGTGCAGAGGAGGGCAACAAAGTTGATCAAGGGTCTGGAAATCAAACTTTATGAAGAATTGTTGAGGGAGTTGGTCTGTTTAGCCTAGAAAAGGATAGACTGGGAGGAGATAGGATAGCCATCTTCAAGTAACTAAAAAGCTGTCATAGGGAAGATGGAGCAAGCTTGTTTTCTCCTGTTCTGGAGGGTAGGACCTGAACCATAGGCTTCAAGTTACCAGAAAGAAAATTCCGGCTAAATAAAGTTCTTTCTGACAGTAAAATCTGTTCAACAGTGGACCGGACTCCCTTGGGAGGTATGGGGAATTCAGTGTGGTGAAAGCCTGGCAGCAGAACTTTCCCCTACTCAGGAATCGTCAGAGATGCTCAGTGCTGGGAAGGGAGGTGCTGATAGGGTTGGTTATATGTGCTATCCGCAGGAAAGCTATGAACCATTTTCTGACTCAAAACAGGTTTAGTTGCAAAAGACTTTTTCAGAGACAAATCCTGCAACATTCATTGGATTATCTGTATTTTTAATCTCCTTTCAGCTAATTTTTTATATCATCTTCTGTGATTTATATTGTAATGACCATTGGTTGTAAAGTCCAAACTTTGACTGATAGGATAGATGAATGAAAATTCTACAGAGTGGCTGGCTCCTCTGCTTCTCATCAACACACCTTTTAAATCTGAGCTAACCTGCCATGAATAATAGTAAAATTTCAACACCTCATTATCACTTCAGTTCGTTCACCAGAGGGCCCATTACCATCAACAAGCTAGTGAGCAATTTTGACGAGGCCTGCAAATTCACCTAATAAATAAATGTTTGCAAAACATGTTCTATTTTTAAGTGCACACTTAGATCCTATTAGGTACGCATATAGAAGACAAAATTATGTGTGAAGTGGCTCTTCAATGACTGACTCATATAACAATATTGTTGCAGTCTCTGAGCAGGGCAAGATCCCTTGGGTTCTAGGGGTTCTTCCTCATTTTGGAAAATGAGGCACAGCGGAGATTGCGGTGTCATTATGATATATGTTTTATTCACACATATATACACCCTATAGTGAAAGCTGGACCATAAAGAAGGCTGATCACCGAAGAACTGATGCTTTTGAATTATGGTGCTGAAGGAGACTCTTGAGAGTCCCATGGCCAGATTAAACCCAGCAACGAGGGACCTACCAATCGGGTGTTGTGGCTGTCCAATATACCCACCCACAACCAGAAGGTCAGTCTCCAGGTCTCACCACAACACGTGCCCTCTTTTAGGGAGGACACACTTTCTACTTGCAGAGTCAGAGTTCCAGTTGGTTGTCCCTTCTCCTCGGTGGTTCTTTGTGAATGACACTGCCACATAAGGACCTCTGGCTCAGAGGTGGAGCCCATCTTTTCTGAGAATTTTCTGTTGGGGGCTCTAACAATAGACTTAATTAACTGAGCTGAAATTTCTCAAAGGAAAATTGGAGAAAATATGCTCCCCGGATAAACTTTGGCAAAATGAGCTTTTCCTTTTCCCACCCACAAAGAGGCCAGAGAACTGGCCATTTTTGCTCAGTACTGAAAAAGAAAGAAGTGAAAAAAGAACAAGAAGTGATTTTCTTTATGGTTGTTTACCATGTCTGTGTTCCTGAGAGAGACGGATGTGTGGTCAGTGCTGGCTGAACCAGAGATTCATGATAAATGTATTTTATCCCATGGCCCTGCAATTTATTACATGGTTATCATCACAACATCATTGGTAGAGATGGCTCTCCATGTAATACATCCTGAAGTGCTCTGACAAACTTCACAGCCACGTGATAAATGACATTTTCATGCACCTCATACTAATCTGTGCATGGGATATTAAAGTGTGATTTCTATATGGTCTCTTTCCTTCCACCACACTAGCCTTCCTTTCTATCTGCTTTTGCCTCATGAAATCACTGCTTCTTCAATTTCTCAGCCCTCATCACTCAGACCACTCTTCTGATTCTCTTCATTTTCTTCATTCTCACAAAAGATGGTCTGTCTGAGCCCCATATAAAGAAATCACCACAGTAAACCCAGAAGCCTAGCAAATGCTTAAAAATATATATTTATACTCTTCATTTATATTTATTACAACAATTATTTAACCATAATTTTAACATTTTCAACTTCAACTCCCTTTCCCCTCTTTCTGCGGTTCCTTACATTTATTTTTGTCCTTTCCTGCATACTTCAAATTGCCTTAACTTATTCTTTTACTCATCTATTTCATACACACACACACACTTTTTACACACACATCTATTTCATACACACACACAATTTGTTTGTAAATACTCAATAAATCATTTCCATTCCTTTCTAAAAGTTTGTTGTCTTGATTTCTTATTCTTCCGGTACGTTTTGCCATTTCTGCATACTCCATTAGTTTCTGTATCCATTCTTCTTTCGTTGGGACATCTGCATCCTTTCACTTTTGGGCAAATAACATTCTTGCAGCTGAAGTCTCATACGTAAATAAATTTCTATACTGTTTAGGTAGTTCTAATCCCATAATTCCCAAGGTAAAAGCTTCTGGGTTGTTGTTGTTTTTTACAAATGCTATCTTAAACGTATTTTTCAATTCATTACACTCATTTCCCAGTAAGCTTTAACGTTATTACAAGACCACCACATATGAAAAGGTTCATTCTTTCTCTTCACATTTCCAACATTTATTCGACTTTGATTTATACATTTTTGCCAATCTACTAGGTGTTAGGTACCATCTATATAGCATTTTCATATAATTTTCTATTAAACCATAACATGCTGCAAATTTTATGTCCGTATTCCATAATTGTTCCCATGCTTCCATTTTTATATTATGACCAATATCTATTTGCCCAGTGTATCACTGAACATTTCCCTTGTTCATCTTTTGTCTCCCATGCCAATAACATCTTGTACATTTTAAATATCACTTAAAAAATTAACAGGTCTCTAATTGTGATAGAAGCCTAGCAAATGCTAATTACATACAGTATTTGGAGAACAGTGAAATAATTGAGATACATTTTATTCTGATTATAAAGAAATTAGATGTGTTCAGAGCTGCAAACAGGAAAATAGTTTAATCATGCGTAGGTAGGCAAACTAAGGCCCGGGGCCAGGATCCTGCCCAATCGCCTTCTAAATCAGGCCCACGGACGGTCTGGGAATCAGTGTGTTTTGACATGAGTAGAATGTGTCCCTTTATTTAAAATGCATCTCTGGGTTATTTGCGTGGCAAGACCCCTCCCCCATGTGAAATGAAGACACCGGACACAGTATTTAAGGTTAATGGGCGTAAAAGGCCACAACTTTATTGATTACAGAATTGGAAGGTATTGGCCTTAGGCATTGGCTCCTATCGACTACCCGGCATGGGAACCGGGAAGGGTTGTCCACGAACCGCGGGGGTCCTGTTGAAGTACGCCAACTAGGATCCCACGGGTGTCACCGCTCTGGGGCGTGCCGGAGGCCCTTACCTCCCTAGGTTTCGGACAAGGCAACGCCCCCCGGAGTCCTCTACCGGACTACCCTTTCCTCCTGGGGAAGGTGATGGCGCTTCCTTCCCCCTTCATTTGCATAACAATGGACCCCAGCCAATGCCTAACCGCCAATACCGAGAAAGTTGTGACGTTTGCTACGAGGTAGGCGAAAAAACCAAAAGGCTCGAAGTGGGCCGAATTGGAAAAATTCCTACCAGGCCCCATGCGGCGACCAACCGAAGTCCATAGCAAGGTCAAGTCTAGCTAAACCTAAGGGTGGGTGGGCTGGGAAAAGACCGCTCAGCTGGAACAGGGGGAAAGAGGGCGGTCCCCGGGCGTGCCTGGCCTTAAATAGGCCAAGCCACGCCCCCCTGGTCCGCTGATTGGCGGACCGGGCTGCCGACACGCCCGGGGATTCCCTGATCGCGCGGGGGCAGGGACAGCCCCCGCGAGCGTGATGTGGGTGGGATTTCTGCCCGCAACCCCCTCTCCTCCCAGGTCGGAAATGGCTTTGTGGGGCATAGGAATTCGTTCTTTTTTACTTTTTCAAAATATAGTCCCCCCAAGGTCTAAGGGGCAGTGGACCAGCCCCCTGCTGAAAATGTTTGCTGACCCCTAAATGCAAGAGAGGTGAGGGTTGTCCCTTTAAAACCTTGAAGGGGGTGGAGCCTGAAAAAGTAGCCTGGAGACAGAGGCTTAGAAAAGCTTGGTTGGAGCAACTAGTTCTCTTTCATGTATCTGGGATCCTGCAACTTCCGATGTGTCTCACCTCCAGCTTTGCTGCCTCCTCCTCCTCCGAATCTGAGGGGCAGTTTCCTGGTGGCAGCTTTTCAAAGCAGCCCATGAGGCTACGAACGGGCTCTTGGAGGGAGTCCTTTTTGACATAGTTTGTCAGGTTTATTTTAAGAAGACATTGAATACAGTGGAACCTCGGGTTGTGGATGCAATCTGTGACGGAGGCATGTCCGCAAACTGCAGCGTTCACAAGCTGAAGCACCACACTGGCGCTGGCATGATTTGGCGTTTCTGCACACACGTTAAGCGCATTTTAGCGCTACTGCACATGCACGAGTGGTGAAACCTGGAAATATCCCATTCCGGTACTTCCGAGTTTCCCATGGTCCACAATCCAAAAACACATAACCTGAAGCCAACGTAACATGAGATATAACTGATGCAAGTGGGGGGAATCTTGCTCATCTTAGTTTTTACATGCCTTCCTTCTCCTTCCTTACTCCCACCCATCTTCTTCCCTCCCTCTCCAAAAAACCTTCTGCCTGACTTTATGTAGGGCGACCCCTGGGAAACCCAGCCAAATGGGTGGGGTATAAATATTGTTTTGTTTTGTTTTGTTTTTTGGCATTAGGGCAGCTCAGCCAACCACAGCCAGAAGCTTCGCCACCACCAAATCATCTGATGCATTGTGTTGTAAATAGCCAAACATTTAGGGGATTTCTCCATTTCTGTGTCTTGGAGTGCCACAAGCAGAGATATATCCGAGCCAGAAATATTTAGAAATGTTTCACGAGAGAAAGCTATTTAATGAAATTCTTTTTCAGCTTGCAGTGCCACTCATCTTGATTTGGCTTAAGCAGTGCAAATTCTTCTTACAACTCTGACCTTCTGGAGTAAAAAATACCCCAGTGCGTAGGAGGTGATGGGTTTATGATGTTTTTAACGCCTCTTGCCTTTAGGTGTTGCCACAGGGCATAGCAAGTTTCAATTAATGTGGGTGAGCCTGCTGCTAGCATTTGCTGAGCTGAATTATATAAAGCTCAGAATAGGAACTAACTGAATGATCTTTAGCTGTTGTGGTGTTCTTTAAGAATTAAGGCTTATCTTATTTATTTTTGGTCATTATGTTGTTGGTGAGGTCGTCCCCCCCTCCCCGTTTAATGTTATTTAAAACCATTTCTAGATCTGTTTTTTGGCAACATTTACTGGTGATAAAGAGAAAACCATCGCTGATTGCTTATGGTTTTCCTGTCCTTTTGATGTCAGGAAAAGTATGAAGGACAGTCAGTTCTAGAAAACTCAGGTGACAACCATGAAGTAAACCTTTCCTTCAATGATAAAGACGCTGTCGTAGTGCTTTATCATTTCGGAAACTTTCAAGGTGACAAACAAAGGAGATGAAATTAAAGGTAAAAGGGTAGTGAAGTTTTAATACTTACACTCAGTTGTCAGTAGGCAATGGGAGGGATCTATCAAACCTGTGTTTGTGGACCATCACAGGCATCATAGCTACGATGTAGAAACCATCTCACCTAACACTATACCGTGGCTATTACCGTGTGGGGCAAAGTGGTTCAACTTTCCATGGGAACAGAAATACTCAACAGGAAAGTTAAGTGCTACCATGTACCAGGATGGTGAGGGGGCGGAGCAGAGCAGTGGTAAGATTAGGGTGGGTTGGGAGCCCCCAAACTGCCTTGACCTTGCTACCACCCTGCCCCACCTCTTTCACCATCTCAGTATGTGGCAGTGGCATTTGGGACATGGGTGGTGCTGTGAGTTAAGCCACAGAGCCTAGGGCTTGCCGATCAGAAGGTTGGTGGTTCGAATCCCCGCGATGGGTTGAGCTCCCATTGCTCAGTCCCAGCTCCTGCCAACCTAGCAGTTCGAAAGCACGCCCAAAAGTGCAAGTAGACAAATAGGTACCACTCTGGAGGGAAGGTAAACGGCTGCTCTGGTTTGCCAGAAGCGGCTTAGTCATGCTGGCCACATGGCCCAGAAGCTGTATGCCGGCTCCCTCGGCCAATAAAGCGAAATGAGCACTGCAACCACAGAGTCATCCACAACTGGACCTAATGGTCATGGGTACCTTTACCTTTACCTATGTGGCAGTGCTGGTGAGATGCCACATCTAATGGCACTGCTGCTCCTTGCTGGCTGCTCCTGAGGCAAGTGAAAAAGACTGACGTATGCCTGGTGGAGTTTACAATAGAAATGTCAAGGAAGGGAAAGGAGAAGGAAAAAGAGAAAAAGGCAATGGGGAAGAATATGCACAAAATTAAGTTGCACATCAATAAACTTGGTTTCAGGAGGGGGGCTGAGGTATTGTATGAAGGAAGTCAACCATGGGCATCAAAGAAAAGGTGGAATTTGAAGGAAGAGTATATAGATATTCGGTGTGGCTCTAAATGGAGTTAGTCCCAGTGCTGTTGACTCTGACTGGGGAAATTCTGCAGAGTCTTGGGTGGAGGAGGTCATTACCAGTGCTGCTAAAAAGGTAAAGGTAAAGGACCCCTGACAGTTAGGTCCAGTCGCAAACGACTCTGGGGTTGCAGCATTCATCTCGCTTTACTGGCCGAGGAAGCCAGCGTTTGTCCGCAGACAGTTTTTCCGGGTCATGTGGCCAGCATGACTAAGCCGCTTCTGGTGAAACCAGAGCAGCACATGGAAACGCCATTTACCTTCCCGCCGGACTGGTACCTATTTATCTACTTGCACTTTGACGTGCTTTCGAACTGCTAGGTTGGCAGGAGCTGGGACCGAGCAATGGAAGCTCACCCAGTCGTGGGGATCGGCAAGCCCTAGGCTCAGTGGTTTAGACCACAGCGCCACTTGCTTCCCACACCAGTGCTGCTACTGAGATCCTTTTTAACAGGAGATATCAGGAATGGAGCTTAGAATCCCCTGCATATGAACAATATGCCCTTTCTCTGAGCTCATGCTTTTGAACCATATCACTGGACGAGGTGAATCTTCTTCAGAACTTGGCTGGATGAACAAGGCAATGCATAGGCGGGGACTGTTGGAGAGGGAGGTGTTGGAGAGCCAGTGTGGTGTAGTGGTTAAGAGCGGTAGACTCGTAATCCAGTGAACCGGGTTCGCTTCCCCGCTCCTCGACATGCAGCTGCTGGGTGACCTTGGGCCAGTCACACTTCTCTGAAGTCTCTCAGCCCCACTCACCTCACAGAGTGCTTGTTGTGGGGGAGAAAGGGAAAGGAGAATGTTAGCTGCTTTGAGACTCCTTAAAGAGAGTGAAAGGCGGGATATCAAATCCAAACTCTTCTTCTTCTTCTATGGCCAGACTATTAGATTCAAGCAGAAGTAGTACAGCTTCTCTGTGCACCACTGAAAACACACTATTTATCTATTACCATACAGCTTGCCTTTCTATTTCTCATTCTGCCACTTCCCTGATGCTGGCCTTCAGAGAGTCATCCTCTCACACTGGCCAGGTCACCTCCCTTTGATTAGATTTCTCATCTAATCCCATCTCTGTTTGCTTGAAGATGATGAGGGACCATAGCGATAAGGAGAAGAATAGGATGAGGTGATGCAAGAAGATATGAGAAACACATAGTCACATGCCAGGAAAAACTCAAGGGAGAGAAGGTAACAAAGCTGTAAGTCTTGAATAGGGAGAACTAATAAGAACCTGGGAAATGGCCCTCAAGGATAGCAAAAAATAGTCTCAAGGTATGATTCCAAAAGACAGTGAACAGTTTTTTAAAACTAGAAAGGCAGTCTTCAGATAACAATATAGTCCCCCTGAGAGGTTTAGAGAACTGTGTGGAATGTGTGTGTATCACGGCCCATTACCCATGCTAGTTAAATTGGATTTCTGTCTTCTGTGGCATCAAATGATTTTATATTTTGATTTTGTTCTGTGAACTGCCCTGGTATAGGACAGTACATAAATTTAATAAAATAATAATAATAATAATAATAATAATAATAATAATAATAATAATGGAGGGGGAGGGGTTGTGCAGAGTTCCTCTAGGAAATGTCACTGATCTTTTCAAAATAGCTTTATCTTCCTGTGGAACCCCTCTTGCATTTTGCCTGGAGAGGAGCCTGGGCATTCGCCTTGAATTGAGCTTTGTGTGAAAAGCTCCCCTGGCCCTGAGAACATCAAACCAAGCAAGCCCTCTCTAAAAGGAGATGGTTGTTAAAATGCCACTCAGCCTACAGTCTCATGATTGTTCTAATATAATGTTACAAAAGCCCGATACCCGCCCCTCTCTCTGCCAAGGAGTGGCAAGACCTCATGAGGCCACAGCCACACACACAAGGCCTGTGTCTCTTTGGAGAATAGAAGACACGGTGGGGACTGTTGTGCTTTAAGAAATAGGGATTATTCACCTATTTACACCTTCAGTCTTACATGGAGGGAGTCCAGATCTTACAGCATGCACATTTCCAGAGGCAGCAGCACAAGGAACCTTCAGGCTGCTTCCCTCAAAAAGATAGATCCCAGTTCCCCCACCGCTTCCTTCCAGTTACCCCTTGCCCTCCCTCAGAGCAGTTACCCTGCCAACCTTCCAAATCCCCAGTTTCTGGTCATACCTAGGGCCCAGTAGTGATGTATGGAAGTGAGAGCTGGACTGATCGCCGAAGAATTGATGCTTTTGAAATATGGCGCTGGAGGAGACTCTTGAGAGTCCCGTGGACTGCAAGAAGATCAAACCTATCCATTCTGAAGGAAATCAGCCCTGAGTGCTCACTGGAAGGACAGATCGTGAAGCTGAGGCTCCAATACTTTGGCCACCTCATGAGAAGAGAAGACTCCCTGGAAAAGACCCTGATGTTGAGAAAGATTGAGGGCACAAGGAGAAGGGGAGGACAGAGGACGAGATGGTTGGACAGTGTTCTCGAAGCTACTAACATGAGTTTGACCAAACTGCAGGAGGCAGTGGAAGACAGGAGTGCCTGGCGTGCTCTGGTCCATGGGGTCACAAAGAGCTGGACACGACTAAATGACTAAACAACAACAAGAGGGCCCTTGTCTTATTAATGACCCTCAGTGGGCCCTCAATGGCTCTCTATTGTTCCCTTACTGGCCAGGCTACCCAGGAATTCCTTTCCTGGTGTAGTGAGCCAGTGTAGAGAGCCAGTGTGGTGTAGTGGTTAAGAGCGGTAGTCTCGTAATCTGGGGAACCGGGTTTGTGTCTCCGCTCCTCCACATGCAGCTGCTGGGTGACCTTGGGCCAGTCACACTTCTTTGAAGTCTCTCAGCCCCACTCACCTCACAGAGTGTTTGTTGTGGGGGAGGAAGGGAAAGGAGAATGTTAGCCCCTTTGAGACTCCTGAAGGGGAGTGAAAGGCGGGATATCGAATCCAAACTCTTCTCCTCCTCCTCCTCCTCCTCCTCCTCCTCCTCCTCCTCCTCTTCTTCTTCTTCTTCTTCTAACTTATATTTCTCCCTTCTCATCCCAAATAATCCCAATCCTATAATTTATTAATTTCTATGTTTATCCTAAGTCTACGACAAAAATACTCCTGTTCTCGTTACATTGCTTGTTGTGGCAAGGAGACGCCAATCAGGTGAATCGACACTACTCAACTCAACAGTCACAAACTCAGGTTGAGTGTGTTGTAGTGGAAGCACTTTAAGAATTATTGTTCAGTCTCACAATAGGTGACTAGCTAATTCCATATCGCTCAATGAACAGTTGGGTATAACACTGCAAGGGAATTTGTGCTGTGGGTGATGGCACCCTTTAAAAAATCCAGTAGGTTCTCCCTCCTCCGCCCAGGTATGATCTCTTGAGGCTTCCTCTAGAATGGGGATGGGGAAAATTCATTCTACCTAAAGGACAGAAAAGTGTCAGTCTGAAATACACAGTCTTAATTCTGTTTTTGAAATAAAATGCAGGTGGCTTTTCTTTGTATTTTGCATGAATACAAAGGAACTTGACAGGAAGCTGTGAGAGAATGGCAAACCAAACCAGAGCAACCTTCTAACGTCAATTGTCTATAGTATAACTATATATAGACAATTCTGATGTACGTGTTTGTTTACCTGGTAGATTGTAATTGCTTTGGAATAGTCCTTTCCAATGAAATAAATGATTAAGGGCTTTTTCTAATGTGCCTGTTACAAAAAAAAAAAACATTTGACAGAGCTTCGCTTATTCATTAATTGGGAAATATCTGATTCCTCCTTTTCTTAAAAAAGTAAACAAACCTTAATGTGCATTTCAGAGATTCATCTCCCAGCTCTTGTTTTGTCTAGAGAGCATGCAACCATTTACTCTGCCAGCAGCTGAGAGAAAAAAGAAAATTACCTTGCCAGCCTGAGAATGGAAGAGTGTGTTGAAAACATGGGATTTCCCACATGCAATCAACAGAACTTCATGGTCTTTGCCACAAGTCTAAGTTTGATTTAGAAGTTCTAATGAACATCACATCTGTTTTAATAGAGTAGAATGGTACCCCATCACAGCTAATCTCACACTTCAAGGAGCTTGGCTTGCTGAGCCAAAGCTACTCTACACTAGAATGGTGGGAGCATAGAATCAAATCTGGATGAAATCTACCCTGCAGAACCTTCCAGCAAAGGCAACTGGTGGTTTGGTCTGCTGCTGCTGCATTCCAGGATTTATGAGTGAAGCTCTACCTACTTCCTGGGAAGAACCCCAATACGCCATCCAGAAAGGCACCCAAAAAATATTTACAATTTGTTTATTAACTGTATACCCTACCCTACCTCCTACAGGAGCCCAAGTGCTAAAACATTTATATAAATCTTTAAAACAATTCCAGAACAGATGCAGAATGGGAAAGATCGCAACTTAAAAGGCTTGTTGAAAGGGGAAGGACTTCAGTAGGCACCAAAAAGACAACAGAGAAGGCAGCTGTCTAATATACAAGGGAGAGGGAATTTCAAAGTGTGGCCACCACAAGTAAAGGTAAAGGTAAAGGACCCCTGACAGTCAAGTCCAGTTGCAGACAACTCTGGGGTTGCGGCGCTCATCTCACTTTACAGGCCGAGGGAGGGTGAGGTGGATAATGGCCAAGGGGCCTTCTGAGATGTGATATCCCTACTCAAAAATGACCTTACTGGGGAGCTTCACCTGGCATGACTTCGATGTCCTTTCAGTGTCAGATGAAAAGTGTCATTCATTTATGCATTGTGTGTTTCTTAATCATATTCTTTAAAAAATGCTTTTCATTTCTGCCAATCTAATCTAATTAGCATCTGTAAGGCTTATGGGCTGAAGTAAAAAGCTAAACGTAAAGGACCCCTGACAGTTAACTCCAGTTACAAGTGACTCTGGGGTTGCAGCGCTCATCTCGCTTTATTGGCCAAGGGAGCCGACGTTTGTCCGTAGACAGTTTTTCCAGGTCATGTGGCCGGAATGACTAAGCCGCTTATGGCGAAACCAGAGCAGCGCACGGAAACGCCGTTTACCTTCCCACTGGAGTGGTACCTATTTATCTACTTGCACTTTGATGTGCTTTCGAACTGCTAAGTTGGCAGGAGCTGGGACTGAAAAATGGGAGCTCACCCCATCGCGGGGATTCGAACTGCTGACCTTCCAATCAGCAAGCCCAAGGCTCAGTGGTTTACACCACAGCGCCACCTGCGTCCCTTGACTGAAGTAGTCGGGTATACCTGTAAATTCTAAAATTAATCATCATCAATAGAAGCAATACTTCTAAAGTATTTCCTTGTCAGGGAACCAGAATTATTTGTGTTGGACTTTTCTGCGTGCCTGAACCACTTTTTAAAAGGCAGAGTGCCTGCAAACCTGAGTCAAAGAAAGGTGAAAAGAGATTGAATGAATAACCAAATATGGCTTAAACACTTCTGGGAAGTTTATTGTTTTTAATTTTAAGAATGCAAATATGAACATACTAATCACCTGACAAAAATATTCAACTTGTCACTAAGGTGAGCCTCCTTACTCAGTGATTAGAAAGTAGGCAACATACTGTCAATTTAGAAAGTAGTGTTCCAGGTGGGAGCCGCAGAATGACAGGCTTGTTAGTGTAGCATCTGTCCAGGGTAAACAGGTGGGAAGCATTATTAAATAAAATTAAGCACAGAGGAGCATAGAGAATAGAATGCCTTGTTGACTGGGGGCGGTCCAAGACATTTTGGCACCTGAGGCGAAATGCTTTGCTGCTGCCCCTGTGATATAGGGGGTGGCAAGGGCTTTAAAAACCCTTGGAAATCTCTCCAGCTGGGATCATCTGGGATAATCCCTTTTGCCACCCAGCAGCAGGGCTTTGTGCTGACTTCCCCTCTCACTGACTGGGCAGGAGGGGACGCATTCTGCAGAGCTTTGTTGCTGGTTCCTCTCTCTGCCAGGGGCTGGGGAGACTGGCGGCAAAGCTTTGGGGGGGGTGCCACTCAGGGCTGCCACCTCATCCAACCTTATGTGCAGGCTGGCTCTGCTTGCTGAGGAACAGCACAGCAGTCCAGGTGATCTCTCTGCCCAGTTCCTTCCCAGGGTGAGGTATTCTGAGCGAGGTGACTGGAAGGGTGGCTGCACCACCGCCACTTTGCCATGGTGACTAGAAATTCTCTTTACAAATCAGTTAAAGGTTATTGCCATAGATCTGGGGTACCAGAGACTGTTAGTGAATGGTAGAAATTAATAAAAGGTAGTATTTAGATATTTGGGATATGTAGGGAGAATACAAGCTGCGGAACTGGGCCAGAGAATAATTTCCTGGGTTAGTTTATGCATCCCAGCCTGACCAGTGCTGGATTTAGGTTTGATGAGGCCCTAAGCTCCTGAAGGTAATGGGGCCCTTTATATGTCCAGCTGTCCTTTGTCAACAACTAATTGTTGCTGTTTTTTGTGTTGAATATATGCTATATGGTAATTTATGGACCTAATGCAGTGGTACTTCTGGTTACGAACTTATTTTGTTCCAGAGGTCCGTTCTTAAGCTGAAACCATTCTTATCCTGAGGTGCACTTTTGCTAATGGGGTCTCCTGCTGCACACACGCATCTGGCGCGCGATTTCCGTTCGCATCCTGGGGCAAAGTTTGCAACCAGGAGCAGCTACTTCTGGGTTAGCGGAATTTGTAACCTGAAGCATTTGTAACCCGAAGTGTTTGTAACCAGAGGTACCACTGTAGGTATCTAAAGCCATTAGCACATATGTATTTTATCACATTGGTTTTATTTTATTTGTTTTTTTATCTTATATTTTGGAAATGTACATACTGTACATTTTTTTTCCTTTACATTTTTTTGGGGCCCCCAAGAGAGTGGGGCCCTAAGCTATAGCTTGTTTATCCTATACGTAAATCCGGCACTGAGCCTGACAAGGTCAACTAAGTGCTGAGCCATTAAGGAATAATGGGGAACCACGTACAGTGGAACCTCAGTCGTCGAACGTAATCCATTCTGGAAGACTGTTTGCCTTCTGAAATGTTCAACAACCGAGGCACAATTGCTAGTCAGCAAAATCCATTGGCAAAAATGGAGAAACGTGCCTCAGAAGCCATTCGACTTCCAAGGCACGTTCAAAAACAGAAGCATTCACTTCCAGGTTGTCGGCATTCGAAAGCTGAAATGTTTGTCTTCCTAAGCATTCAACAACTGAGGTTCCACTATACTGAGCCATTAAGGGCCATTGGGAATGCAAAAGAATTGCCCTGCCCTCCTGCCCCAGCTCTGAGGAGTGGACAGAGACAGGATAATTGGCAGGTTGCTGCAATGAGGGCAGGGAGTTATGTTCCGGGAAAATGTGTCCTGTGTGGTCAAAAAGTGTTCTGGGAATGAGAAGGAGAAAGTAGGAAGAACCATTTTGGCACTCGCTGGAGGAGGTTGCATAAAGAGGCCAGGAGCCATGACGGACTGCTGCTTGGACCCACGCTTGCTGAAGCCATGAGAGGGGCAATGAGAGACAATCCTGGGGTATCGGGATTGCAAATATGTAAATATGTGCAAAATAAACCATATTTCGTAAAGACATGCACTTCTGCTGTGCCTCAATTTCCCCAACAATCCTGGGTGAGCACCTGGGACCCCCTGGAATCTTGCTACCGCACACCACAGATTGGGGGTGTCACACAACTTTCCTAACATTATATATCATTTCTAGTTGCGAGAATGAAGCAGCAGCACAAATACCCTCTCCACAAGTATGTTTCTGAGCACAATTCAAAGTGTTGGTGCTGACCTTTAAAGCCCTAAACGGCCTTGGCCCAGTATACCTGAAGGAGCGTCTCCACCCCCATCATTCTGCCCGGACGCTGAGGTCCAGTGCCGAGGGCCTTCTGGCGGTTCCCTCGCTGCGAGAAGCCAAGTTACAGGGAACCAGGCAGAGGGCCTTCTCGGTAGTGGCGCCCGCCCTGTGGAACGCTCTCCCACCAGATGTCAAAGAGAAGAACAACTACCAAATTTTTAGAAGACATCTGAAGGCTGCCCTGTTTAGGGAAGCTTTTAATGTTTAATAGACCACTGTATTTTAATATTTTGTTGGAAGCCGCGTGGTATAAATTGTTATTGTTATTGTTATTACATTTCCCAGAATAGCTTGCTCTGAGGAAGTACTCTCTTCCTCATAGTGAGGCATGGGACGGGCAGGTGCCCCAGAGAGCCCAACATTGTGGCAGGAGGTTTGCCATGTGTCTGTGCGGCAGTAGTGGCTGGTGGTGAGTCAAGTGAGCTGGGACCCACTGAATATTCCTTTGCCTCCTAGTATTGTTAAACTCTCTGAGCAGTTTACAGTATCAAAAGCAAATGAAATCATGAAAACAGAAGTACAACTTAAAACCAATAGAGCAGCAGTATAAAAGTATATAAAACAAGAATTCAGGGGATTCAAACACATAAAACAGAGCCATTATGGTCCAGGAAAACCGGGCATAAAGAACTCTTGAAAATAGACACAAAGACACACACACACACGTTCTCAAATGATACAAAATCAAGTTATAGGGACTTATGAGCAGACACTCCCTTCTGTTTGCTGCTTATGAAGGAACTGGGCTGTTTAAAAGAAATAAAAAAATATTGTTTATAGTTGGAAATTATGGGGAAAATTTGCGTCCTGCTGCTATCCTTTGCTGTCTTATAAACAGTCTAGAAAGGGGTTACAAATTAATGAGGAATGATTGATGCCAGCAGACGAGTTCTATGTATGGGATTAAGAAAATTGTACCTCTTTGATGTTTGGAACATTTGTGGATTGGAAGATAAGAAGTCTAATAACTAGCTAGCTTCTTGCAATGGCATTCAGATCAGGGAGGATCTTGGGGGAAAAGATCATACACCATGTTGGCAGCTGAAGGGAGAGCTGCAAATCTGAAGTAAGATCCTTGAATTTTACTGTTAGGAACCATTTATTTAGAACTAAAATGAATACATTTATCCTACTTTATTATCTGTACTCTGTTCTACCTTTGGGGATTGGTTTGTGTGCATGTTACCATTCATTTGTTAACACATTCTTTTCCCTTTTTTTATCTGTTTAAGCAGATTTTAAATCTTGGTTCATAAAACCATGTGGTCTTTATTATTTTACCTGCCCCACACTTAAGAGCCAAACCGCACACTACCTCAAGGAAACCCAAGGGAGTTTAGACCATTTGGTGACAAAACAAAGACATTCACCTGGTGGCAGTGAGACTTTGATGGGAAAGGAAAGGAAAGCAGAGGGGAACACTCTGTTTGGCCTGGAGCCCCTTCCTCCTATGGGTCAGGTTGTAGCTGGGGTACCATGACACTTCCAAATGGAGAGTCTTCACTCAATGGACTGTGTACATCACCAATCCTTATGACAGGCTCTTTGCTTATGCAATACCACTGTTGATCAATTGGTTCTCTATCTCCAGGGGCGTACGAAGTGGGGGGCAGAGGGGGCAGGCCACCCCGGGTGCCACTCTGGAGGGGTGACAAGATGGCCCCTGCCTCCCTCCAGCTGTAGAGCAGCCGAGGGCACATGCAGTCCATATGGGCTGCCTCTTGCACAGTGTCCGTACGGGCTGCCCTGCCCCAGGTGCCAGAGAGGGTTCCTCCACCACTGTCTATCTCAACCACATTCTGTCCCAAACATACAGTATGTGTATATTTGAAAGTATACTAAAGGGGGGGGGGGGACCTTTCAAGAAAATACCCATGAACACAGCAACAACAAAAAATCTACACCAGACTTGGCTATTGGGGTATAAAATGGCACAGAAGATACTATTAAAATGTGATGGCCTGGGATTCAGAATCGGATGCTAAACCTTAGGAATCCCAGCCTGCACAGGATTCCCCGCCTCCAGAACCAGCTGAGCCGGGGCTGGGGCTTGAGCCTTGAAGGGTCCTCACTTGTGCTGGATCCTCAGCTGAGTCTGCTCTGGCTCCTGAGGTGATGGAGGACCCAATGCCTGCAGTTGCTCCACTCTCAGCCCCGTCAGGGGAAGCTGAGGTTGCCTCTGGGTCCGGTAACCCTCCAGCCTCTCCTGAGCTGCAGAGGCTCAGGGCAGAGAGTCAGAGGGAACTAAGTTCCCTCAGGAGGAGTGCTCGCCTTCAGGCCAGGAGAGGCGAGTCACCTGTGGACCGGGGCTGCCCAATGCCTCGGGGCAGATAAAAGCCAGCCAGCCCCAGTCCCAAGTTGCGGGAGCAACATTGTTGGAAGCCAGTTCCTGCCTGAACCCTGTCCTGCTTTCCTGCCGGCGCTCCTGACCTCACCCGACTCCCTGCCCTGCACTCAGCCTTGACGGACTGTCTCCATCCTGCAACTTCAAACTCAGACTGGACTCGGACCTCACCTCACGGTTAACCCACGTGACCAGCACAGTCTCCATCCTGCTCCTTCGACTTCGGACTGGACTCAGACCGTGCCTCACGGTTAACCCACGGGACCAGCACATAAAATGATCTTCGAAATGTATCAGCATTGTTATTCTCACCACTGCTTTATTAATTGTCTTGTGAACACATATCTCAAAGCCACTTACACATACAGTGGTACCTCTGGTTACGTATGCTTCAGGTTACGAACTCCGCCAACCCGGAAGTAGCTGCTCCTGGTTGCGAACTTTGCCCCAGGATGCAAACGGAAATCGCGCAGCAGAGGCGCACGCGCAATGGGAGGCCCCATTAGCAAAAGTGCACCTCAGGATAAGAACGGTTTCAGCTTAAGAATGGACCTCCGGAACAAAATAAGTTCGTAATCAGAAGTACCACTGTATTAGGTCCATAAATTACCATATAGCATATATTCAACACAAAAAAACAACAATTTGTTGTTGACAAAGGACAGCTGGACATATAAAGGGCCCCATTACCTTTGTAACCAGAAGTACCACTGCAAGATGATGAAGCAGCTAAAAACATACAGTGGTACCTCGAGTTACAAATGCCACTGGTTACAAACGCTTCAGGTTACAAACTCCACTAATCTGGAAGAGTTACCTCGAGTTGAGAACTTTGCCTCAGGATGAGAACGGAAATCGTGTGCCAGCGACGCAGCAGCAGCAAGAGGCCTCATTAGCGAAAGCACGCCTCTAGTTAAGAACAGTTTCAGGTTAAGAACGGACCTCCGGAATGAATTAAGTTCGTAACTAGAGGTACCACTGTACATATAAAACATCTGTCTGTTTAACAGAACCACACAAAGGAGGGAAGAACATGCAACAAATAATACAAATATCAAACAATCCAGTCATTTATCTTTATCGAGAAGTTAATTAAAGGACAAATGAACAGAATGCTGCGACTTTTAATTAACTTGGTCTGTGCAATTTTGTACCCTAGCTCCTGAGTGCATTGTAAAATTAAAAGGCTGCCTAATTAGTTTTGCCCCTGCTGTGTATGGGCCCAAACATCAGAAATGTCAGGATAATCGCGAAGATCTGGTGTGAATTTGGGACAAAATCAGTAAAACATACCTAGAGTTTGACCTGGTACATTGTCTGATTAGATTTGACCCTGAACTTTAACCAATTATATATACAGGGCAGGCATGGGTCAAGGCCAATATGACCTGAGAGCAGTGTTGGTGAGTGTAGTCCTGTTCGCAAAATTCCCTCCTCCCAAATATCTGAAATGCCTGCTTCACTTTATGCTTTTTATTTATTCTCAGTGCTTTCTCTCTCCCTTTCTTAGGAAAAAAAGGTACCAGTATTCACCATGAAGTTGTTGAAATAAGTGCCGCGCTTTTAATGTTTGAAGAAAAAGAAAGTGCCCCCAGGGAAGAAAAGCATTGTTTATTCCCCATATGATCTCCTGGTTAGACTACTGTAATGTGCTCTACATGAAGCTGCTCTTGAAAAACATTCAGAAATTTCAACCGCTGTAAGATGTTGCTGTCAGGTTCGTGGCTGGGGTCAGGCATTCAATATCACACTTGTCTTGTTAGATCTGCAGTAGTTGCTGGTTATTTTCTGGCTTTAATTCAAAGTGTTGCTTTCAACCTTTAAAGCCCTAAATGGATTGGGTAACTTCAGGGCCACCTCTCTTCATCTCTTCCTCCCTGCATATTCTGCTCAACACCTGAGGTCTTGCTCCAGATACCTTGGTGAAATGAGATGGGCCTGGGAAAAGCACCTTTTCAGTAGCGGAACTCACTTTGCAAATGCCCTCCTGAGGGAGCTGCATCAGGCCCTGGCACCTTATTCTTTGAGACATCGGAGAAGGATTAGGCTGTTCCAGAAGACTTTAATTGACTGTTCTCTCGGCTTTGCTATTTTACAGAAACTATATCCATGTGGGACAAGAAGCTACAGTTAGAACTGGATATGGAACAACTGATTGGTTCAAAATTGGGCAAGGAGTACGACAAGGCTGTATATTGTCTCCCTGCTTATTTAACTTATATGCAGAATTCATCATGTGAAAGGCTGGGCTGGATGAATCCCAAACCGGAATTAAGATTGCCGGAAGAAATATCAACAACCTCAGATATGCAGATGACACAACTTTGATGGCAGAAAGTGAGGAGGAATTAAAGAAGCTTTTAATGAGGGTGAAAGAGGAGAGCGCAAAATATGGTCTGAAGCTCAACATCAAAAAAAACGAAGATCATGGCCACTGGTCCCATCACCTCCTGGCAAATAGAAGGGGAAGAAATGGAGGCAGTGAGAGGTTTTACTTTCTTGGGCTCCATGATCACTGCAGATGGTGACAGCAGTCACAAAATTAAAAGACACCTGCTTCTTGGGAGAAAAGCAATGACAAACCTAGACAGCATCTTAAAAAGCTGAGACATCACCTTGCCAACAAATGTCTGTATAGTTAAAGCTATGGTTTTCCCAGTAGTGATATATGGAAGTGAGAGCTGGACCATGAAGAAGGCTGATCACTGAAGAATTGATGCTTTTGAATTATGGTGCTGGAGGAGACTCTTGAGAGTCCCATGGACTGCAAGAAGATCAAACCTCTCCATTCTGAAGGAAATCAGCCCTGAGTGCTCACTGGAAGGACAGATCCTGAAGCTGAGGCTCCAATACTTTGGCCACCTCATGAGAAGAGAAGACTCCTGGAAAAGACCCTGATGTTGGGAAAGATGGAGGGCACAAGGAGAAGGGGACGACAGAGGACGAGATGGTTGGATAGTGTTCGCGAAGCTACCAGCATGAGTTTGACCAAACTGCGGGAGGCAGTGGAAGACAGAAGTGCCTGGTGTGCTCTGGACCATGGAGTCACTAAGAGTCGGACATGACTAAACGACAAAACAACAACAGCATCTCGGCTTTGCTATTTTACAGAAACTATATCCAAAATGGATGCTTATATTATCTTCATTTTCCTCTTTTTGTAATTGTGTACTTTTGGAAAGTGGATGTTTTGGACTGGATCTATCATTATTGTGTGGTGCTTTTCATTAAGAGTATTTTTTTATTTTATTTTTGCAAGGTACATGGAATTCACTTTGTGGGTGGGGGGACATTTTAAAGAATTCATATTTATTTTCCATTTTTGTACATAAACCTGAGCACCTTTCGGCTGGAAATCAGCTTGATGGTAATGTCCCCAACTCCAAATTTCTAACATTTCTATCTCATTGATAACAATATACTTGCTGGAAAATAGTCTTGCCATAAGGCTATTTTTGGCATGCTATTAAGAAAATGTCATCTCTGATGCAGCTGATAAGGACTGTGCAGCTGGATTCTGATATTGATTGTAACGGATAATTGGTTTTTAAGATCAGAGGGATGTTGCTTCCCCTAGTACACCTTCTCCTGGCCTTCCTCCAACCACTGAAGCTCAGGTAGGAAGAGAATTTGCACAAAGCGGAGATGTCCTGGAATGCTTCTGCCTTCTCCCATGTTTGGCACGGCGTTAGAATGGCTGGGTGGGAGCAGAGCTCTGTCACAGAAGTAGTGGTGACTTATATAAGTTCAAGGTGCAGATTTTGGTATATAAAGCCATATACAGCTTGGGACCAGGATACCTTGAAAGCACGTCATCCCTTATATACCCAATCAATCACTGCAGGTGAGGGCCTCCTGCAAATGGTGGTCCATATAATGCAGGGATTAGGCCTGTAGTACTTGTGGTGGCCAGGGATGCGGGTGGCACTATGGTCTAAACCACTGAGCTTCTTGGGCTTGCTGACCATAAGATCAGCGGTTTGAATCCCCGTGATGGGGTGAGCTCCCATTGCTCGGTCCCAGCTCCTGCCAACCTAGCAGTTTGAAAGCACGCCTAAAAGTGCAAGTAGATAAATAGGTACCGCTCCAGTGGGAAGGTAAATGGTGTTTCCGTGTGCTGCTCTGGTTTTGGTGTTCCATTGTGCCAGAAGCAGCTTAGTCATGCTGGCCACATGACCTGGAAAAACTAACTGCGGTCAAATGTCGGCTGCCTTGGCCAATAAAGCAAGATGAGCGCTGCAACCCCAGAGTTGTTTGTGACTGGACTTAACTGTCAGGAGTCCTTTACCTTTTCCTTTTTACTTCAGCCAATAAGCCTTACAGACACTAATTAACTTAGATTGGCAGAAATGAAAAGCATTTTTTAAAGAATATGACTAAGAAACACACAATGCATAAATGAATGGTACTTTTCATCTGACACTGAAAGGACATCGAACTCATGCCAGATAAAGCTCCCCAGTAAGGTCATTTTTGAGTAGGGATATCACACCTCAGAAGGCCCCTTGGTCATTATCCACCTCACCCTCTGAAGGTGGGGTACCTGGAAAAAAAGTGTATACACTTTAGTGGTGCTAGTGTGATCTTAAACTAATATACTACTATTATGCAATTAGGCCTCCTTTCTGCAGCTGAACAAGTTCATTGAACTTTCACAACAAGCAAAGCAGACGTATTTTACTTTATTTTTAAAATATATTACAAACTCATCAAGAGAGAGAAATATGCTATAAAGATGATCAAAGGAAAACCTAGATTCTTAAAAGGAAATGGAAATAGCTGCTAATCAGCGACATGCTTCTGCCCTCAAATTAGCATACTTTCGAAATGCAGGTAGCAGGGTGTTTCTAGATAAAGGAAATCTTTGGAAAATGTGACGGATGGCTGATAAAATGGATCTGCAGAATATACTCGTGCCCATTGCTCCTTTTAATGGTACATATTTTAGACTAAATAAGTCTGGAGAACAAGATAGGACTCCTTTTGATCATTGGGAAATATTATCATAACTCATGCAAAATGCAAGACATAAGCACTCAGGTAATGTATGCTAGGAAAGAATGTGCTTTCATTAAAGAGAGCACTCCTGTGGCTCCACTTCCAAGACACTTCAAACACACACACACACACACACACACACACACACACATATCCACCCCTCCTAAATAACTTTAGGCAGCCTTCAGAAAATCATATCAAAGAACTGCTAAAAGGTTCAAAGGAACTTTGCTTATGCATTTTAGGGTGGCTGAGCTGAACTGAAACACTTCATTGATCTAAGATGCAGCCAAAGATAATAAAAAATGTCATTTTAAAGATCCTTGATGTTAAGGAAATGAATGGATAAGCTGAATTCATTTCAGTCTTAACAAACAATGACTTTTTAGAAATCTGTCTGGCATGAACATAGACTGCAAACAAGAAAAATGGGCAGGTGTGGCTTGATTTATTCTGTTTCTGACAAAGCTGTTTGTCTTTTGTTACTTCTTAAATGTAAAAAGCTAGACTTCTGCTGTGAGTACCAAACAGATATGACATGGGAGAATTGTAGTAATTCAATATATTTAGGAACTTGCCTTTAAAAACTAAGGATATGCAGATAGGGTGGGAAAGCCAGCTCTTCACTGGAGAAATGTTGTGTGGTGGAGAAGGTTTAGCTTTTTCTGCCTGCTGTTTCCCTATCTAAACTTTCCTGATGTTAAGTATAATTGGTTGAATTGACACTGACTGGCTAATTGTCTACAGGTGAAAAGGTTTTAACATGGGGATTTTCCATGAGAATATATTAAAAACAAACTGAGCTGTCTCTGAGCTTTAACTAGTTGATAACTATTGTTTCCTGCTAGCAAACACATGGGTGTTGTAACCTTAGATCAGGTGACAAAGGCATTGAGTTGCAAATTCGCCATCTTGGAAGGGTGGTGGCTGGAGTTCTTTGGTCTCAAGACTCTGTGGAGTTAAGATGTACACAAAGCTCTCTAGGAAAACAGCTCCAGGCAAAATGGATGCTGAAGGAGAGAGACCTTTGCTCTTGGTCTGTTTGGATTATTTCATATTTTCTAAGATGCTGAGCCTGTGCTGGACAGCAAAAATATTGTTTGGATATTTTTAATGTATCTTTGATGTTTTTGTTGCGTTTTAAAGAAAGTTCTGCAAGTAAAATTTTGAATAATAACTTATGGGTCTGGACAATGCTTCATTCCAGAAGGAGCAGTTTTTTTAATGCATCCACTCACTTCAAATTGTGCAATATTAATATCTGTAATACCTGAAACTACTAATAGAAGGAGGAAGGGGATTCTGGTGCCTCCCAGTCTTGTTGTTGTTTAGTCGTTTAGTCGTGTCCGACTTCGTGACCCCATGGACCAGAGCACGCCAGGCACTTCTGTCTTCCACTGCCTCCCGCAGTTTAGTCAGACTCATGTTTGTAGCTTCAAAGACACTATCCAACCATCTCGTCCTCTGTCGTCCCCTTCTCCTTGTGCCCTCCATCTTTCCCAACATCAGGGTCTTTTCCAGGGAGTCTTCTCTTCTCATGAGGTGGCCAAAGAATTGGAGCCTCAGCTTCACGATCTGTCCTTCCAGTGAGCACTCAGGGCTGATTTCCTTAAGAATGGATAGGTTTGATCTTCTTGCAGTCCATGGGACTCTTAAGAGTCTCCTCCAGCACCATAATTCAAAAGCATCAATTCTTCGACGATCAGCCTTCTTTATGGTCCAGCTCTCACTTCCATACATCACTACTGGGAAAACCATAGCTTTTACTATACGGACCTTTGTTGGCAAGGTGATGTCTCTACTTTTTAAGATGCTGTCTAGGTTGGTCATTGCTTTCCTCCCAAGAAGCAGGCGTCTCTTAATTTCGTGGCTGCTGTCACCATCTGCAGTGATCATGGAGCCCAAGAAAGTAAAATCTCTCACTGCCTCCATTTCTTCTCCTTCTATTTGCCAGGAGGTGATGGGAGAAACTCGGATATATAAGCTAATTGACCAGTGGCACTTTAAACTTAGGTTACGTTCGCAACAATGGAATGTCTAAGTGTCATTATTACTATTATTAGAATTATAGAATCTTAGAGTTGGAAAGAACCCAAGGGGCATCTAGTCCAACCCCCTGCAATGCAGGAATCTCAGCTAAAGCATCCATGACAGATGGTATCCAACCTCTGTTTTAAAACCTCCAAGGAAGGAGAGTCCACCACCTCTCGTGGGAGTCTGTTCCACTGCCGAGCAGCTCTTACTGTCAGAATGTTTTTCCGAATGTTTAGTCGGAATCTCCTTTCTTGCAACTTGAAGCCTTTGGTTTGAGTCCTACCCTCCAAAGCAGGAGAAAACAAGCATGCTCCCTCCTCCATGTGACAGCCCTTAAGATATTTGAAGGTGGCTATCATATCTACTCTTTTTCAGGCTAAACATACTCCGCTCCTCATAAGGCTTGGTTTCCGGACCCTTGAACATCTTGCTTGCCCTCCTCTGCACACATTCCAGCTGGTCAACATTCTTCTTAAATTGTGGTGCCCAGAATTGGACACAGTATTCCAAGTGTGGTCTGACTAAAGCATAATAAAAGTAAAGGTAAAGGGACCCCTGACCATTAGGTCCAGTCGTGACCGACTCTGGGGTTGCGGCGCTCATCTCGCTCTATTGGCCGAGGGAGCCAGCGTACAGCTTCTGGGTCATGTGGCCAGCAGGGCAAACCAGAGCAGTGCACAGAAATGCCGTTTACCTTCCCGCCAGAGCGGTACCTATTTATCTACTTGCACTTTGACGTGCTTTCGAACTGCTAGGTGGGCAGGAGCAGGGACCAAGCAACGGGAGCTCACCCCGTCGCGGGGATTTGAACTGCTGACCTTCTGAACGGCAAGTCCTAGGCTCTGTGGTTTAACCCACAGCGCTACCCGCGTCCCTGCAAAAGCATAATAGAGTGGTACTATTATTTCCCTTCATCTGGACACTGTACCTCTGTTGATGCAGCATAGAATGGCATTCACTTTTTTGCTGCTGCATCACACTGTTGACTCATGTTAAGCTTGTGGTCCAGCAAGATCCCTAGATCCTTTTTGCATGTACTGCCACTAAGCCAGGTGTCCCCCATCCTATATTTGTGCATCTGGTTCTTCCTGCATAAGTGCAGAACTTTACATTTGTCCCTACTGAAAGTCATTTTGTTAGCTTGCACCCAGTTCTCCAGTTATTCATTTCGTTTCTATACTGCATAATATTTTAAAGAAAACATCTAAAAGATCTCTCCACTTGCATGGCCACCCACTACCAGCTGAATGCTTCCTAGCTACTGTAATTGTGATATGCAGGTTACATTTAGGATTCCAGGTGTGGAAGGGTTTATTTTTGTACACCCTACTCAAGTTTTTCTGCTATTTCAAGCTGTAGGAGAGCTGCAACAAAGCACTCCACTGGCTTCCTGTCCCAAACAAATGGTCCAAGGGTAATGCCCTGTATTATGATGCAACACTGTTCTGGTTGTTGGGGGAGAAAAGAAGAGACTGCCTCCTGCAGGGCAAATGTTGGAGAAATCACTCACAGTTTCCAGAAGCAGGGGAAGAACAACAGTAAAGTATAATCCTGGCTGCATTACAGCTAATACCCCCATTATTATTGTTGGAAAGGGAATTTCTATTTATTAATACCCTAGTTGGAGATGAGAGCAAAAATTAAGGTGAATGTTTCCTGCTGAGTAACTCTCTTCCTCTGTTGCTATCTTTAAAGCCTCCAGCTGTTTATTCAGAACCATTAAATTAACCTCCAGGTGCCTCAAGATGAGTCGGCTTAAGGAAAAGTTGAAGCTTCCTCTTCAGCATTGATCCAACTCGCCTCATCTCAGCCCTCCCCACAAACTAATCAATTGACATGTAGGCATGGTTCTTGTGGTTATTCAGTAAAAGAGAAGGACTTGGCCATCTTTTAGACTCAATATTTTTAAAACACAACAACTGTGTATGCCAGCCTATAGATAAATATAGATATAGATACATAACATTATTAATTTTCTTAAGGCAATGTAGGGGGCTCAGTTTCAAAAGCATCCTCTTGGGTAAATACATTTAAGTGCTTCAGTCCTGCAAAATTTATGTGAAGAATTTAAATTAGAAAGTTGCTGAGTTGAGGTTCTGGTTGCATGTAGCTTTTTTGGTGTTTTAGTATAAAACACCAAAAATATAGTATATTTGCCTATTGACTTCCTTCACTCACTGATTGACAGCATAATCCTATGCACCTTTACTCAGCATATTATTATTTATTATTATTATTATTATTATTATTATTATTATTATTAAAATTGTTATACCACCCTTCATCCAAAGACAAAACACAAAAATATATAGCATAATAGCAAACAAAACTTTTAATTATTTATATCCTGCTTTTCCTCAAAGGAGCACAAAGAAGAATAGATGGCTCCCCGCTTTCCAATTTTATCCTCATAACAACCTGGTGACGTTACATACAAGAAATTGTGACTGGTCTAAGGTCGTCCAGTGAGCCTCATGACTGGGGTTTTAAATATGAATTTCCTCAGTTCTCGTTTGGCACCCCAGTATATTCGTGACCATGCCAAGGCTTACTCTCAAGGACCTCCCAGCCTTAGGTCACAAGCCTGGGCACATCTACCTGAGATTAAATCCCATTAAATGTGATGGGACTTACTTCTGAGGTAATATGCGTAGGACTGAGGAGCAAAAGATGTGAGAGCTAGAGGTCTGGAGATGCTACACCACACATCTGGGCCTACTGACATTTCCTTGTAACCTCAGAGGTGATGGGGGTGGACTTTGGTAATATTTTGTAAAAGAGAACCCTGTGCAAGGCCCAAATTTGCTTCCCCCACAAATGGAATTCTCCTTATTGAGGGTCCTGGTTGCTCATGGGCCCCTAGGACTCCCCACAGGGTTAAATTTGTTAAGGGTGTAGCCCAAGCCCTAGCTTTGACCTCGGGATCATGCCAGGCTGTTTGGGCCAATCGCGTGAGGTTGCGTGATCCCAGGGTCGATAACTATGGCAGTGTGACACAATTTGGGGCGCTTGCTTCGCGCTGCCGAACACCCGCCCTCCCTCCCTATTGTTAGGCAGTGCTGCTCTGGCCTTGCTTTGGATTGGGTCTCCTGTTTTGGAACAGGGGCTGGGTAGGAATTTTTTCCATTTGGCAGATTGGCTATAGCCACTTAGTTTTCACCTACCCCCTCAGCAATCATCACAACTTGTAAGGTTTGGCGGTTAGGCACTGGCTTATTGAAATGTGTGGGAGGGGAGGTGCAGCCATCACCTGCCCCTCCAGGAACAGGGTATTCCGGTAAAGGAATCTGGGGGTCCTGGATCTTGTCTGAAGCCCGCTTGAGGGGCCATGCCCATAGCTGTCAATGTTTCCCTTTGTTAAAGAGAAATTCCCTTATTCTGAATAGGATTCCTCGCAAGAAAAGGGAAAATTTGAGAGCTATGGCCATGCCAGGACCACAGGAACCCTGGGGTGAGCTTCGGTTGGTCTTCATCGATGTTGCTCCCTCGTTTGGTGTTTACCCTTTCAGACTACCAGCCAGAGAGGTATAGAGTCAGTTATAGTCTGTTGCCAATGCCTAAGCCAATACCGCTCACTTTTCTGTATTTCAATAAAGTTGTGGCCTAAAAATTTGCCCAATAACTTAAACTAAGTGTCCGTGTGAAGTTATTTCAGGAGGGATCTTGGGGGCCTCGAAGTGCAAATGGATCTTCTCAATTATGGATCTTCTCAATGTTGTGCCTCCTCGTCTTGATGCCCTGTGCAGGGCAACTGCTCACATTGCCCTAAATCCGGCTCTGGAAGTGACCTCAGGCAAATATCACACAAATATCATCAGAAGTTTAATGTGAACCAATATTTTGACAACTGGCAAATATGTTGAGAATTTGCATTCACCAAATTTGCAGAAGAGGGTTTAGTTGTCTTCAATGCATTGTTTACGTATAAAAGGAGTTGTGTGTTAAAACTTCTCTCAGTGCACTAAACTGGGTCCTTCTCCTTATCTTACAATATGAAGTTTCATGCATTCTGATGGAGTTTTTAAAATCTTGGTGAAAATGATTATTTTCCTCTATTGTTAGCACAGTTACTCTGGGGAAATTCTGTTACAATATATTATTAACCAACAAGGTAAGTGTCAGGGAACTGCCATCGGAACTAGAGGAGGAGGCGAGGCTCCACAGCGATGCTGGAGAGGGGCCAAGCAGGGAGAGAGGCAGGTCTCCGGCTGGGGAAGAAAATCAGCGCAACACCAGGGATAGAGGGGGGCCGATGGGGGAAGCAGAGAGGAGGCTCCAGGACTCTTCGCAGGAGACCAGCGAGGAGAGCATAGGTCCTCCGCTGCCCACACCCACCCTGCGCAGAAGACTTCCACGCAGGGAAAGTAGGCGGTGACTTGGCGTCAAAGAACTTCTTTGCTGGAAGAGGTTCAAGAAACGCCCACTGACGGATTCTGCCAGCGACTGAACAGCCACGGAGTGGATGGCTGTCCAGAGAGAAACGGTGTAACCAGGCAACCTAGCCCAGAGTGGCGGTAACTTACGCACAAGCAACCCCTAAAGCCATTACAGTAAGTTTTGGTTTAGCTATTTGTTTTAATACTCCATGTCTGAGGTTATATTTTGGAAATATGCTAATAAAAAATTGTAGTAGTCGGTGAAAAAAATGACACCATGTGGATGACACCATCACCCGTCTTTTGACAAAACATCTCTTGTTCTGTTTCCTTTCAGATAAACAGAAATTAACTTCAAATCATCATTGCTCCCATTAAGTTTACATCACACATTCAGTAATGGTGGTGCTTTGGGAACTAAACTGTGAAGTTTCAATGTGAAAATTAAATTCTGGCACCTTGGAGAATTAACATCTCGGTGAGATCCCAAAGCTACAGCTAAATTATTAGAAAACAAAACAGGAAATTTATGTCAGCGCAATATCGTATTTGCTCCTTTCACAGCAAACATAAAATGAGCATGGACTCTTTCCAGTAAAAACACTGCCAAGTCCAGGCCTGGAAATATGAGTGTCATTAGACTTGTAATACTCGTCTTAGAAAAAGGTTGTTGGCAGTGTAGTAAATGCATTTGGGAAATGGGACAGAGGAAAGCTGATGAGTGGAGGAAGTGGGATATTCTGAGAAGTTATCTTATTCCCAAAGCCAAACTGGCTTACAAATGAACTTATTTCTTGATTCTGGGAAAGAAGTTCAGTTTCGTTGCAAGCCTGATATGCTGATTGCCAATATGGGTTGTTGGCTGGAGAAGTTGCCCATCTCTACTTTCCTGTAAAAAATAACGCCCAACCCATATTGCCTGTGTGGTCCATATGCATTGTATATGCCAGTCACCTTCAACCTCTTGAGACAGGCATAGGCAAACTCCAGCCCTCCAGATGTTTGGGACTACAATTCCCATCATCCCTAGCTAACAGGGCCAGTGGTCAGGAATGATGGGAATTGTAGTCCCAAACATCTGGAGGGTCGGAGAATGCCTATGCCTGTCTTGAGACCTGGAACTCACTTTTTTTAAAAAATATATATATATTTTTTATTAGGAATTTAAACAGAACATACAGTCATACCTCGGGTTGAATATGCTTCATGTTGAGC
This sequence comes from Podarcis filfolensis, assembly GCF_964270895.1. NCBI lineage: Eukaryota > Metazoa > Chordata > Lepidosauria > Squamata > Lacertidae > Podarcis > Podarcis filfolensis. The sequence continues at coordinate 47,051,442 of NC_139615.1, forward strand.
ATGTTTGAGTTGCGCTCCGTGGCAACCTGGAAGTAACGGAGCGTGTTATTTCCAGGTTTCAGCGCTCGCACATGCGCCAACACTCAAAATGACGTCACGTGCATGCGCAGAAGCGGCGAAAAGCTAGTTACGCTTGCTTCTGGATGTGAACAGGGCTCCAGAACGGATCCCATTCGCATCCCGAGGTACCACTGTATTATCTTACAACATATCATCCTTAATTCCCGCCCCCCCATTTGACGCCTCCCCCCCTGACTTCCCTCACTTCCCATCTCTGGTTTCTCTGTAAATGCTATTCTCTGCATGTTGCAAAATTGTATAAATCATTAATTTATCGAACTGATTATTTTCAATAAAAAGTTTGTGATTGTTTATTCAAAACCTGCCAAGGAGTCCAGCTCACTTTGCTGCTTCTTTAAATACTTTGTAAAAGGTTCCCATTCATCTTTAAAGTCACAGTTATCCTTGTCCCGTAGTTTATGTGTCATTTTTGCCAGTTCTGCATAGTCCATCAGTTTCTCTTGCCATAATTCTTTAGTCGGGGTTTCTTTGTTCTTCCATATTAAGACTCTCACCGCCGTTGTTGCATACATGAAGATGTTTTTCAACTTCCTTGGCAGGAGATGTGGAACTCACTTTTAGTCCTCTTGGTACTGAATTATATGCAGCAGCTATCAAGCACGAGCCACCAGTTGGGAGCCAGGAATTATGCTGGAGGTCAGCACCAGGGGGTCAAGCCAATGCTCACCTCCCAGTAAGCCAATTGCCAATGAGCACTCTTGCCTACACACCCAACCCTGTCAGAATCTCAACCTGAACCAGAGGTTTCATAGTTCTTCTTGGTGCTGAGAGCCTAGGTGGAAGATGACACCCCAGGATTCAGAAAACCTTTACTGCTTAGGGAAATGCTTCAACTTTGTAGCCCCAAGGAGTTACAGTATGTGTAAAGCTCTGAGTTCTTGATTCCAGGAGCAGATCTACACTCATGTTCTTAACATTAAGAAAGGGGTTAAGGAAGAGTTAGAGTAACATAGGTGGACATATGACTCACTGCCTTTAGTGCTCATAATGAGTTATTAAAATGTGATACCAGAGGGTGTGTCAGAGCAACCAGTAGTGTTTGGATGGAAATAAACCAACAGCAAGGTAAGAAAAATGCTTTAAATTACAAGTATGGCCTGTGACGTTTTAGAACGATAGATCTAATATTGTTCCAATACTGAAAATTCACACTTTACACTGTGGGTGCACTTTACAGGATCGCGCGCGGTGCTTTGGACCCCAGGGAACTTACCGGTTGTATGGGCTATCCTGTCTCTCAGTGTTATTCTTTGGAGCTTCACACCCAGCCTCAGTTAGTCAATTTATACTGCTGGAAGGTGGGGCCAGACCCATAACTGGGGGGAGCAGCCGGCAGCAGCCAGGCAGTCAGCTCAGGAGCTTCACCCAACCAACCCTCCCTTTGTTTAATGTTTCTTATTTTCAGGTTAACCTTTTTCTTCCTGATTAGTGGGCGCTGCTACAGTCTTTTTTTTTTTTTAAGATATTTATTAGGGTTTTACAAAAAAACAGAGATTTACAGAATAAAAAGAAAACAAAGAAAAAGAAAAATACAAAAAATACAAAGATACATAGAAGAGAAAAAAAGAAAATACAAAATACAAAAAGCAAATCCATTTTTTGATATCTTTAAGCTCATTTGCTTGTTTCCTTGACCTCCTCACACCTCCCCTTTTTGTATTCCCATTTACATAATCAATTCAGCAAATCCTTACCCTCTTTCATTTATCTTAACTCTATATCATAACATATTATAACTCTATATTTTCATCCATTTATCAATTCATTTTTGCCTATTCTTATTAACTTTTGTTGCTGAATACCACTTATTGCCAATCCAAACATAATTTTAACATTCATTAATTTTACAATTTTTCTGAAGATAGTCTTTAAATTTCTTCCAGTCTTCCTCCACCACCTCTTCTCCCAAGTCTCGGATTCTGCCAGTCATTTCCGCCAATTCCATATAGTCCATCATCTTCATCTGCCACTCTTCCAGGGTGGGTAGGTCTTGTGTCTTCCAATACTTTGCAATAAGTATTCTTGTTGCTGTTGTTGCATACATAAAGAAAGTTCTATCCTTCTTTGGTACCAATTGGCCGACAGTCTTTTGACTAGTTGCTGTTGAAGAGCCCGGAAGAACTTACTCGTAGCAATTCATCACAACTTTGGTGGTTTAAGGCCTTGGGTAGAATCCTTTAGTCTTTTCTTCCCTAAAATGGGGTGTGTGTGTGAAGTGGTGACTCACCCCCCCCCCATGCATTGGCGATTCCAGGGTCCCCTCTTAAAAGGGGTTATATTTTGGGTGTCACTGGCCATACACCGAAAGGTCATACCCTGTGTGTGGGGATATGGGCTGGGCTGCCTGCTACACTTATGTCTTGCAGAGCACCTCCATATCCCATTTACCCTATTGAGCCCCAGTTCCCCCAGCTGGGAGGGATACACGCCCAACGCTTAAGCCAAGGTCTTCCTACATTTGGAAGTTTAATAAAGTTGTGGCCAAATTTTAATTCTGTAACATGTTGTCATGAGTCATTATTCATTTCTGGTGATCCCTGAGGGCTGGGGCGGTCACCGCCTGGTCACGCAATGTTAAACAGATCAGTGTAGATCCAGCCCAGGAATCAGACAAGTCAGGATGAGAACAGAAGACATAAGGTTCCCATATGAAGTGGAATGTGACATAGTGGTGTAGAATGGGTTGCTGTGGCGTTCGCCCTCCTAGGTGTGTGACATCATACTGGGTTCATAAGGAAAGGGTTAACTAATTGTAAAATGACTAACCAATGGGAACCCAAGGGGAGGAGTTAGAGTTAGAGTTGGGGTGGTTGAGAAGTCAGTCTGGAGTTAGAGAAGAGACAGAGAGGATAAGTCTGTGGGTTGGACTAGTCTGATGTGAGAGAGTGAGAGAATCTGTTAGGAGTCAGTCAGATAGTTGATATACCGTATTTTTCGCACCATAGGACGCACTTTTCCCCTCCTAAAAAGCAAGGGGAAATGTGTGTGCGTCCTATGGAGCGAATGCAGGGGGGGAGGCAGGCGGGAAAAGCCCCCAAGAGCTGCACACAAGCTCCGTGCGCTCTTGCGGGCTTTTCCACAGGAGGGAGAAGGGACTGACTGGCCGCATCAGTCCCTTCTCCTACCTCCCAGAAAAGCCAGGAGAAGCCGCGATCTCTTTAAAGGAGTTGCGCGGCTTCTGCCGGTTTTGCGGGAGGTGGGTGAATCCCCCCACCTCCCAGTAAAGCCAGGAAAGCCCTGCGCAGCGTCTCCCGGCAAGGAGAGGCTGCACGGGGCTAAAGGGGAAGCCAAAACAGCGAGCGGGATCCATCCCGCTTGCTGCTTTGGCTTGCTCCATAGCTGCGCGCAACCCCTCCGGCAAGGAGAGGCTGCACGGGGCTAAAGGGGAAGCCAAAACAGCGAGCGGGATCCATCCCGCTTGCTGCTTTGGCTTGCTCCATAGCTGCGCGCAACCCCTCCGGCAAGGAGAGGCTGCACGGGGCTATGGAATCTTTAGCCCCACACAGCCTCTCCCGGGAGGGAGAGGCTGCACGGGGCTAAAGGGGAAGCCAAAACAGCGAGCGGGATCTATCCTGCTCGCTGCCTTGGCTTGTGCCATAGCCGCTCGCAACCCCTCTGGCAGGGAGAGGTTGTGCGCAGCCTGTACGCTGCTCTTTGGGGGTGGGGGGGAAATTTTTTTTTCTTGATTTCCCCCCCTAAAAACTGGGTGCGCCCTATGGTCCGGTGCGCCCTATGGTGCGAAAAATACGGTAATCAGTCAGAAGGTATTAGGAAGGTATAGGCCGGTAAAGAAACTAAAGTTAAGAAACTGACAGGAATATTATCTGAGAAACCATAAACTTGTTAATGCTTATAAAATAAACTTGTTTATTTGGTTCAATTTTAACAACTTTCTGGACTCAGTGTTTTACCCGAGAGTAACGGGCTGGTGGCAGCGGGGAAGTGAGCACAGTGGTGGCACAGGGATCAATAGACCATTAAACGTCCGGGGACCCTGTGTGATCACCCCAAATGCAAACACCTGGGGCTCTGCCGAGGGAAGGAGAGAAATGGGTGGAGTACATTGTCACATTCAACTACCTAATGGCATCTGTGTCGCTCAGAACACAGCTGCAGATATAAGAAAAGAAGAGCTGTTCCATTGTATAGAAAGGTCACTTTCTGGTTTGCATGGAGAAGCTGTTTTCAAAGGAGCCCAGTGACAGAGGTGTGCCGCTGTATTGAGGCACCACTGGCTGTTAAAATTTTGCGCCCAGAACTATTTTGCGCCCAGAACAACCTCCTACCTCTGCCAACTGCTCCTACAGCTCCTTTCTCCCTCCCCACTTGCAGTGACTCTTGTGGTGTGCACACTCCCAGCATTGATCTGGGAAAAGGAGCTCTCCTTCAGAATTATGCATGGGGCCACCCAGCTCACTGCCATTGCTTTGTGGCACTTTAAAAACACTGTTTTGAAAGTCCTTTAAACATCTGGTTTTAAGAAATTGTGTTCAATTAAAGTAATTCGGCTTGATTTGTGATAATTTGGAAAATTAATAAAAATGATTTGATTAAACATCTAAAAGAAAGTAGATGCACACAAGGGGTATATCTGCTCCAGGCTGAAGACTGATGGCACAGTAATGGGGGGGTGTTCAACTTGGGAACAACACCAGCCTATTTTTATCCTCTTCCACTACCTCTGTGGCAGGGCTAGCCCAATACATTTTTGCACACAAAATGGTGGGCCCCGCCATGGTAGGGAAGAAGGGGTGAGTGAAGATCTACATTAGGAACAAGGGGGTAAATAAAGATCTTCAAGGTCCTTGAAGCCCAGATCTGCTGCCCCAGAGATTCCTGCCACCCCAGGTGATTGCCTCAACTTGCCTCATGGGTGGGCTAGCCTTGCTCTGTGATGAGAAGGGCTCTCAACAGCAGCACCAAATGCAGCCGTCCTGGAGCAAGGCTAACTTACCCCATAGCAAGGTCAGGGCTGTGAGTCTCCTAGGCTGGGATTTAGCTTGGTATGCAATTCCCTCCTTAGTGGCAATAGAGACCCATCCCTGTGTGCCCGCTGGCAGCATTTCTGCGCTTTCATGTTCTCGAGGCCATGACCGGTCAGGCGAGTGTCAAATTGGATTTGCGCTGCACTGAGAACTTGCCCACATTTCACAAAACTCTTTTCCGGCACTTTTGCCAGAAAGCAGGGCAGTGGGGAGAGTCTGTGAAATATCCACAGGGGCTTAACTATTCTTGCTTTTACCTTTTGAAAACTTTACGAGGTTGGCTGACTGATTTGTGTTCTTGCTTTACCTTTGTATATTATATTTGCACTGCACTCCGGACCTCCTCTGCCTGGTGCACTCCCTGAAATGACTCTGAGAGGATGTAATCCTGTATGGCTGCTTGAAGAGTATTGGAAAACATGGGCGAATTTTCATTTTTTAAAATTTTTTTTAGTGTATAAGCTTTTACCTTTAAAACAACAACAGTGCTCACCCACAGGCAGCCTTCAAACTTGTGCTGTTGTTGTTTTTTTGTAAATAATTTTAATTTGATTTTACAAATGTAATATGCATTTTCAACTGCATATTATTTCACCATCCATATTTTAAGTCTCTCCCTATTGTCCAATGTATTTGTGACATTTTAAGTGCTATTAAAATCCTGCTAATGTTTTCATTACAGTGGTCTCTTAAATACATTATAAATCTTTCCCATTCTTTCTTACAACTTTTGTCTTCTTGGTTCCTGAGCCTTCTGGTCAGTTTTGCCATTTCAGCATAGTCCAACAGCTTAATATGCCATTCTTCTTTGGTCGGGACTTTATATTCTTTCAATCGCTGGGCTAGTAGCATCCATGCGGCCATCATTGCATACATAAAAAGTCTTTTCTGCTCCTTTGGAATCTCTGTACCTACAATTCCCAACAAAAAAGTTTCTCATTTCTTTATAAAGGTGACTTTAAACATTTTTTTTCAATTTCATTATATATCATTTCCCAGAATGCTTTTGTTACCTTACATGTCCACCACATATGATAACAGGTACCTTCTTGTTCTTTACATTGTGTGACCAGGTACGACAGCCCCAGCCCTCAGGTATCATAAGAAAGGAATAAAGATGCTTTTGAATCATGGTGCTGGAGGAGACTCTTGAGAGTCCCACGGACTGCAAGAAGATCAAACCTATCCATTCTGAAGGAAATCAGCCCTGAGTGCTCACTGGAAGGACAGATCCTGAAGCTGAGGCTCCAATACTTTGGCCACCTCATGAGAAGAGAAGACTCCCTGGAAAAGACCCTGATGTTGAGTAAGATGGAGGGCACAAGGAGAAGGGGATCACAGAGGACGAGATGGTTGGACAGTGTTCTCGAAGCTACCAGCATGAGTTTGACTAAACTGTGGGAGGCAGCGGAAGACAGGAGTGCCTGGCATGCTCTGGTCCATGGGGTCACGAAGAGTCAGACACGACTAAATGACTAAACAACAACAACCTTCCAACAGTGTGATTTTTCTACCGAGGCAGACAGATGCCAACAGTGGGAACTGAAGGGGTCTGAGTAGATGGGAAAGGGGGTTACAGGACTCATAGGAGAAAGAGTTTGGGGCATCAGATTCAGTTTGGCTTGGAAACAAAGCAAGCCATGTCCCACTTTTAAAGAGGGAGACGGGAGAGACTTGTGCATCACTAATTCCTGATGGCTCCTAAAAGAGACACCCTGGAAGTTATTCCCAGCCACCGTCCTATTCCTGCCATCTTCCCTTCTGTGCTGTCCCCCAAATTGTGACTATCACACACATCCCCAAACAATACACGCCATTCCTATTTAAAAACAACATCCATCATTTAATTGGCCTGCCCTGTATGATTTATTGTATATTGGAAATTGATTTATATGTTGACTGTGCTCTCAGGCTTTTGTTTAGCTGCTGACAACCATGCAAAAAGCAGATGATCTAATGTTTTCCTTTGAGATAATGAATCATCAGAATGGGGGAGAGAGAGAAAAAAACTCTTAATGAACATAAATTAAGATGAAGCCATAACATCTCTGGTTCATTGCTTTGTTAATTAGATTATTAGGCTGCAAAATGTTTTTGTTTTTTTTAATGTGTTTGCTAGAAATGGAAACTTAACCTATCCATGCCCACTGCATTCATTAATGTTTAGTTGCATGGGGAACATGGTGGATGGGGAGAAACCAGCAACAATTCCTTTGAGGATCTTCAGCAGAATTGCCTGCACAAAACATTATGCAAAACTGTAAATAAACAAATAAAAACAAATAACTAAGCAAAAAAAATATTTATGGAGCTAGTGAAGTTTTTCAGGCAGTTATGTCACATTCCTGTCCACAGGAAGTCATTGGACCATAGAGCTGGAGGATTCTTGTAGACCATCTATTCCAAATCCTTTCTTAGTGTAGGAAATCCAGAGCTAGAGCATTCTCATGAGATATCTGTCCACCCTTTGCTTAGAATCATAGAATCATAGAGTTGGAAGAGACCACAAGGGCCATCGAGTCCAACCCCCTGCCAAGCAGGAAACACCATCAGAGCACTCCTGACATATGGTTGTCAAGCCTCTGTTTAAAGACCTCCAAAGAAGGAGACTCCACCACACTCCTTGGCAGCAAATTCCACTGTCGAACAGCTCTTACTGTCAGGAAGTTCTTCCTAATGTTTAGGTGGAATCTTCTTTCTTGTAGTTTGGATCCATTGCTCCGTGTCCGCTTCTCTGGAGCAGCAGAAAACAACCTTTCTCCCTCCTCTATGTGACATCCTTTTATATATTTGAACATGGCTATCATATCACCCCTTAACCTCCTCTTCTCCAGCTCCCTTAGCCGTTCCTTATAAGGCATCGTTTCCAGGCCTTTGACCATTCTGGTTGCCCTCCTCTGGACACGTTCCAGTTTGTCAGTGTCCTTCTTGAACTGTGGTGCCCAGAACTGGACACAGTACTCCAGGTGAGGTCTGACCAGAGCAAAATACAGTGGCACTATTACTTCCCTTGATCTAGATGCTATACTCCTATTGATGCAGCCCAGAATTGCATTGGCTTTTTTAGCTGCCGCGTCACACTGTTGGCTCATGTCAAGTTTGTGGTCAACCAAGACTCTTGAAGACCTCCTGCAAGGAAGACTCCACTTGGTTTCATAGTGAAGCTGCTCTTGCCATCAAAAGGTTTCTCTGAACGTTCCACTGCAAGCTTTCCTCCTGGAACTTAAATGTGTTAGAAGTAGCTCTGCCCTCTTATTGTATCCTATTTTCTGAAACGAAAATATGGGGAAGTCACGAAAGAGAACAAATGAGAAATTCTATTCATCTCTCATTTTGATAAAGGCGTAATTGCAAGATTCTATGACCTTTGGTTAAACTTGGACCATAACCTGCGTACAAATATGAGAAAATGGGTGAGAGATTTGGACCAGGACACAATGGAATGAGATTTAGGATAACTTCCATTCTAATATAATTGTAACAGACCTAAAGGAGAACCATTTTAAAACTCTATTGATGGTACTTAATGCCTTATAAAATGAATTTAATATATGTGCTAGGATTGGGTAAATGTTAGAGATGTGGATTAAAGAAAGCAAATGGCATACATATCTTTTGCAATTGCTCTCAAATAGAAATATTCTGGAAATCAATTCAGACTAATATTTCTGATATCTATGGTTTAAGCTGACATTATAAAAGAACACATATAAACCAGCCTAACAAGTTTATGGGGAAAATGGTGGGTTTAAAAATTCTTTTGGTTCAAGTTCAATGATAACGTCAAACCTTATTCTACTTTCAACCTGCTATAACAGTATTTCTTTATGCTCTTTATCTTTGGTTTATTTTGTTTATAAATAATAAAATAAAATAGGAAGGAAGGAAGGAAGGAAGGAAGGAAGGAAGGAAGGAAGGAAGGAAGGAAGAAGTAGCTCTGCTCTCTGAAGTAGCAGACAAGTCTTCAACATGACAATAATTCAAGTATTTGAAGAGTACCCCCTACACACAGAGACTAAAAATACCCAGTTCCTTAAACATATCCTCATAGAACTTGATTAAGCATCTTTGTTGCCGTTCTCTGAACCCATTCCCATGCATCCTTCTTAAATGTGGTGCGCAGCACTCTAGATAAGCTCTGACTACTGTGGAATAAATAGGAGTATAAGTAGAAGAATAAATAGAAGTGTTTCTGACTCATCTTCAGGTTTTGATCAAGTGCAGTCTCAAGATCCTTGTTCTCCGGAACTCATTTAGATGGTTTGTACTAGTCAACTGCTTAGAGAACCATCGGGTAGCTTATTGAGAGACCAGGACCAGTGAAGAAATTGCCACTAACCCCAAACTTACCTCGTTTCATGCTTCTTTTCATGAGTGTTGAAAACTGCTTCCTGTTCTCAGCTAATGTTGGCAACGTGTTTATCCTGTTGTTTTTCTGATGTGGCTGGTTTCAGTGTCACTTTCCTGCTGTCTAATCGGATTGCTGTTGTGTCCAACATGATTTTGTCAATTACATCACAAATGACTGTCTGACAGGATGATGTTAAGGATCAACCTGAAATGACAAACGGGGTGCCTCAGGGTTCGGTCCTGAGCCTGGTGTTGTTCAGCAGCTTCATTCATGACTCGCACAAAAGGAAATTGATCAGCAGTTTTCAAACTGCATTCTATGGGCTACAATATAAGAAATAAGATAAGCAATTTTTTTTAAAAAAACCAATTAAAAACCATCATTGCTACAAGATGCCGGGGGGCGGGGAATCATTAAGTGATCTGCAAAGACACACAGCAATTTTCAAATGGTCTGTGGGATAATTTTTTTGAGAACCACTGATCTAGCCGTTTTAGTCGACTAAACACGAGTCAGCAGTGCAATGCAGTGGCATAAAAGATTAATGCAATTCTAGGTTGCCTCAACAGAAGTATAGGTCAGATCACGAGAAATAATAACACCACTCTGTTTCCTTGAGTGGTATTATTCCTTGACCTGGAGCACCCTGTCTAGTGCTGGGTACCACAGTTTAAGAGGGTATCAACAAATGTAAACATGTCCAGAGGGGATGATAAAGATGTTGAGGGGCCTAGAGGAGACCAGATCCCATGGGGAAATGTTGATGGACTCAGGCATGTTTGGCCTGGAGGAGGAAGAATATATGATAGGCATCTTCATGTATTTGAACAGCTGTTTCCTTTCTGTTTCTGCTGCTCCAGAAGTAGGATGCAAATCAATGGGTTCAAGTAGCGGAACCAAGTTAAGACTGAACTTTAGGAAGAACTTCCTACAGTGGAACAAACTGCCTGAGAAAGTAGTAAACTCTCCTTTGTCACTGATTTTTAAGCGGAGACTGAGTGGCCACCTATGAAGGATGCTACATTTCTTTTTAAAATTTGTAAACCACTTAATTGTTGAAATTTGCTGCATTGGCAGGGGGTCGGACCACATACCTTTGTGGTCACTCCCAGCTTTATTAGGAATCTATGTTTATGAACCAAAGTTATGTGGTTTGCCACCATTAAAGCCCCATTTGCACTGTTTGTTTAAAGTACCATCATACTACTTTAAACTGTGATAGCTCTCCCTGCAAGAATCCTGGAAACTGTTTTTTTTTTTAAAAGGCATTGAGACTTGTTAGGAGACTTCTTCCTTTCCCAGAGCTACAATCTCCACAGCGCTTAAACAATCAATCCCTCTTCCCAGGCGAGTTGCCTGGGGATTGTAACTCTGTGAGACGAATAGGGAGCTCCTCTGTGGGTTAAACCACAGAGCCTAGGACTTGCCGATCAGAAGGTCGGCGGTTCGAATCCCCGCGACGGGGTGAGCTCCCGTTGCTCGGTCCCTGCTCCTGCCAACCTAGTAGTTTGAAAGCATGCAAGTAGATAAATAGGTACCACTCCGGCGGGAAGGTAAGCGGCATTTCCATGCACTGCTCTGGTTCGCCAGAAGTAGCTTAGTCATGCTGGCCACATGACCCGGAAGATGTACGCCGGCTCCCTCAGCCAATAAAGCGAGATGAGCACCGCTACCCCAGAGTCGGCCATGACTGAACCTAATGGTCAGGGGTACCTTTACCTTTACCTAACAGCAACCCTTAACAACCTTTAACAAACCACAGTTTCCAGGGTTATTTGTGGGAAGACATGTTTTAAGTGGTAGGATGCTGTGTTAAATGTACAGTGCAACGGAGGCTTACATGACATTGAAAAGAAGCAACAGAGAAAAGGAGAGAATTACAATGTTTCATGAGGTGAAATTTTGTTATTGGGGTGAATTTGTCCAGTGGCATGAATTCTGTCACTTTTGAGGTAAATACTGACATTAGAGACTCTTCAGAGCAATTACAGAAGGGACGGGCAAGTTGGTGGGCTAAATGAATAAGGTCTAGTACCTCTCTCATCTTGAATCTGTTTTGCTTCAACACTTGATCTTAGCCAAAAGGCGGAGAAGCAGTTGTATAGTATGTTAATAATACCATCGGTTATTAATAATCATATATGCATTAGTACAATAATATTATTTATATAGCCATATAATAATGTATGCAAATGTAACAGATTATATATTTACTATACTGTTTCTTTCTTAATGTATTTTTTGTGCATTAATGTATTCTTCCATCACTTCATTTTCTATAACTGAAATTCTTTTAATAAAATATTAATTTAAAAAAGAAGAAGCTGTTTTGCTTCAGGTACAACTCTGGAGGTAAGGCAGATTATTTGAGAGGAAGAGAATCAGAGCATCTACTGCCCCAACAAAGGTCTTGTCCTGAGGTGTGCTTAAATTTTGGGAAATTCAGAATGACTGCCACCATACAGATTGGCTGCCTCCTTTACTGCTCATGGGGGTTGCCAGGCAGGAGTGGAGTATATATTAGAGAAACACACTGGGTGGGTCATTTCATTGAGAGCCAGTGTGGTGTAGTGGTTAAGAGCGGTAGTCATCTAATCTGGGGAACCGGGTTCGCGTCTCTGCTCCTCCACATGCAGCTGCTGGGTGACCTTGGGCCAGTCACACTTCTCTGAAGTCTCTCAGCCCCACTCACCTCACAGAGTGTTTGTTGTGGGGGAGGAAGGGAAAGGAGAATGTTAGCCGCTTTGAGACTTCTGAAGGGGAGTGAAAGGTGGGATATCAAATCCAAACTACTACTACTACTACTACTACTACTCTTCTTCTTCTTCTTCTTCTTCTTCTTCTTCTTCTTCTTCTTCTTCTTCTTCTTCTTCTTCTTCTCATTTGACTTGAAACTTGCAGTGTTGAATGCCCCCCCCAAAGAAAAGACAGTGATTGATGTAGAGTTGTTAAATACTGTATGTAAAGTCACAGTGTACCTTTCAAAGTAACTATTTTTAAACCAGAAGCACCAAAACACTTTAGAAAGTTTAAAAATAAATAAACAATGATGTCTTACAGCAGACCCAAAGAATCTCATGTTCTACCAACTGAGCTATCCCAACTGCAGCTTACTCCTAAGTAAATGTGCTGACGAATCTGCAACGTGATTTGGTGAAGCAACGTTGGCGATAAGCATGGGCGGGATTTCTTGAAACTGTTTCCCCTTGAATTACTAGGTCGTTCTCATGATTGCTTTTTTTATTATTGAATCACTGTTTCTCGACAGTCCTTGACTACAACCCTCTGTCATTAAATCGTTTCTCTTGCAATCTTTCAACTGCATTCATTGTAAACAGAAAATAAAACAGAAAACAAAATGTTTTAGAAAAGGGACATCTTTTTTAAAATGTGCAAAATTTTCTAAAGAAATGCATTGAGGTCGGTTCTTTTTTTCCTTTTTTTCTTTTTTTGCCGCAGAACTGGCCCACTTCCAAGCAGCAGTTATCACAGTAGGAAAGACGATAACTTGTACTTTAATAACATCTCTACTGGCATGATAAATGGATCTGTGATTGGACCAATTGGGATTTCATGGTCTGAAGCTTTATGAATTTGTCAGTTCTGTTCAATTGTTTCCAGCAAAGTGACTCGATCATATTGTTCATGTTATCTGGAGGAGGGAGGGTGGGCTGGGGGGGAGAGAATCTAAAATTAGATTGTGTACAGACTCTGGGCAATTGGTCCTTGTCCAGAATCATTTTCCTATCTGTTGATAGATTCATGCGGTAATAGTCGCAAACTCATTTGCGGCTAGTCACAGCCCATTAACCATCTGTTCCTCTATTAAGCAACCTTCTTTATATAATGTAAGTATTTAATTTTAATAAACTTTATCTACCACGCATTTATCTTAGACATAATAAGGAACTATTGAGAGCATGGTCAATGGGCCATGTAAAAACCATCATATTTTTGATAGAATAGCTTCTGTGTAAGGCAAGGGGGGGAATCTACCCCAAGAGTAGTTCTCAAATAGCTTTAAGAAAAAATAGTATTTTCTTAACTTCAGCATGAACAAAAGCGGGGGGGGGGGGCATATTCTGAGATAATTAATGCTTAAATGCAGAATGGCACTGGAGAAGTCTTGCTTTTTGCTATGAAGATCAGCACAGTGATCAATTTAGATTGCATTTCAGAGACACCAAATCTCACATCTTCTTGGCAGTACTTAGTGATGGCTATTCCCCCACCCACAAGAGCTTTGTCAGCCGGTCTTATGAATTGTACATCATCCAACCATAGCAGATACTGCAGCGCTATAGTTAAACATTCTAAAGTGACTTGAAATCAATTGGAAGCCTAGCTTTATACAGATATCACCCAAATTCACAGCAGAGCTCTTCAAGTGGGTATATTAGCCAAAGAGGGAAGAAGAAAAGATTTTGACTTTTGTATATCTACACAGCTTTGGATGTGATGAGGTTTTTGCCATTAGGCACCTAGGTTCAGCCATCCTGCTAGTGTATGTTATTATTAATAATACTATTAATAATGGTGATGCATATAATTGCAGCATTTTTCCTCTCGTAGGAGAGCCAGCAGTAGGGAACTCCTGTACGGAGTATCATAAAGAGGAGTGGGAGAAAAGGATGGGGTGCTTTACTGTATTATATTATAGTTTCCAAATGTACATGAAGTTGTAATACAAGCAAAAGCAAAACTCCCAGAAAGGAGTTTCAAGGAGCTTACATCTAATTCAACTTAATTTTGGCAGATGGATAGAAATATTATTAGTAGCATAAGTATTGGTATTATTATAATATTTATATTTATACCCCTCCTTTTTCCCCTGACAAGGATTCAATATGGCTTACAGGTAAAAATAAGAACAGCCAAAAACAATGAGAGAGAAAACGCAATAATTTAAAAACATATATATAATTAACACACACACGATCTATTAAAAAGAGACAGATACAGTGGTACCTCGGGTTACATATGCTTCAGGTTACATACACTTCAGGTTACAGACTCTGCTAACCCAGAAATAGTGCTTCAGGTTAAGAACTTTGCTTCAGGATGAGAACAGAAATTGTGCTCCGGCGACGCGGCAGCAGCAGGAGGCCCCATTAGCTAAAGTGGTGCTTCAGGTTAAGAACAGTTTCAGGTTAAGTATGGACCTCCGGAACGAATTACCGTATTTTTTGCTCTATTAGACTCACTTTTTCCCCTCCTAAAAAGTAAGGGGAAATGTGTGTGCATCTTATGGAGCAAAGGCAGGCTGCGCAGCTATCCCAGAAGCCAGAACAGCAAGAGGGATTGCTGCTTTCACTGCACAGCGATCCCTCTTGCTGTTCTGGCTTCTGAGATTCAGAATATTTTTTTTCTTGTTTTCCTCCTCCAAAAACTAGGTGCGTCTTGTGGTCTGGTGCGTCTTATGGAGCGAAAAATACGGTAAGTACTTAACCCGAGTTACCACTGTAATTACAAGTAACAAACAGTACAGAACCAGCCCTTTCATTAAAAGAAGTCAGTTCCCAGAAGCCTGTTGGACAAGAAGACTTCACCTGCCAATGGAAGGACAACAAGGAGGGAGCCAGTTTGGCTTCTCTAGGGAGGGAGTCCCAAAGTTGTCCGGGAGCAGCCACCACCAAGAAGGCCCTCTCCATTTTCCCTACCCAATGGACTGAAGGAAGGCCCTCTTCTGAAGTTCTCAGAACCCAGGCATGAGGGAATATCGTACTTCAGATATACCACATTCCCACCTGTGAGGTGGGTCAGGCCAAGAAATGATGGGTAGCTGAATGTCAACCAGGGAGCGTCATAACTAAAAGAAGCTTCTACTGAGTCTCTACTTCAGCATGGCATATATTGTGCACGCACACCACACTGGCTCTTATTTGTCAGAATCAACTGCTGAGAACTCTCTCTTTCAATGTGCCAGTCACTTCCCTGTGGCATAATCCCATGCGCATGTATGGGGTGTCAGGAGAGGAGTACAGTGGTGCCTTGGTTCTCAAATGCCTTGGTACTCAAGCAACTTGGAACCCAAACACTGCAAACCCAGAAGTAAGTGTTCTGGTTTGCGAACTTTTTTCAGAAGTCGAATGTGCTCTGTTTTGAGTATTACACTTCCGTTTTGAGTGTTACGCTGAGGTCTGTCTGTTTTCGCTATTTATTTTGCGTTTTTGTTTTTGCGGCTCTTTTTTGTTTTGTTTTTGTGACAGTGTGGTACCCAGTTCAGCTACTGATCGATTGTGTGACTGCAGTACATTGTTTATTGTTTTCATTTTATGGATCAATGGCCTCGTTAGGTAGTAAAATTCATGTTAAATTGCTGTTTTAGGGGTTGTTTTTAAAAGTCTGGAACGAATCAATCCATTTTCCATTACTTTCTATGGGAAAGCGCGCCTTGGTTTTGGAACGCTTTGGTTTTGGAACAGACTTCCGGAACTGATTAAGCTTGAGAACCAAGGTACCACTGTAGTACCTCTGGTGGCTAAACATGCTTCTTCTCAGGTGGCTTGTCTACCTTTGGTCTGCACCCTGCATCCAGCAACCAGACAGGTGTGCCGACTCTAGCGGGCCCAGTGGCACATGATGCATGAACATGATGTCACGCGTGGTGCGCAGTGCAGCTTCAGTGGCCGGCTCTTCCAGAGTGCTTGGCCTTCTCCAGAAGCAGCGGCATCATGAATGCCACATGCATGATGTCACACATGCAAGACATGTGACAGGCCCCTTTAATCTTGGGAGCAGCCTGGAAGCTCTGCTCCCAGAAACCGTCAACATGCTACAAAGGCCACACTCCAGGAATGTCTTCAACTGGCGAGGAAAGCCAATGGGTCTCAAAACCTTGGTGAGCTAAGGACTTTTTCTGCATGAGAAGACACGCTCTGGTGGATCAAGCAAACAAGACCAATCGTGGGTCCAGTAAGAAAGAAGCGAGATTATGCACTTGCTGTCGAGGGAAGTGAGGGGCACGTGAGGCTCATCCACCTGGGAAGGTGGATCCATCTAGGAGAAGGAAACTCTGACCCTAAACCTCCTCTCCCTTGCAGGACATATTTGGGAGAAGAAAAGGCTCGGCAGTAAACCCTACACAATCCAGAATGGAGTCCCTCCTCCTTTTGGTAGAAGAAAAAGAGAAGAGTTTGGATTTGATATCCCGCCTTTCACTCCCCTTCAGGAGTCTCAAAGCAGCTAACATTCTCCTTTCCCTTCCTCCCCCACAACAAACACTCTGTGAGGTGAGTGGGGCTGAGAGGCTACAGAGAAGTGTGACTGGCCCAAGGTCACCCAGCAGCTGCATGTGGAGGAGCGGGGAAGCGAACCCGGTTCACCAGATTACGAGTCTACCGCTCTTAACCACTACACCACACTTGGCTCTTGGTAACTCCTGCAGCCAAGCTGGTGCCAAATGTATTGCTCTGCTTACCTTCGGACCACATCAGAGAGGCCAAGAGGGAAGTCTTGTCATTTGGGCAGCCCAGAACCTCCATACACACTGCACAGGTCTGTGCCCTAGGGAGGTCACTCTGGTGATGCTAACACAGTGGTCTGACTTTGCCCCTAGAGGTGCACTCCATTGTCTCTTGAGATAGACAGATAATAATAACAATAACAACAACAACAACAATAATAACAATAATTTATTATTTATACCCCGCCCATCTGGCTGGGTTTCCCCAGCCACTCTGGGCGGCTTCCAACCAAATATTAAAAACAATGCAGCATCAGACATTAAAAACTTCCCTAAACAGGGCCGCCTTCAGTTGTCTTTTAAAAGTAAAATAGTTGTTTATTGCCTTGACATCTGCTGGGAGGGCATTCCACAGGGCAGGCGCCACTACTGAGAAGGCCCTCTGCCTGGTTCCCTGTAACCTCACTTCTCGCAGCGAGGGAACCACCAGAAGGCCCTCAGTGCTGGACCTCAGTGTCCGGGCTGAATGATGGGGGTGGAGATGCTCCTTCAGGTATACTGGGCTGAGGCCGTTTAGGGCTTTCAAGGTCAGCACCAACACTTTGAATTGTGCTTGGAAACATACTGGGAGCCAATGAAGATCTTTCAGGACCGGTGTTATGTGGTCTTGGCGGCCACTCCCAGTCACCAGTCTAGCTGCTGCATTCTGGATTAATTGCAGTTTCTGTGTCACCTTCAAAGGTAGCCCCACGTAGAGCGCATTGCCAGTAGTCCAAGCGGGAGATAACTAGAGCATGTACCACTCTGGCAAGACAGTCCATGGGCAACAACAACAGTCTCATGTGTCTGCAACAAAGTTGATCGTTATTCAGTCACCGTCAGGTTGAAAATATCCACATGACGGACCCCACCAGTGGTCCTTTTCCCCTACCCACCCAGTGGCATGGGTGCTGCTTCCCTGTAGAGGAATCCCTGCCACTGCTGCGCTGGGTGCTGTCAGAAAGAAGGAGATTCTTAGGTGCAATGATTGGGATTCACTGAGGCAGCACTGACTGCGGCAAAAAATATTACTTTCCAGTGCTGCAGGTCTTCTTCAAATCGGACACATAATAGCAAAACAGATGATTTTCATAGACGATGGGGTTATTTTATCAGTTAAAACATGTTGTCTTTCTCCTGAAGGTTAGCAAGAAGTATTTCGTGGGAGTTGCCATAGGAACCTTGCACACACAAAACTGAATGTAAAAAGAAATTTTATGGTGAGCTGAAAGGAACGGCAGATGAAGGAAGGGAGGTTACAAACCCTCTCTGTAAATCATTTACAGAACATTTAAAATGGGGCAATAAAACTGACAGACTTTTTTTTCTTTTGATCTTGGGCCTTCTGTTGAGCAAAATGTTCAAGATAGATTTGACCTTGTGTTAACAACGAGTTACTTCTCACAAAACTTTTGCAAAATCTGTGTGCCTCTTGGCAATTATGAAAGGCATATATATAAACTGCCACTTTTCTTTGCAAAGCTACAGTATTTTTTTGCATATCTTATTGAGTCTGGTTATTTCTCTAGAAGGGAAACCAATGAATTGCATTGCATAAAAATAACAGAGTCTGATGGTTTCTAAAAACCAAAGGTCCATGGAGCAAAGCGTGGTGGTTCCATCCATTTCTAATGGACATTGTGATGGAAAAAAACAGACTCAGCAGAGGCATATAGCTCCTCTGCTTTTGACAGAAGAAACTCTAGCCCTCGATGAATAGCTGTTCTCTCTCTTGCATCATGGCTATACCTCCATGGGTTGGTAGGGAGTCCTTTTTATGGGAGATTCTATTTAAAAAGGGACACGGGTGGCGCTGTGGTCTAAACCACAGAGCCTAGGACTTGCCGATCAGAAGGTTGGTGGTTTGAATCCCCATGACGGGGTGAGCTCTCATTGCTTGGTCCCAGCTCCTGCCAACCTACAGTTCGAAAGCACGTCAAAGTGCAAGTAGATAAATAGGTACCACTCCGGCGGGAAGGTAAACAGCGTTTCCGTGCGCTGCTCTGGTTCGCCAGAAGCAGCTTAGTCATGCTGGCCACATGAGCCGGAAGCTGTACGCCGGCTCCCTCAGCCAGTAAAGCGAGATGAGCGCCGCAACCGCAGAGTCGTCCGCAACTGGACCCAGCGGTCAGGGGTCCCTTTACCATTTACCTCTTTAAAAACATGGAGTGATTTAACTCTTGGGTTTTGACTGCTCTAAGTAATAACGGAGCAGCCTTTGCTTTCTCATAAGGTCTGCCATGCTTTTATCCTTTATACACACCAGATTAATTTATTCTAGCCCTCCATATGCTAATCAGCTCCTGATGTGGCATTGAGGAAAAGCAAAACATGAATCTTTTAGCATGCAGATGGCTTTCACTCAGACATGTTTTGGAGTAAGCGTGGGCTGGGAGCATGGCTGCGACTCCTGCCAACAGCGAAGCAAGGTTCAGAATGATCTGGTTACAGGTTGCTTATCCACAAACATCCCCACGGAACCTATAAACATTTTTTTCCCCTGCCCCTTAGTTTGCTCGTCATAAAATACCCAGGGAGTGTAACTCTGCCAGTGTTGCTTGCTATCAATCTGCAGCAAAGCAGCTTCAGGCACTAAAAGAGAGAGAGAGAGAGAGAGAGAGAGAGAGAGAGAGAGAGAGAGAGAGAGAGAATATACTTGCAGATTGGATCATTTCTACATGTTACCACATAATATTTTGTGGAGTACTTAGTGAGAACCATTTTCTCAATGAGAGCATTAATATATCCGGGAACTTTTGCTATCTTCTCTAATGCCGCCTCTCTCTTCTGCGGAGAGAAGTACAGTGGTACCTCTGGATGCGAACAGGATCTGTTCCGGAGCCCTGTTCGCATCCTGAGCAGAACGCAAACCGTGTCTGCACATGTGCGGGTCACAATTCACCGCTTCTGTGCATGCGCTTGACGTCATTTTGAGTGTCTGCGCATGCGCAAGCGGTGAAACCCGGAAGTAATGCGTTCTGTTACTTCCGGGTCGCCGCGGAGCATAACCTGAAAATGCTCAACCTGAAGCGACTTTAACCTGAGGTATGACTGTATTATCTGTATAGAAATGGCTCTTTCAGAGCTGATTCTCCCTTGACAGAGAATCATAGAATTGTAGAGTTGGAAGGGATCACGAGGGTCATCTAGTCCAACCCCCTGCAATGAAGGAATCTTTTCGTCCAACGTGGGGTTCAAACCCATGACCCTGAGATTAAGAGTCTCATGCGCTACCGACTGCGCTATCCCAATAATGTTTGCTGTTTGGAATAGCAGATATAATGAAGGCAGAGAAGAAGTCTTCTATGGAAACAAAAGCCCAGGTTATACAAGAACAGAATCATTTTTTAAAACTTCCTTTGGAGTGAATCATTTCAGGTCACAAATATGGTTTGTCTCATGTTTGAATATTCCCACATGGGGTTGGGAATCCCTGCAAATAGATAAACATCTGGTGAGGAGGAAGGTTAGGCAGAACCTATCACCCTAAGATACTAGTATCCTTAGCATGGCATGGTTTGTTTGTTTTAAAAAGGAAAGTAGAGATTCTGCAGTCCCCATGTACAGCCTGAATGGTATAGGCCAGGCATAGGCAAACTTGGCCCTCCAGCTGTTTTGGGACTTCAACTCCCATCATCCCTGACCACTGGTCTTGTTAGCTAGGGATGATGGGAGTTGTAGTCCCAAACATCTGGAGGGCTGAGTTTGTCTATGCCTGGTATAGGCCAAAGCTAGCTTTACCACTTGATTGGATAAACTGCTCCACAGAGAGCTAGGAGAGGAGAATGAGAGAACTGATGAAGGCATGCTTTTGAGGTGAGAGCAGGAGATCAAGGAGGTGAAAAGTGCTGGTAAAACCCAGGATCTGAAATGAAACTAGGGCGCTGGAAACTCTGCACTTCTTTTGTGCATAGACTGACTTTGTACATTTCACGAGAAGCTATAGTTAGTGGAGAAACATAGTTGCTGAATTATAAATAGCGCAAAGGCTTAAAGCTCAGCCTTGTCAAGCTTATATGTTTATTTGGTTTTTTTTTCTTAATTCTTTACAGACATTATATTTTATTTAGTCAGTTTGCCTCATGCCCTTCCTCCCAAAGGAGTTCAGAGTGGCAAACCTTAGAATGTAACACTGGGTAGTATTCAGCTAAGTTGAGCAGACCCACAGAAATTAATGGACATGGCTTCGTTGTGCTCATTAGCCTCAATGGGTCTACTCTAAAACCTAGCTGAATGCCATTTAAAATAAGATAAAGACATGCCTAAAAGCATTTAAATAATGAGCTTTTTATTGGAGCGAGTTCTCAACTCTTTGGTGCATCATTAAAAAAAATAATAATTAAAGTGTCACATGTCCGAACTTCAGTTTTTTGGGGGGAAATTGACCATTTTCTCTTCATTAGACATTGTTGGAAAATACAGTGTGTGTGTGTGGACAAAGAGGGAAGTGGTATTTGCAATCTCGGTATGCGCTCACCCACAGCATCATTGGGCAGATGTGGATACATCACCTATTACCATCACTGCTTTCACCTGTTTTTAAAAGGACACACTGTGGGGCAAGGCAGAATCAATCTTCAATGAGCTTTTATTTCAGAAATGAAAGCCACTTCTCAAGAAGTGCTTAAAGGGGCAAAAAGATATACCAGATCAGGCTTCCTCAACCTTGGCCCTCCAGATGTTTTGGCCTACAACTCCCACGATCCCTAGCTAGCAGGACCAGTGGTCAGTGATGATGGGAATTGTAGTCTCAAAATATCTGGAGGGCCGAGGTTGAGGAAGCCAGTACTAGATTACTAGATACTATTCTAGATTGTGTGTGGACTATGTAGAGAGGAAAAGTGCTGAGTTTGCATTGATTCTAGAATTAAATGTCATTTGTCTGTAACCCCTGTCAACCACAGAAAGACAATCCAACTAAACTAAACCAAAACAATCAAACTCAGTTTGAGGCTGATCTTCTAGAATGGCTTTTTTTTTTCATCAAAATGAGCATGCCTGCATTTCTGTTTAGCAATGGATAGTGCCCTTCAGCTGGTTAGAAGCTGGAGTGTAATTATATTGTTATGGGTTTGTGAGTGCCAGACCCCTTTAATCCCCAGTAAGTGTCAGAACTTAATCAAGGCTTGGGGTGTTAAAATGGCGGCCAGACAATTCTAATCCCTGGTTCCAACAACTGTTCAAAGCTAAATAAGCCAGGCTAGTTTCTGGTGTTGAGGTGATTGCCTGGGTGATGGACTATTATTGGGGTGGGGGAGAGAAGGTGATGGGCCAATAAGAGAGTAAATAAAAGGGGGCTCTGTGCCAGATGGCAAATGGATGGAGCCCCTCCTCCAGCTCTTAAGTAGTGAGGACAAAAGCCAGCGTTTAGAGTTGAAAGGGTGTGTGAGGTGACTTCAAGGGGAAAGTGGCAGGCTAGAAAAGCAGAGAGTGAGCAAGCCATGACAGATCTTTGCTTGAATTCAAGGCTGCAGCTATGAGAGAAGGAGACCCTTTTGGTATGTTGTTGCTTTGAACCCCTCCATCATAGGCCCAGCTTCTTCTTGTTGTTTAGTCGTTTAGTCGTGTCCGACTCTTTGTGACCCCATGGACCAGAGCAAGCCAGGCACTTCTGTCTTCTACTGCCTCCCACAGTTTGGTCAAACTCATGCTGGTAGCTTCGAGAACACTGTCCCACCATCTCGTCCTCTGTCGTCCCCTTCTCCTTGTGCCCTCCATCTTTCCCAACATCAGGGTCTTTTCCAGGGAGTCTTCTCTTCTCATGAGGTGGCCAAAGTATTGGAGCCTCAGCTTCACGATCTGTCCTTCCAGTGAGCACTCAGGGCTGATTTCCTTCAGAATGGAGAGGTTTGATCTTCTTGCAGTCCATGGGACTCTCAAGAGTCTCCTCCAGCACCATGATTCAAAAGCATCAATTCTTCAGCGATCAGCCTTCTTTATGGTCCAGCTGTCACTTCCATACATCACTACTGGGAAAACCATAGCTTTTACTATACAGACCTTTGTTGGCAAGGTGATGTCTCTGCTTTTTAAGATGCTGTCTAGGCCCAGCTTCTATATATGTGTAAATAAACCTTATATCCTAAAGACACCACAGTCTCTGCAGAGCATCATTTCAAAAAGGAAACATGGATCCTGAGTAAGTACCTAGAACTCCTAGAATCTCACAGCGCTTGGAGACTGGAGTAGCATACAACAATATTTTACGCAAAAGAGACTGTGGGCGGGACCTGAAGCTTAGTCTGAGTTGCTTCTACAGTTTCTCAAGCCAGTTGGCTCCAAACAGTAAATTTAAGGTTTTTCCAGAAGGACTAAACCCCTGCTCTGCTAAGATAGATTTATGGTGGCCCCACAAACAAACAAACCTCCTCTATCAGAAGCAAAGCCTCGCTCTACCCCTCCCTGTGTCTTATGCCTATCTCTTCTCCAGTGGAAATGGGGAAGCAGAAAGGAGGTCCGCTTTCCACTCTACAAGCAAAAGCAAGCAAGCAAGCAAGCAAGCAAGCAAACACAAATTCTGGACCCCCCCCCCCAATCAAATTGCATTGATTTTTCTGGTGCCATCATAACTGAAGAAAATGTGAACAAAAGCCCACGTAGCAGTCAGTCGATTGGGTTTGGAGTCTGCTTTTCTTTTTCAGTTTTCCCAGGATTGGAAAAATCTGAATTCACTGTACAAAAAAAGGGCTGGTGGTTTCTGAATAAGGGCAATATCGTATGAATGATGCCCAGAAATATTGGACTCAAAACAGCCTCAAAGTCCAGTATGGAAAAGCCCTTAGGAGGGGCTCTCTTCGCTGTCAGGTCTGGGGTTTTACAATTTAGAGCAGAGTTTGCATCTTTTTCTCAGAAATGCAAGAAGCTCCCTAAAGGCCTGTGCTAATATAAACTGATGCAACAGCCTTGCCAGCTTGCCTCTGCCAGCCAGTTTTTAGCAATAATAATTTATTATGTCACGATCTTGAAAGGCTAAAAGGGATTTGTGCACTGTAAATATCATGTTGTTACATCTCCTATGTTTTTAATCATTTATGTGGTTTTATTCTAAGCGCTGGCTGGTTTCTCTTGCTAGCTTGTACTTCTATAGGAATATAAATCTTTCACCACATACTATTTCTGTTCCGCCGCTTAGAAGAAAAATCCCTGTGTTAATTATGCACAACCTACATAGAGAGACAGCCAAGAGCTGTGTTTGTTAAAAGGTGAAGAGTTTAGGGACAGGACGAATTTTTCACCCTGACTCAAATTAAGGGAGAAGAAGCTGGGGCAGCGTCGCTCGGAAGTCCCAGGGCCACATTAGCATCCTGAAGCCTCTGGCGCAGGGAACAAGTTCTTGAGAAAAGGCTTAGCCCAGTGCAGTCCATAAACATTCCTCGACTCGTGAAGCCCTTGTCTTGTGGCATCTGGCTTTATGAATCCCATTAATGCCAGCTTGCTCACTCAAAGCCTCAGAGGGAACCTAACAAAGCTCTCTATGCCCATTCAGAGTGTAGTCAATCCATTCCAGATGCTACAATCCATTCCTTGTGTTGGGAGTGGCAGAAAGCATTTTTTGCACTATCCACCAAAACATTTTGGTGAGGGGCCTCCCTCCAACATTCCTCAGGTGAAAAGAGGGACATGTTTCACTTCCCCTGACCCTCCACAACACCCCATTTTTATATCCCCTTCCTTCACAGAACAGAGTGGTGCATGCTCCAGTTGGACACAGTGTTGCAACCCCTAGAGAAGAGAACAGGTGGGGGCATGGCTGGCGCGTGTCCCGAGGGTGTAGTGCTCCACCCATCGATGTGTAGCTAGTGGCGCTGGGGTGTGGTGCGTCACCACGGGGGGTTGGTGCATCAGTGTGGCACATCAGCGCGGGGGCATGGCACTCGTCCAGGGTTGCGTGGCGTGCAGCCCCGGAGGGCTCAGCGTGCGCCGTGCATCCTGGGGGTTGGCAGCGATGCCACCCTTTCCCCAAATGGTGCCCAGGGCGGAGCACTCCCCTGCCCTCCCCTCGTACACCAGTGCTTGGACTACTGCAATGCGCTCTATGTGGGACTACCTTTGAAGGTGACCCGGAAACTACAACTAATCCAGAATGCAGCAGCTAGACTGGTGACTGGGAGTGGCTGCCGAGACCATATAACACCAGTCCTGAAAGACCTACATTGGCTCCCAGTACGTTTCTGAGCACAATTCAAAGAGTTGCTGCTGACCTTTAAAGCCCTAAACAGCCTCTGCCCAGTATACCTGAAGGAGCGTCTCCACCCCCATCGTTCAGCCCAGACACTGAGGTTCGGCTTCTGGCAGTTCCCTCACTGCGAGATGCGAAGTTACAGGGAAGCAAGCAGAGGGCCTTCTCGGTAGTGGCACCCGCCCTGTGGAACGCCCTCCCACCAGATGTCAAGGAAATAAACATCTACCTGACTTTCAGAAGACATCTGAAGGCAGCCCTATATAGGGAAGTTTTTAATGTTTGATGTTTTATCGTGTTTTTAATATTTTGTTGGGAGCCGCCTAGAGTGGCTGGGGAAACTCAGCCAGATGGGCAGTGTATAAGTAATATATTATTATTATTATTATTATTATTATTATTATTATTATTATTTCATTTCCTGTCAGAAAAAGGGCGAGTGCCACCACCATTATTTCACCCTCCATCATCCTGAGAAAAACCCTTAATCCTGATTTTATTTTATTCCTTGGTAGATTTACAAAAATAAAAAGAAACATACCAATAAATAAATTTTAGAAAGGGGCAAGATTACATGTGGATGCACAAAGCATTTTTTGTTTTAAAATATCAAGACTCCTTGTGCTCTGCTCTCCCTTTTTTCTTGCCCAAGTCAGCCCTGTCCTCTGCCTGCTCCTCAGAGATGAAACATCACATGGGGCTGCTCCTTGTTGGTGGCAACCTCCCTTCCTCCTCGCCCGCTCTCCAGCAGCCGCTACAAGCTGCCCAGAGAAGGAGGCCAGCAGCAGAGGTGATGGAGAGGCAATGGGAAGCTTCCTCACAGCTGCCACTACCGCCGTCACTCGGGACAAGCGCCCGCTCATCCTCCTCCCTGAGCTCGGCAGTGGGGGAACTGGAAATAGAGATATTCTGAGATCAAATCAGAAGCTGGGACGGCTTTCAGAATTCTGGGACTGTCCCTGGAAAATCAAGACACTTGGAGGGCATGTTATAGGGTGGCAGGAGTATCGGATTGGATTTCTGGGAGTGTGCTCCCTGCCCTACCCCCAATTAACTGGCACCAATTGCTTTTTCTTTCCTTTCTGCAGCTGTCTCGCTAATTTATTTTGTTAGTGTGGCTTAAGGCTTGCCCTGGGCTTTTCCCTAGGAAAACCCTCAGTGTAGCACTGAATGGGAACAAATAGAGCTTTTGGGGATCACCATTTGTTCTGATTTAGTGCTAAGGTGGGTTTTTCCAGGGGAAAGCAGCAGGGCAAAGGCAGACCTGTGCCTGGAAAGCATGGGGCAAGCAGAAAACTGCCTGGACCCACGTTTTCTGGGTACGGGGCAAGCAGAAGTATGGGCAAGCCCTCGCTTAAGATGTCATTCCACAGTGTTCTTCAGCCTTGTGCTTGCCCTTGAAATATACTCGGAGTCCTATAGAAGAAGAGCTTGGATTTGATATCCTGGCTTTCACTCCCTTTAAGGAGTCTCAAAGCGGCTAACATTCTCCTTTCCCTTCCTCCCCCACAACAAACACTCTGTGAGATGAGTGGGGCTGAAAAACCTCAGGCTTTTATATACATTATTTACACAATGAGTCCTGTCTGATTGGCTGATTCTGCTTCCATCCTGGAGAATGACTGGTCTTTTCCTGCAGGCCAATCAGTTGCTGCATTCTAGGTTCCTACTTGCCTATTGTTCTAAGATCCAAGCTTAGTACATAACAGCCCTGAAAATGAATTGGGCCCTTAGGTATTTGACTGATGCTTTCAATTTCCACTGGGGATTATGGGGGTTGCAATTTCATGCTTATGCTCCCCGTGGGAAAAGCCGATGCCAATGTCACAATGCTGGCACTGCCTTCACTTTGCAAACAGTTAAGGGTAATACGTGATTTTCAAAAGAGGAGGGAAACCCCCTCCCTGATCCCTTCTTTCTTTCTTTCTTTCTTTCTTTCTTTCTTTCTTTCTTTCTTTCTTTCTTTCTTTGCTACACGTCTGCTGTTTGTAAATTCGCCATACCTGTTTTGCTGTTTTTACAGTCGTTTTTGTTTTTCTTGATGTACTCCAACTCAAACGGTATCAGCTATTTGGGAGATCACATAACAGATGTGTTGACACTATGCAGTCAATCAGACTATTTAAATAAAAAATGAAGTGCATTCAGAATGAAGAGAATGCTTCTTCTGCAGGTCACATGGACACTCTTAGCCAATCAGGGATTGCAAATTCCAAGTACACTTGCAGCTCTTTTGAGATTATGATTATTATATCACTAAGAGTAGGGTAAAGGTAAAGGTACCCTTGACCATTAGGTCCAGTTGCAGATGACTCTGGAGTTGCGTGCTCATCTCACTCTATAGGCCGAGGGAGCCAGCATTTGTCTACAGACAGCTTCCGGTCATGACAATGCCACTTCTGGCAAACCAGAGCAGCGCATGGAAATGCTGTTTACCTTCCTGCCAGAGCGGTACCTATTTATCTACTTGCACTCTGACATGCTTTCAAATTGCT
Source organism: Podarcis filfolensis (assembly GCF_964270895.1). Classification (NCBI taxonomy): domain Eukaryota; kingdom Metazoa; phylum Chordata; class Lepidosauria; order Squamata; family Lacertidae; genus Podarcis; species Podarcis filfolensis. The sequence goes on from NC_139615.1 coordinate 47,078,977, forward strand.
ATGTTAGCAGGAGCTGGGACCTCACCCTGTCATGGGGATTCGAACTGCCGACCTTCTGATTGGCAAGCCCTAGGCTCTGTGTGCATAGACCTCCTTTTGGTTCAGACCCGTTGCTGAGGAAATGAATGCAGCACACAGCAGAGCAAGCAGAGCCTATGGCAGAGGTCAGCAAACTTTTTCAGCAGGGGGCCAGTCCACTGTCCCTCAGACCTTATGGGGGGGGACTATATTTTGAAAAAAATAAATGAATGAATGAATGCCTATGCTCCACAAATAACCGGGAGATGCATTTTAAATAAAAGGACACATTCTACTCATGTAAAACACGCTCATTCCTGAACTGTCAGTGGGCAGGATTTAGAAGGCGATTGAGACGGATCCGTCCCTCAGGTCTTAGTTTGCCGACCCATGGCCTATGGCAGTGGCTGTGTAGAGAAGACTCTGGCTGCTTTCCTTAGTACAATGGCATTATAAGCATGCCCTATTCTCATCTGTGAAATATGGGAAGGTGTTCAGTTAAAGACTGGGGGAAATACAAAAGGGAAGGTTGTAAATTCCCCCCCCCCAACTGGAGGGGATGTTTGGGTGGGTGGAGCCTGGAGATAGGCAAGGCTTGCCATTGGCTGCAGTCCTGATGTGATGGCAGCTCTTTATTTTACTTTGAAGAAAACCATTTGCGGGACAGCTGCCAGTTCTGCTCCCAGAATGCTCCAGACATACAATTTTCAGGGAGAACTCTAGAAAGAGGCAGTGGTGGCTGCTAGTCAGAGCCTGCTCAGTGGAGCTCTGTTGCTGCATGTCCATATATTAAGAGAAATGTACAGGAAGATGCATACATGTTTATGTGCAGAGTTTTTAAATAGAGAGAATAACAAATTGATGCAGAAATGGGGTATACTGACCTAAAGTTGGGAAAAATCTGAAACTGAAAGAAGCCAAAACTGACTGATTTGCCCATTCCTAGGTGATGAGGCTGATCTTCACGTAGTGACTGCCCAATTCACTGGTTTCAGGCTTCTAGTCAGAATGTATTGAATTATATTGACAGTTTCTTTTCTAGCATGTAAACAAATGCATTATAATAACTATTTGTATTTGTTTTCCACCAAAATACACCTTTCTATATCAGAAAAGTAAGGACACAATACATTTTTTTTAAAAAAGTTTGTGGAATCTGCATTTCAGATTCTGACCCAGTATTGTTCACTGGCAATAAAATAAAAATAAAATAAACAGCAAACAGCAAATCATAAAACCTGCCTTTAACTAGAATAATTGATCTAAGTGTGTGGAACATGAAAACTCCCAGAGCTTGTTAGTCTTTATGATGTTGTTTTAATTAAAAAGCATTATACAGGAAAAAAATAAATATTTTATAAACCATCAACTTTCATTTTGCTAAAAGGAAAATTTCAGTCACTGAAAGTATGTTGTTCTGGAATGCAGAATGGAGCATGACGCATGATGCCTTCTTATTCCTTCGTCTTACATTCCGAAAGTTCTTCACAACTTAATCATATAGGTTCATGCATTGGTACCTTCACAGAAGCTCATTTCAGGCTCATGGGTCTAGCTCACGGCAGCAGCTTCAGCATTCAGTTCCCCTAGGACTTCTTGGATCATTCTTTGTCTAGCTCCTTCCCTTTGACCTTACCACCTTGGGTGACCCTGCTGGGAGTATAGATTCCTGACGGCTTCGCTTACAAGGGTCATAGGAATGTGCAAGCCCATTCACCGCAACAAGGTGGTGAGCCAGCGAGTGAGAGAGGAGGAGGAGGAGGAGGAGGAGGAGGAGGAGGAGGAGGAAGAAGAAGAAGAAGAAGAAGAAGAAGAAGAAGAAGAAGAAGAAGAAGAAGAAGAAGAAGAAAGAAAGAAAGAAAGAAAGAAAGAAAGAAAGAAAGAAAGAAAGAAAGACAGAAAGAAGATCGGGTGCAGTATTCTATGATTATTTATTACTTATTCAGTTTCTACACTGCTCTTCACCTGAGGATCACAGAGTGGTTTGCAATATAAAAACACAAAAATACAGAACATGATAACAAACAAAACAAAATAATGCCTCCCCTCCAGTTTAAAAGGGCATAGATCCGCCAAAGGCCTGGGAGAAGAGGAACATTTTTTGCTCGGCACCAAAAGATGCATAATGAAGGCGCAAGGTGAGACTTGTTGTGGAGGAGGCAGAAAAAGAAGGGCTCAAGATGATGATGGCAGGAACCAGGTCAGTTCCTATGGGGAGAGACGGTCCTTGAGGTTTTGCGGTCCTGAGTTGTTTGAGAGCCAGTGTGGTGTAGTGGTTAAGAGCAGTGGACTTGTAATCTGGTGAACCGGGTTCGCTTCCCCGCTCCTCCACATGCAGCTGCTGGGTGACCTTGGGCCAGTCACACTTCTCTGAAGTCTCTCAGCCTCTCTCACCTCACAGAGTGTTTGTTGTTAGGGAGGAAGGGAAAGGAGATTGTTAGCCGCTTTGAGACTCCTTAGGGTAGTGATAAAGCGGGATATCAAATCCAAACTCTTCTTTGAGGCTTTTTAGGTCAAAACCAGCACTTTGAATTGGGCCCAGAAACTAACTGGAAGCCAGTAAAGTTAGCCAGGATTGCTGTTGTATGTTCAAATTGTGTTGTCCCAGGGAGGAACCTGGCAACGGAATTCTGCACCAGGTGAAATTTCCAAACCCTCTTCAGAGGCAAAAAGGTAAAAGACCCTTGAATGGTTAAGTCCAGTCAAAGGCGACTATGGGGTTGCAGCTCTCATCTCGCTTCATGCTGAGGGAGCCAGCATTTGTCCACAGACAGCTTTCTGAGTTGTGGCCAGCATGACTTAACTCCTTCTGGTGCAACGGGACACCGTGACGGAAACTAGAGTGCACAGAAACACCGTTTACATTCTTGCTGCAGCAATACCTATTTATCTACTTGCACTGGTGTCCTTTTGAACTGCTAGGTTGGCCGGAGCTGGGACAGAGCAATGGGAGCTCACCCCATCGTGGGGATTCGAACCGCCGACCTTCTGATTGGCAAGCCCAAGAGGCTCAGCGGTTTAGACCACAGCGCCACCCGCGTCTTCAGATGCAGCCCCGTGTATAAGGTGTTGCAGTGATCTAGACAGGTGGGGTGAGCAAACACACAACCCTCTCTCATGTGATTATAATTGCTCACTTTTGAATGTTCAAATAGGGCAAATGTGTTGCCCTTAATCCAACTAGACACCACACAGAACCAGGAGCATTCTGTAACTGGATGGGGAATTACACCTGCAGATGCCTGCTGTGTTCTTGAGTCCACTGCCCAATCCACCAGATTCAGTTTCACATGCCTGTGCCCAGAAATAAGTTCTGATTATGCTTATTAGCTATTTGGGACAGGGAATATTAACTAAGGATCCATGCAATAGGAAATGAGGCAAAATGTGTATCAACCGTTCTGAAGTTATAGCCTGGGGATATACTCAACCATTTTATTGTTCTAAAAATACACAGTTTATTCTTCCAGTCTCTCATGAGTATCTGTGATCCTGATAGCTTGTGTATGAAAAATTCTGTTTCAAATATTGTGCTTGCTTATTTATGAAACTAGTTGCTAAAAATGCCAAAGAATGCTTCATGCAATGATGAAATGGAGACAGTCTTTATTAATTCTAAAGAGTTTTGAGGGGCCTATGGCAATGCATACTCACATACAACAGTTACAGATAGGTAGCCGTGTTGGTCTGCCATAGTCAAAACAAAAAAAAAAATTTCCTTCCAGTAGCACCTTAAAGACCAACTAAGTTAGTTCTTGGTATGAGCTTTCGTGTGCATGCACACTTCTTCAGATACACTGAAACAGAAGTTGCCAGATCCTTCTATATAGTGAGAAGGTGGGGAGGGGTATTACTCAGAAGGGTGGTGGGAATGGGTGATTGGCAGATAGCTGTGATGAGCCTGTTGACGACTCTTAACGACTGCAATAGGTCTTACAGGAAAAAGCAAGGGGTGCACGAAAGCTCATACCAAGAACTAACTTAGTTGGTCTTTAAGGTGCTACTGGAAGGATTTTTTTTTTTTTTGTTTTCACATACAACACACAGTGGTACCTTGGTTCTCAAACTTAATCCATTCTGGAAGTCCATTCCTAAACCAAAGCGTTCCAAAACCAAGGCATGCTTTCCTATAGAAAGTAATGCAAAATGGATTACTCCGTTCCAGACTTTTAGAAACAACCCCTAAAACAGCAATTTAACATGAATTTTACTATCTAATGAGACCATTGATCCATAAAATTAAAGCAATAATCAATGTACTGTATTATAAAATAAGTAAGACAGTATTGTAGATGATAAAAATAAAATTTATTTATTTTTCTTATCTGCACTGATGATTGTCATGGTTTGGATGGGGGGCTTTTATCCATTTCTGCAGTCACACAGTCAATCAATTAATCAATCAGTAGCTAAACTGGGTTCCACACAGTCACAAAAACAAATTAACTGAAAAAGCCTCAAAAACAAAAACGCAAAATAAATTGCAAAAACAAAAGCGCCAAACTTAATCTGTTGTGGAAATCAGTTTGACTTCTGAAATGTTCAAAACCAAGGTGCAGCTTCTAATTGGTGCAGGTGCCCCGGAAACAATAACCGATAGCCGCATTGGACGTTCAGCTTTCAAAAAATGTTCAAAAACCGGAACACTTACTTCCAGGTTTTCAGCGTTTGAGAACCAAGGCATTTGAGAACCAAGGTACCACTGTATACGTATACAGGGACGAAAGTATATTGGGTGATTTTAATTGCACTCCTTTGTATATGAAGGGGGAATGACATGAGAATCTACTGTTAGGCTTCACACACTCATGACACACACTACTTTATACCGCTAAAATGAAGGAAAATGACCAAGACTGGACTTCTGTGTGGAAGGACTATGAGTTTAGCTAATTTCTGGTACTAAAAACAAATCCTTTGGCTTAGAATATGCTTTGAGATACCATGTTCTTTCGTTCTAACTGTATATCCTTTGCAACTGGTTGTGGATGGTATATCTTAAGGTACTAGTTTTTTGGTTTTCTGGTGTGTGTGTTTTTTTAAAAATGTAGATACAAGAAGCCTGAACTCTTCCCACCCTTTGGAAGCATTGCTTGATATAATTTGAAGACTGGCACATTTAGAACGATGGGTAGCACAATGATGTGCAAGCCTTCTTTCCATTTGTCTGCAGGTGAGTTTCAATTCAAGCACTGAAAAATCCCACTCACGTTTCCTAAGGGTGCTCTTTGGTGACCCCAGTTGTGTGATAGTAGCAGCTCTGTACTGAGAGGTAGGCATTGGTTGTGTGAAACACTGATTCCTTTCCATTGCAATCCATCTTCCACCAAAGCCTACATTGTTCATCCTGTTGTCCGTTGTGATGAAATTAGGTCCCCTACGCAAATCACCCCATTCATTTCAATGCCAAGGAAACTCAATGCAAACAGGAAACGTAGCAAATTGTGTATAATTTGTGAACTCAAAGCAACAGCAACAGCGAATATCAATTGCATGGCAAGTCCCCTCCCCCATGTGAAATGAAGACACTGGACACATTATTTAAGGTTAATGGGCATAAAAAGGCCACAACTTTATTGATTACAGAATTGAAAGGTATTGGCCTTAGGCATTGGCTCCTATCGTCTACCCGGCATGGAGACCGGGAAGGGTTGTCCACAAGCCGTGGGAGTCCTGTTGAAGTACGCCAACTAGGATCCCACGGGTGTCACCGCTCGGGGGCGTGCCGGGGGCCCTTACCTCCCTAGGTTTCAGACAAGGCAACGCCCCCCGGAGTCCTCTACCGGACTACCCTTTCCATTGGGGGAAGGTGATGGCACTTCCTTCCCCCCATTCATTTGCATAACAATTAACCCCTGCCAATGCCTAACCGCCAATACCGCGAAAGTTGTGACGTTTGCTACGAGGTAGGCGAAAAAACCAAAAGGCTAGAAGTGCGCCAAATTGGAAAAATTCCTACCAGGCCCCTTGCGGCGACCAACCGGAGTCCATAGCAAGGTCATGGCTAGCTAAGCCTAAAGGGTGGGTGGGATGGGAAAAAACCGCTCAGCTGGAAAGGGGAAAGAGGGCGGTCCCCAGGCGTGCCTGGCCTTAAATAGGCTAGGCCCCGCCTCCCCAGCCCGTCGATTGGCGGGCAGGGTCGAAGGCACGCCCGGGGATTCCCTGTTCTCGCGGGGGCAAAAGGCCAGCCCCCGCGTGTGTGGGAGGGGTTAACCTGCAACCCCCTCTCTTCCCTAAGCTCAGAAATGGCTTTGTATTTGCTGGATTTATTTGTGTTCTGGACATAGAACATTTAAGCAAACATTGCCAATATCTTGCTCCCATTTCTGTTGTCATTTGAATTCTCCAACACCCTAGACAAAGGTCACCCTCAAAGCCAGAGACCTATAAGGCTGTGGCTGACCATCAAGACATAACTGAAAAAGCCTCAAAAACAAAAATGCAAAATACAGGTAAATAGCAAAAACAAAAGCGCCAGTGCGGGCACTGTCATACAGTGGTTCCACTCCTTCCTCCTGGGCCGTGTTCAGAAAGTGGTGGGGGGGGATGAGTGTTCAGACCCCTGGGCCCTCACTTGTGGGGTGCCTCAGGGTTCTGTCCTTTCCCCCATGCTTTTCAACATTTACATGCAGCCACTGGGAGAGATCATCAGGAGGTTTGGGCTGGGTGTTCATCAGTATGCGGATGATACCCAGCTCTACCTCTCTTTTAAATCAGAACCAGTGAAGGCGGTGAAGGTCCTGTGTGAGTGTCTGGAAGCGGTTGGAGGATGGATGGCGGCTAACAGATTGAGGTTGAATCCTGACAAGACAGAAGTACTGTTTTTGGTGAACAGGAGGCGGGCAGGTGTGGAGGATTCCCTGGTCCTGAATGGGGTAACTGTGCCCCTGAAAGACCAGGTGCGCAGCCTGGGAGTCATTTTGGACTCACAGCTGTCCATGGAGGCACAGGTCAAATCTGTATCCAGGGCAGCTGTTTACCAGCTCCATCTAGTACGTAGGCTGAGACCCTATCTGCCAGCAGACTGTCTCGCCAGAGTGGTACATGCTCTGGTTATCTACCGCTTGGACTACTGCAATGCGCTCTACGTGGGGCTACCTTTGAAGGTGACCCGGAAACTACAACTAATCCAGAATGCGGCAGCTAGACTGGTGACTGGGAGCAGCCGCCGAGACCATATAACACCGGTCTTGAAAGACCTACATTGGCTCCCAGTACGTTTCCGAGCACAATTCAAAGTGTTGGTGCTGACCTTTAAAGCCCTAAATGGCCTCGGTCCAGTATATCTGAAGGAGCGTCTCCTCCCCCATCGTTCTGCCCAGACACTGAGGTCCAGCTCCGAGGGCCTTCTGGTGGTTTCCTCACTGCGAGAGGCCAAGTTACAGAGAACCAGGCAGAGGGCCTTCTCGGTAGTGGCGCCCGCCCTGTGGAACGCCCTCCCATCAGATGTCAAAGCGATAAACATCTACCTGACATTCAGAAGACATCAGAAGGCAGCCCTGTTCAGGGAAGTTTTTAATATGTGACATTTTAGTGTATCTTTCATCTTTGTTGGAAGCCGCCCAGAGTGGCTGGGGAAACCCAGCCAGATGGGCGGGGTACAAATAATAAATTATTATTATTATTATTATTATTATTATTATTATTATTATTATTATTATCCCGATGATTTAGGACTGGTTTTCTGGCTCCAGTTGTCCCTGGTCCTACTGTTTTACCTCTCAACCCTTTGGTTTGTGCACGAGGCTGTGTTCCAAGTGGCAAACCTACATTCTTCTTTTCAAGGGGGTTGGGAATCATAACTAGTTTAAAAACTAGATCCAAAGGCATTACGCCTCCTAGCTGAAGGAGCAGATTAAAAGGGGATGAGTCAGATGCATCAATATTTCAGCTCACTTTGTCCCATGCGGTTGCTGAGAGAGAGAGAGGGAAGAGTGATGATGCATTGTATTAAAGTCAAGACTGGATGGAGTGGAGTAGAGAGGGATAGGGGGTTGTGCATCATGTACCCAGATTGAAGGTTTGGCCCGAGCAATTAATTAGACTATTGATGGATATCGGAGGACTTTTAACTATACATTTCATCATTAGCATGCTGGTATAGATTGCATCTTGACCTATGTGGCCAACTCAGACGCAAAAAGAGATTAAGGAGCTCTGAGAAATGAGCGAGTAGGAATAAACAATGGCTGCTATGGATGGCATTTGTCCTTCTCGTCAATGTGCAAGGACAGGCCTTGTGATCAGCAAGAGAGGATTCTCAGAAACATATTAATAGCAAAGGACAGATCCGGCAGATCTTGCCAGGGAATGACTCTGCAAACTATATGCGTCCTTGGCTGCTCACAGAGCCTCCCCCTCCCCACCCAAAACAGAGTCAAGGATTTGAAAGGGGCGTCACAATCGCCACATCTCAACATTCTCTTGACCTTGAGGCCTTGTCAACAGGTAACACTGGCATGTGTTCAGAGATGTTCACTGGTTCACTGGCTACCAGGCCAGGTTCAGAGTGTTGCTATTAGTATATAAAACCCCTTACAACTTGGGACCAGTTTTCCTATGAAATCAATTTACTCCAAATTTGTCCATTCAACCACTTTGATTGGTAGAATTGGCATGAGCACAGGTGCCACATAATACCTGTTCTGCAGTTCTAAGAATTTGATTGTTTACACTTATTGTTTGTTCTCTCCCCTCCCCATGAAATTTTATTAAGGTTTCCCCCCACCATAAGGTAAAGGTAAAGGGACCCCTGACCATTAGGTCCAGTTGTGACTGACTCTGGGGTTGTGGTGCTCATCTCGCTTTATTGGCCGAGGGAGCTGGCGTACAGCTTCCGGGTCATGTGGCCAGCATGACTAAGCCGCTTCTGGCAAACAAGAGCAGCGCACAGAAAGGCCGTTTACCTTCCCGCCAGAGCGGTACCTATTTATCTACTTGCACTTTGACGTGCTTTCGAACTGCTAGGTTGGCAGGAGCAGGGACCGAGCAACGGGAGCTCATCCCATCGCGGGGATTCGAACTGCCGACCTTCTGATCAGCAAGTCCTAGGCTCTGTGGTTTAACCCACAGCACCACCCATGTCCCTCCTTTTTCCCCATAATGCAATACAATTAAAAACAAACCAATCTAAAGAAAAACAGGAAAAGGAAAAGGAAAATAAAATGCAGTGTCCTCAACTAATACTCCTTGGAAACCCTGCCTATTGAGATTGAGCTGGTGCCTTCACTGTACTCTGTTTGGCACCTGCTAAAAGCATTCCTGTTTGGACAAGCCAGCCCAGATGCTTAGAAAGTTGAGGCATTTTTAATCTGTTTTAGTATTTCAACTTTTGAGAGCTCCTCCGAGATTTGGAGTCTAATATTAAGGACTATCAAAAAAACCGGCAGAGAGGAACTGAGAGAGAATTAAGAGCCTCGGACGTGAGATCTCCAGGCTGATAGAAGATTAAGACTGTTGGATATTTGTTGGGGATCGAAACCGGGAAAGGGGGTGGTGGGGTTTGAGAATTCAAAGGGTGTATAATTATGATCTGTTTTACTTTTCTTTGTTTGGTTATTAATATGAAAATTGGGAAATTCGTGGAATGGAATTTGGGTCGACTTTAGAAAAAGGTTTGTGTATTGAGGTACAAATATTGATGTCTATAAGTTAAAATTGGTTTTTCTTTTTTTAAAAAAATGAATTAAATATTAAAAGGTTAAAAATTGGGGATAGGAACTTGTTGAACAAACAATTTGAATTGGAATACAAGAAGGGGAGGTGTGAAGTCTGGGAAATATGGTAATGAAAATATAGAATTGTAAATTTCATGTGTTTTTAAATCTTTTTTCTTTCTTGCATTTTTTGTTCTTTTTGATTTTTTTTGTATTGAATTTGAAAAATCTTAATAAATATTTCATAAAAAAATAGTATTTCAACTTTTGTATGTTTTAAAGTAGCGCTGTAAATCTTTCTTGATTTTACTGTTTTATCTTTTGTAATCTGCTTTGAAGTATTTTACAACCAAGCACACACACACACACACACACACACACACACACACACACACTGTGTTACTGATGTACTACCTTAATTTATTCTAACAGGGAGTCTTAAGGTGGGTCTAATTTCTGGCTTCCCAGGTGATATGGAAGCACACTATGGTGGGGATCATTTCATCTCCCATTTTCCTTAGCTTAGGGATGAGGAGGCTTCAAGAGGAATCTTCTGGAAGCAGCTCACCAAGGGCGAACGTGGTGAAAGGGAAAAGTAGGCAGATCAGCTGATGACTTGTACCTTTATATTGTAGGCTACATTCCAGCCACGTAAAGATGAAAAAAGACCCATTCTCAGACTTTTCTAGTAAATGAGGCATCCTGGACTTTCAGCTTCCTAATGCATGTAAAATTTCCCAAGCAATTTTGACAATGAGAATGGATGAAGTCTTAATTCTGGCTGCTAGTGGAAGCCCAAAATGCCCTTGATCAGCATCCACAATTAAGACTTGATGCACTGTGGCATGGGTTAAATTTCCAGAGAGACCTTAAACTTTGAGACCTTAAAATTTGGAGATGTAGATCCTGTTATAGAAACTGGGGTGTGGATGTAGACTGTGTGCTGAGACCCTTGTTACCCCTGGATCTAGCAAGTGTTAAAATATAAGCCATGCTTTCTTCCTTATGGGGTGATCACCTGGGTGATGGTCCATTAAGGGGAACAAAGGAAAGGGGCTCTGTGGGAGACGGCATATTAGAAAGAAAGAGCCAGCACTGAGAGCAGAGAGTGAAGTCGTGTGACCTGGAAGGCAAAAGCAGCAATCTGGGAACTGAGAGAGACACAGCAATGCTTGATTTCTGTTTGAATCCAGGGCTACACCTATGGGTGAAGCAAGGCCCTCTTGGGGTGTTGTTTTTGTGAACCCCTCCATTGTAGACTCAGGTTAGGAGCACAGGTGGCGCTGTGGTCTAAACCACTGAGCCTCCTGGGCTTGCTGATCAGAAGGTTGGCAGTTCGAATCCCCACGACAGGGTGAGCTCTGTCCCAGCTCCTGCAAACCTAGCAGTTTGAAAGCACGCCAGTGCAAGTAGATAAATAGGTACCAATGTGGCGGGAAGGTAAACGGCGTTTCTGTGCACCCTGTCTTCCATCACAGTGTCTCGTTGCGCCAGAAGCAGTTTAATCATGCTGGCCACATGACCCGGAAAGCTGTCTGTGGACAAACGCTAGCTAAAGCGAGATGAGCACTGCACCCCATAGTCGCCTTTGACTGGACTTAACCGTCAAGGGGTCCTTTACCTTTTTCAACCTTTTAGTCTCAGGCTGTATATATGTGTAAGCAAATCATATATCATAAAGACACCAGCAGGCTCCACTGTGCCTCATTTCAAGAGGAAACATGAATGCTGGGTAAGCATCAGGAACCCCTGGAATCTCACACCAGTCAGAGATTGGAGTGGTGTGCAACCATGCAATCAGTTCTAACTTACCCCAAGGAGCATATATTAGGGTTATTTTTTTATACATCACAAAAGATGAAGGTGCCTCTGAGCAAAAACCGTATGTGGTCTAAAAACAGGAGGACATCCTGCCTAGCCTCTCTAAATGGAACTTCGGGGGGGGGGGGGAGGGAATGACATCTGCAGAATATCTTGCCAAGCAACTGGCTCCCTAACTAATTTCCATGGGTAGAAATGTGAATAAACCCCTCCCCAGTGAAAAGTTATAAGCATTACGTGAATTATTTCTTGCTATTCCCAACATTCCCTGAATATTTCATGTGAGCAGGAGCCCAGAATTCCAACTCAAAAGTTTCACGCAGCACAAAAAAATTGAGGCATTCCATTAATAAAGGTGCCTTTTATCAATACATGTTGCACATGAATGTTGCCTCAGTAAGGAAAGGATGGGAAGAAAGTCACCACCCACTCTGCATTTTTGCTGCAATTCTCTCCTGAATAATTCCAGTCACCCATATATATTTTTGCTTTCTGTCAGGCCAGGCAGTAAGAGAGTGTATTCCAAATGAGGTTTTTGCAATAAATGGGAGATTAATTTGATGATCCAGATGATACAATGTGAGCCAAAGGTGAAAAGAAGTGCTCCATTAGCAGGCCTTGAGTCTCCAGCGGGGGTTGAGAAATTGCCGCTGATGAATTAATGAATGCAAATCACTGGATCTTACACCTTTTACATAATGATCCATACAAGGTGGTGTCCTCGCTCATAAAACAATGCATTGCAAAAGGAAAGAGTGTTTGGCACTCATGCTAGCCATGTAAGAAATAAGTAACAAAAAACAGGATCAAAAGAGCATGCAAGAAAAACTCTAACAGAGTGCATAACAAAGACGAGATGACCTTCATCTAGATACGTTGGGCAGGACATACACTCTACACACACAACAAACACAAACAAACACAAACACACATTTTTAAAACTCAGGTTTATCAATGTTTGTCTTCTTCATCATGAGGTCTGTGTTAAGGATAAGTTACAGATTTAAAAGGCATACCATTTTATTAAAAAAATATAAAGAATCTAATCCACTATATACTCCAGCATTATTTATTTGTGTATGTTTATTATGTTTTGTAAATTCAACCACGTTTTATCAATTCAGGGAGTTGTGGCCTTGATTTTTCATAGTATCCAGGTTAGAGAGAGTTTAGGAGGAGACTGAGATCACCTGAAGTTAAACACATTTTGGTTTCCAGTTTAACAGCTGCTGCAAAGAAAATGGGGGTCTAGGAAATCTGTTTGACTATATCTGCTTGGAACTTAAAACTAGAAATTGTTATTGCAAGGATAAGACTTAGAAATTGACTTCAAGTTCTTGGTTAATGGATTAACGTTGATGAATTAACGCTTGCATCACTCAGTGGGGCTAAACATAAATAAATCACAAAATCAACTAATAATTTAAGAACAATAAGCCCAGATAGAAGCAACAAAAATAAGGCTTCTCCACATAAAACTCCTCAGATCAACAGGTCAGATCGTAGAAATGTAGAGTTGGAAGGACCCTTAAGGGTCATCTAGTTCAACCCCCTGTAACGCAGGAATCTCAACTAAAGCATCCATGACAGATGGCCATCCAACTTCTGCTGGGAGGAGAGGCCACAGATGCCTGATATATACAGTGGTACCTCAGGTTACAGACGCTTCAGGTTACAGACTCCGCTAACCCAGAAATAGTACCTCGGGTTAAGAACTTTGCTTCAGGCTGAGAACAGAAATTGCGCAGCAGCAACGCAGCGGCAGCGGGAGGCCCCATTAGCTAAAGTGGTGCTTCAGGTTAAGAACAGTTTCAGGTTAAGAACGGACCTCCAGAATGAATTAAGTTCTTAACCCGAGGTACCACTGTACATTGTGAGGTGAAAAAAGGATCAAGAAAGGGTACCAAAAAGCCTTCAAGGCAAAATACCCCACAAATTAGGCTGCAAAGGCCACAGCAAAGGCCACAGACAGAAACTAGAGAAAGCCTTTCCCAGCAGTTCTCAGGGAGCAGATAGGCTAGTATGATGAAAACATAGATAGCTTGGACCCAACTCATTTAGGAGTTAAAAGTAACTACCAACCAGTGTCACTACTGCTAAATTGGAGCAATGTGCTCCCATAGATGCCACTGATGCAACATTCTGGACCAATGGATGCTTCCCCACACAGAGGGAGAGATAGGAGTATATAGCTGCATCAATAGGAGTATAGCATCTAGATCAAGGGAAGTAATAGTGCCACTGTATTCTGCTCTGGTCAGACCTCACCTGGAGTACTGTGTCCAGTTCTGGGCACCACAGTTCAAGAAGGACACTGACAAACTGGAACGTGTCCAGAGGAGGGCAACCAAAATGGTCAAAGGCCTGGAAACAATGCCTTATGAGGAACGGCTAAGGGAGCTGGGCATGTTTAGCCTGGAGAAGAGGAGGTTAAGGGGTGATATGATAGCCATGTTCAAATATATAAAAGGATGTCACATAGAGGAGGGAGAAAGGTTGTTTTCTGCTGCTCCAGAGAAGCGGACACGGAGCAATGGATCCAAACTACAAGAAAGAAGATTCCACCTAAACATTAGGAAGAACTTCCTGACAGTAAGAGCTGTTCGACAGTGGAATTTGCTGCCAAGGAGTGTGGTGGAGTCTCCTTCTTTGGAGGTCTTTAAGCAGAGGCTTGACAACCATATGTCAGGAGTGCTCTGATGGTGTTTCCTGCTTGGCAGGGGGTTGGACTCGATGGCCCTTGTGGTCTCTTCCAACTCTATGATTCTATGATTCTATGATTCTATGGTAGAGCATGAGACTCTTAATCTCAGTGTCTTGAGTTCAAGCCCCTTGTTGGGTGTTCGATTTCTGCACTAGATGATCCTTGTGTTCCCTTCCAAATCTACAATTATGTTCTATTGTCAAGTATTACAACCTGGATGCACCTAAAACATGTATCACCACCAGGGCCGTCTTAAGCATATCTGGCGCCATGGTTCAAAGCTCCCTCTGGCACCCCCTCATTTCCCACAGGTTTTTTTAGGGAGGGCAGCACTGCCGGTGGGGCTGGAGGAGGTGGGCAGCGGCTGGAGGGCGGCTCCTATGGCGGGGAAGAGGCGGAGGCTGGACACGGCACCTCCCAGCTCAGCTGGCCGCTTTGTGCTGCGGTGGCCACGCCATGGCAGAAGCGGGCGAGCTGATGCCAGAAGGTGCCACATCCAGCCTCCACCTCTTTTCTGGCACCCTCCAGAACTTGGTACCCCAGCGCCCGTTCCACTAGCCTCAATGGATAAGATGCCCTTGATCACCATGGCCTGTTCAGACCTTATCAAGAATGAGTGCAGCACACTTCCGGTTTTACCGCTCCCCGTGACGGACGTGCTCTGCGGGTGCTCCATGAAGGAGTGATTGTTGGAGGGATTTTGGGGGGCAACGCGGAGGCTATGCGAAATATCCAGTGGCATCGGAAAGGGACCCTCGGTATTCTACATCTTCGCAGGCGAAAGAGCAGAGAGACTCAGACGCGAGGAAACGAACATCCCTCCACAAGAAGCCTCAAATTCCGAGACAGTGAGCAGCAGTAAATTCTCCAGCTAGCTTTACCCCTTAATTTGTACTAATCAGATTTAAAATCAAGGGGGAAATGTGAGACTAAAACCCCACCTACTAGACTCTGGAGAGTAGAACTCAGGGGGCACATGGCTCAGTGGAAAGAGGAGGCTTTAAGGACTTTAAATAAAGTATTGCTGCTGCAATCTTTGTCCCCTCTGTCTCAAACCGCAACAGGGAAACAGAACTTTATAAACAAAGGTTTGAAACAGCATAGTAGTTGTTAGTTGGACTGTTTTATATATTATACCGCTAAAAGGGGGCAGAGAAAGAAGAAAGGAAAGGACTGAACGGGGGAAATCCAATGCAGAGGACAAAGTTAATGATAAAGGAAAAAACAAAATATACATGGAACTTTGAAAGAATGCCAGAACCTTAGAACTGAGATTTTTAAAAGTGACTCAAATCTTTACCTGGGGCAGTCACAAAAACAAGTCACAAAAATGAAGTAACAAGCAGCAGTCACGAAAACGCAGTAACAAGCCACAGTCACAAGTCAGTCCCATAAAGCGAATAACAAGTCACAGTATAAAAAAATAAATAAATGAAAAAGCCACACAAACAAAACTTAGCAAAAACAAAAGCTCCAAATGTCACCTCTGTGTTGCATGGGTGCTCAGGACTGAACAGCTGACAAATTCAACAGGAAGCCATTTTTTAGCAGCAGGGACTCAATTTACAAATGGAACACACTCAACAGGAAGCAGAACATGCTCTGCTTCCAAGGCAAAGTTCACAAACCAAAACACCTACTTCCGGGTTTGCAGTGTTCTTATTCCAAGTTGTTCATAAACTAAGCTGTTCTTAAACCAAGGTACCACTGTATAGATCCTTTTAGTTTTGCATTGTGTGGGGTACCTTTCAAATCAAATACATTTTAAAACGTTAATGCATGGATTTGAGGACAGTACTAGAATACTAAAGGACACTAAATGAAAAGGGAGCTCAAAAATTATTATCGCATTAGCAATGACACCAAGATGCCTTTAAATCATGATGTAGAATACAGTTATCCAACACATCTGAAATTTATGCCTATGAGCATCAATAATGTATATTTATAACATGGATTAAATTACCATAATCCAATGTCATTGTTTCAGTGAATGGAAGCAGCTCAGAGGTATTTTATCTGAAAAGAGGAACAAGAGAGCTTGCCCTTTAAGTTCATTGCAGCTTGCATTATCTGTTGCACCCCTTGCAGAAGCCATTGTATCTCAGACCCAGATAACACATTTGATGTGGTAGTTGAGATAACTGAAGAATTTAGTAAAGTATCAGGTTAGAGGATTAACCATATAAAATCAGAATCATTAGCCTTTAGCATAGATAAATTTTTAAGATGCTGTCTAGGTTTGTCATTGGTTTTCTCCCAAGAAGCTGGCATCTTTTAATTTCATGACTGCTGTCACAATCTGCAGTGATCCAGGAGCCCAAGAAAGTAAAATCTCTCACTGCCTCCATTTCCTCCCCTTCTATTTGCCAGGAGGTGATGGGACCAGTGGCCATGATCTTAGTTTTTTTGATGTTGACCTGCAAAATATGGTCTGAAGCTCAACATCAAAATGGAGTTTCTTTGGCAGTAGAAAAGGCTGAGAGCAGTTTTAAGAACCTTATTCAATAGTTTAAACCAAGGCAGACATATTTCCCTCAGTTAATAAATATTACGATGCTGCTATGCTAACCTATCTAAGAAATTGGTTCCATCCAGACAGATCCATAATTCTTGCGCAGGAGACTCTATCAACAAACTTAAAAAATATTTTATGGGATTATACTAGATCTGATAGAGAGACTAAACTCTTGTCCTTTTGCTATATTTGCTATCCGGCATAAATATAAACAAAAAAATTGGCCCAGGACTATTACCACTCACAGCTCCATGTTATAATAAAGAGATGGAGAAAACTTTTGGGAAATTTATGGAAAATGTGTGGCTTTACTGAACTGAAAAACTATTTATGGCTGGCACCTTTAAGACCTATTAAGTGATAAAAGTAGAGATACGACAGCATTGAACACAGCTTTCCAGTATCTGCAGTTCTGAAATATTGTTAATAAACTGGCTAACAAATACGGACCTTTTCAAGCATCTACTAAATTTGAAAAGTTAACGTCAAATGAACGTTCAGTAAAATGTCAATAAAATAATTGACTCAGGCTTATTCCACATATACAACCATCACATAATTCTAAGTTTAAATGAGGAAGTGATTTTGGCTGAGAATGTTGCCAAATAAACTCCTCTTTTGTAGGAATGTGCCAACCACAAGATTGTTTGGTCACATAAATCAGAAATTGTCCCAAAGCAGAAATAAAGTCAGAGGGGTCTGCATCACTCCTGGTGGAATGTATTTTATGAGTCAGTTTTTTCGGAAATGGCAATGAACACGATTCTTAAAACCATAGATCCTTGCTTGAGAGATCACTAGAGAGTGGCAACCAACAGATAGAGAATTAATTGTTGAGAATTACGATGGTGCCATGGTAATAACATCACCCTCACCATCAAGATATACAACTGAATTACTTGGTTGGATAAAAACTCCTCCTTGACAGCGTAAGTATGAAAACAGGCCATTAATATATATACAAGTCCTACAATATCGGACCTCAATTTCGTCCTTCATTTAGTACTGGCAGCAACCATTTCGCACAGGGGTTGCGTTCCTCCTTCATCCCATTACATCCCACCCCCTTTCCCAGCAACTTCCATATTGTGGCAGTGCCCGTGTGCAGAAAAGCTGCCTTTGCCTGTGTATGGATGTGATGGGGCTTTTTTTGGCATAGAATTACCGGTAATCAGGACCACCTGCTTCCAATGAGCTGAAAGTTACTCCTGTATCATACATACAAATGACTGTGAAGTATGGCATCCCAGTCTAGGGCCAGTATTCCCCAATCGTGTATGTGTTCATCTTCCACTGGAAAGCAGAACATAAACTCTGTACTGAATGCTGTTGTACTGGAAATAAATTCCGCAGAGGTTTTGCAGGTCAGAAGAATTAATTCCACATTCTATGTCAATTACTGAGGAAATTAGTTTGTAAGAGATTATAGGACTCTTCAGCAATCACCATACAGGATCCTCATGATTCCTCTCAGTAGCATTAATTTTAGCTGGCTTAATAATTTATTCAAGCACAACAGAGGAAGGCATCTTCTCACTAAGCAATGAAAGCAATATTATTGATCATGTCCTAATTCCTACACATCTGGTCCAGCATCATTGCCTAATATTGCTCTCCTTCAACACTCATTTTAAGCTCCAAACAGTTCCAGTTTGCACAACATCTCTCCGCTTTTATAAGAAAGAAGAAGAGGAGGAATGGGAATCAAACAGCTATGCTGTTGGGGTTTCGAATGGCAGTGTTCAGTTTACGTAATCTCCCATAAAAGGAATAGGTAAAGGTAAAGGGACCCCTGACCATTAGGTCCAGTCGTGGCCGACTCTGGGGTTGCGGCGCTCATCCCGCCAGCAAACAACTTCCGGGTCATGTGGCCAGCATGACTAAGCCACTTCTGGCGAACCAGAGCAGCACACGGGAATGCCATTTACCTTCCCGCCGGAGCGGTACCTATTTATCTACTTGCACTTTGACGTGCTTTTGAACTGCTAGGTTGGCAGGAGCAGGGGCCGAGCAACGGGAGCTCACCCTATTGCGGGGATTCGAACCACTGACCTTCTGATCGGCAAGTCCTAGGCTCTGTGATTTAACCCACAGCGCCCCCCGCGTCCATAAAAGGAATAGTGCCACCCCAAGTATACGTGTTCGGTGAACCACCATGTTTTTCAGAGCTTGAAACAAAGCAGGGATCAAATCAATCACCATTAAAAGTATATGAATTTAAGCCAAGGCTCATCGTACTTGTGATAGACAGAGGGTATGAGACAGAAAGAATAAGATGCTCCATTTTTGCCTTTGCCCTGGCCATGTTTCAATAAAACCTTTTCCACATGTGCTCCTAGACAAACCCATTTACGGTAAGCACCTAACTTTGGTCAGGTGATTGACACCTGCTCCTCTGAAGAAGATAAAGGGTGATAAGACACAGTGATGGCCTGGAGAGGACCAAATGGGTGGGTGGGAAAATGCCAGGGAGCGTTCTGTGTGGATATAGGAAATGGCAGTTCTGTGTGCTGTGGGTGCTTTGGTTGGAGAAAGGCCTCAGATGATAATTGCAGGGTCCGGGGGGACACAGGTGGTGCTGTGGTCTAAACCACTGAGCCTCTTGGGCTTGCTGATCAGAAGGTCAGTGGTTCAAATCCCCACAATGGGGTGAGCTCCTGTTGCTCTGTCCCAGCTTCTGCCAACCTAGCAGTTCGAAAGCACGGCAGTGCAAGTAGATAAATAGGTACCACTGTGGTGGGAAGCTAAATGGCGTTTCCATGTGCTCTGGTTTCCATCATGGTGTTCTGTTGCACCAGAAGCGGTTTAGTTCTGCTGGCTACATGACGCGGAAAGCTGTCTGTGGACAAACTCTGGCTCCCTCGGCCTGAAAGCGAGATGAGCGCCGCAACCCCATAGTCGCCTTTGACTGGACTTAACTGTCCAGGGGTCCTTTACCTTTACTGGGTCAGTTTCATATGAGGAGAGGCGGACCTTGAGTCATTGTGGTCCTGAACTGTTTAAGACTTTACAGAACTGTTTTCAGAGGCAGCCCCACATATAAAGAATTGCATTAATTTAACCTAGAGGTTGTCACAGCATAGACAACAGGAATTTGGCTATCCCTTTCTAGAGAGTGGCAAAGCTGGGCAACCAGCTGAAGCTGATGGAAGACATTCTGCACTGCTGAGGCCACCTGAGCCTCAAGCAACAGCAAAGGATCCAGGAGTACCCCCAAGCTATGTTCCTGCTCCTTCAGAGGGAGTTTAACCCCATGAAGAGCAGGCAACCTCCCATCCATCCAGACTAGGGAGCCACCAACTAACAGAACCTCAGTTTTATCTGGATTGAGCTTCACCTTGTTGTGGTCTTTTTTTAAATCACTTTATGCAACTACTTTATTATGTCCCTATGCACATTTGTATTTCAACAAAGGCCTATCTTTCCACATGGAGCCTCCATCCTTTTCTTTTGATTTACTAGGAGGGGTACCTCCAGTATAGGAA
The DNA here is from genome assembly GCF_964270895.1 of Podarcis filfolensis. Taxonomy (NCBI): domain Eukaryota; kingdom Metazoa; phylum Chordata; class Lepidosauria; order Squamata; family Lacertidae; genus Podarcis; species Podarcis filfolensis. The sequence goes on from NC_139615.1 coordinate 47,099,179, forward strand.
CCCCTTTTAAATTTATAAAACATCCCCACCAACCTAATGCTCATCCAATCTTCTGGGCCACTGCAAGAAGTAACCTGCACATTTTGGATTTCAGATGTCGTTGTCCCAATCCTAGCCCCACCCCACGAAAAAAAGAGAAAAGGAGCTGGAGGGGGTCAGAAAACCTTTGACCGATGCAGTTTCTGAATCCTGGATTTTAAACAACTGCCTTTCTTTTAGCAGGAGTTCACTGATGCCTCTTAATAACTGCACCCTAGCCAGCATCAGATAGCAAGCATGTTGTTTCAGAAAAGATTATGTAAAATCCCTTGCAAAGCTCTGAAATAATTCAGTTTACACCTATGGCAGCAAATTAACATGCCGTCAGAGACGCTGTCATGGAGGTAGCTGTTGCTATCAAAACAAATTTGCATTAATTTATTTGAATGCTGACGATAAACCTTGACAATCCGGGTTGGTAGCTGTTTTGCTGCTAAATCAAATCAGTGGAACCGGAATACATCAACCACTTACTGCAGTACACAAAACTAAATCAAGGTGCCATTGATCAAGGAGCCTAAGGGTAGCCATGATCTTAAAAACCTTCAGCTACATTTCAACGTCAATAGATCTGTTCCCCTTAAGCTTACTGATAGTAGCTCATGAATGCCCATGAGAAAATATCATTAAGCTACAAAAAAAGGGAGGAATGTCAGGCATGATACATCCATTCCTGTAGGTGCAGTTCTGAGCCAATGAAGAGTCCTCAAACGACCCTTTCCCAATTGCCTTAGCTGTTCCTTGTCACTCTGGATTATTCAGCAGTGCCCAGTTATTTGTATGGAAAAACCAACCAGTGGTGGCAGTAACTCCCAACCATTCTAGGTTCTTATCAACCGCTCTTCCTAACACAAGGAAACAAATTAACAGAGAAGAAAAAAGGAAATTCACAACAGATCAACCAGGATACAGTGGATTAGAAGAGAAAATCTCCAAACCAGATGTGATGTGGAAGCAGCACTTGCATTCATTCCTAATTTTGTTCATCAGGGTTACCAGCACGAACAAGTAGTGATGAAACACAGTGTGAAAAGGAGTCTTGAAGCCATATTGGGCACAATCATACCAAAATTTATTCTTCCACACACACAAGTGGCTGCGTACACACTGGTTATCTAGAACTGTCAGTGGAATTTTTGTCATTGATGTCCCCACTATCTGCCAAGGCTATAATAAAAACTAGGCTGTGGGACATTGAACACCAGGAACTAACAGCAGCAGCAGAGAAAAGATGTTCCCCTCTTAACTTTCAACTTTCTTGGGCACATGAAATTAACCACAATTATCTTGAATTTTTGCTTAATCCTCAAGAAAGAAGGGCATTTTCGCTGGCCAGGTTTAATTCAAATCCTTCAAAGCTCCTATGGGGAAGGTTCTCGGGAATGGTGGAAGGAGAAAGAATTTGCCCATGTGAAGACCATCAGGTGGAAACTCTTACACATATGGTTCTTAAATGCAAACTATATGTTGATCTCCACCAGCAGTTCCTAGATCAACTCTGCATCCCCAATGGAAACCAGAGTTAGAGGTCATACATTTTCTATTACAGTGGTACCTCTGGTTACATACGCTTCAGGTTACATACGCTTCAGGTTACAGACTCCGCTAACCCAGAAATATTACCTCGGGTTAAGAACTTTGCTTCAGAATGAGAACAGAAATCGTGCTGCTGTGGCGCAGCGGCAGCAGGAGGCCCCATTAGCTAAAGTGGTGCTTCAGGTTAAGAACAGACCTCCAGAACTAAGTTCTTAACCCGAGGTACCGCTGTATTGGGAAATAATCAGGAGCTCATCAAGTTAGTGGCGAAATATCTTTATCTGTTTTTTTGTCGTCGAAACACATTGCAGACGTCTGATCTCCCTGGAAACCTAGAGATGTAATGTTAGACTGCTTTGCCTTTTTCATTTGACAAATGTTTTGTGTCACTGGGAAGGCGGTAATTCTGTATTGATTTGCTATGGGTGTTTGTATGTGATGCCAGTAAAAGGTTTGATGATGATGGTTATCTAGAAGAGGGAAAGATGTACATGAATAAAAGGAACGCAAGGATGCAAGAAACAACATGCTCCAGTTCTGGAGTTAATTTTAGAAACTCTCCAAAGTTAAACCCAGAAGGCAATCTGGGCAAAGTGTGGAGCATAGCCAATTCATGGAACAATAGCAGATTGGAACTGGGGAAATCTGCTCATCGCTAATTTGATTCATGTGCTGCAGAGGTGGGTCCTGTATTATTACTAAATCAACCGGCTTTTTGTAAGAAAGAAGTACCTTCAAATGAGCCATTTCCTGATTGCAAAACTACTGTAATCTGGCAACTGAGTCTTATTGCATGGAAATACAGCTGTCATATTTAGCTTTAAATGTAGGAATAATTAAAAATGATTGCTGCAGTTGGAAAACCAGCTGCATGGCTTGCCCCCTCCAAGATGAGTCATCTATTTTACTGAACACCAGAACAGACTACCAAATATCCTACAGGAATTTCTGAACTAGAAACAACTAGAAACAAGGAGGGAGAAACTTTTCCTTTTGCTCTAAAACTAACACTTCTAATCTTATTTATAACCCAGTGATGCTAGGTTTATATATCTATATAGATCTCTCTATCTATCTATCTATCTATCTATCTATACTCAAAAATCCTATGCCAAACTGCCATTTTAAAAAAATTGCTGATGTATGCTGTTTCTTCCAAGATTTTGCATTTATAATTTGTATTGTAACTGGTATTCTCCCAATAATATTAAAACACCTATGAGTTCTATTTCCAATTTGTAACTTTAGATTTTTTCCAATTACTTCAATTCAATTATTCCTCCAAAAATTGCATATTTCACTACGTTGTGCGGCTCAGAGCAGCAGGTAGCTTTCAGACTTTTGTTTGCGTGTTTGCTTCTGAGTTGCATGAGAGCTGAAGTTTCCAGTGCATCCTTGTGCAGTGAATTAGGCCTGGGAGGAAACAGAAAAAAAACAAAACAAACCCAATTCATATGCATCCAAGTGGTGAGCTCAGCGAGCATGCTGAGGCCATGTGGATAAGGCTTATAACCAACTCCCTTCTCTTGTGGGGACCCAATTAGAGCCAGTGCCTTCCGTTAAGAGTTTGGGTGTAATCCTTCATGCCTCCCTTTCCATGGAGGCGCAGGTTACAGCAACAGCCAAGGCGACATTTTTCCACCTTCACCGTATCAAGCAGTTGGTCCCTTACCGTCCCGCCCCGACCTGGCCACAGTGATCCATGTGACGGTCACCTCCAAGCTTGACTACTGTAATTCGCTCTATGCGGGGCTGCCCTTGAAGCTGTCCCAGAAACTCCAGCGGGTGCAGAATGCTGCAGCGAGGCTCCTCATGGTCTCTGCCATGGGAGCATATTCACCCAGTGCTTTTCCAGCTGCACTGGCTCCGGGTGGAGTACAGGGTCAGATTTAAGGTGCTGATTTTGACCTTTAAAGCCCTTCACAGCCTAGGACCCTTGTACCTACAGGACTGCCTCTCCTGATATGCCCCACAGAGGACCTTAAGGTCCATAAATAGCAACACCCTAGAGGTCCTGGGACCTAAGGAAGTTAGATTAGCCTCAACCAGAGCCAGGGCCTTTTCAACACTGGCTCCAGCCTGGTGGAATGCTCTGCCACAAGAGATCAGGGCCCTGCAGGATCTGATTTCTTTCCACAGGGCCTTTAAGACAGAGTTGTTCCGCCTGGCCTTTGGCTTGGAATCTTTCTTTTTTCCTTTCTCCTTCTGTGTTGGAACTCCTATTTGGGGACTTCCCCGTGTAGGACCAGTCTGGATAGCTGGCCTTGGTGGAGACTTGACGTTTTCATCCCAAAAAAAGTTTTTGATTGAGTTTCCACTGAAATGAGGCTGCATTTTAATGCATTTTAATGTTTTAAGGTTGTATTTTAATCTTGTTTTAAGCTGTATTTCAATCAATTGTTTTTATATTTGGTGTTAGCTGCCCTGAGCCCGGTCTTGGCTGGGGAGGGCAGGGTATACTTCTTCTTCTTCTTCTTCTTCTTCTTCTTCTTCTTCTTCTTATTATTATTATTATTATTATTATTATTACATCTCAGCAATTGAAAGCCAGTTATCTGGGCTGCCAGTTCCAGTCAAAACAGATAATTCCGTTTGGGAAGTGGGGTGCTAAAATTCTAAGTTTAATGTGCATAAAATGTTATATATTTGAAATGTGTTGTATTCGGAAACTTACGTGGAGGCATGCCTTTTGCAAAACGAGTCAGCAGCACGGGCTTGCCCCTGTGACCATAGGTGCCCAGAGCCTTGCGCCATCACTGGGGAGCATGCACATGATGTCATCGCACACCCGTCATGCTGATGTCACTCTCACACATAGCAGGGTGTGGTGATGTAGTATGCACATGCCAGTGGGTGTGATGGCGCAGTGCGTGCATGCCCCCCCCAGCGTGCATGCGTGGCTGTGCCACACTTTGTGGGTGCCCCCTCCTTTAAAATGTTGTGGTAGCCAGGGCACCCAGGGCCCCAGGGACTCGGTGCCTATGAAGCAAGTTGTATATTAGACAAGGAGGTTTCACTGTAGTGAATGCGGCAGGAGAGGGTGGAGATTTCCATTTCATTTTTTCAAAAGCCATTTCTTAAATAAAAGCTTGAAAAACAAAGAAAAGGTGATATACAGAATCAATACACATATCAAGAGTTTTTAACGTAGAAACAAAAAGAAATAAAAGGAAAAGTCTTCCAATTCTCTGTTGATCAGCTGTAAAAGCTTGGGCAAAACTCTTGCTTCATAATAACATCCAGCTTTTACTTTCTATAAACCAACCTTTTATTCAGTCTTCAAACCCAGCTATCACAACCTCACTTTCCTTTTTGTGCAAAAAGTCCATAAGGGGTTCCTGATCATTAATAAATGTCAACAATGCTTTTTCTCTAATTAAGCGCATCAACTTTGCCATCTCAGCCAAATTCATTAATTTCAATAACCATTCTTCCATAATAGGTTAATAATAAGTCCTTCCATCTTCGTGCATATGACAATCTCGCCACTGTGATCAAATCCCTATAATCTTCCACATTATTTTTCTAGTTGTATAAGAAAGTTCCTTTTCCGTGTGTATGCTAAGTGATTATTAATCCTTGGGAAATTGGAAAACTGAGCAGTCGTTGGAGCCAGTGAGTCAGCCCAGTGTTGTTGAACAAGGAAGTTGCTTGTACAGGATCTTTCTCTGGGATCAGAGAGAGGGGAAAATTTTGGACTTAAAGTCTTAAAGAAGACTGGATTGCATTGCTAGTTTGTTTAAGCACAATATTTTATTTTATTTTATTTTGTATTTGCAATTTGTAACTAGTTTAAGACTGTTTGCAGTGAAACTTTTTGCAACTCTTTCTTGTGGTGGAGAGGTCATTAGTATATGCTCTGCACAAAATCCAAATCAGGGATTCCATTTGCATCAACTCTAATATGGGGGTGAGTGCAGTGCCGGAGTTACGTATAAGCTAAATAAGCTATAGCTTAGGCCCCCACTCTCTTGCCCCCCCCAATATACATCTTCTTAATTGTATTTCACTATTAATATACTTCTTCTTAATTGCATTTCAGTTCAACAATTACTTTGATAAAATACATATTTTGTTATGTGCAAATGTCTTTAGATATCTATTAGGTCCATAAATTACCATATAGAATACATTCAACACCAAAAACAGTGACCATTTGTTGTTGTCAAAGGTTAGCTGGACATATAAAGGGCCCCATTACCTCCAGTAGCTTAGGTAAAGGTAAAGGGACCCCTGACCATTAGGTCCAGTTGTAGCCAACTCTGGGGTTGCGGCACTCATCTCACTTTATTGGCTGAGGGAGCCGGCGTACAGCTTCCAGGTCATGGGGCCAGCATGACTAAGCCGCTTCTGGCGAACCAGAGAAGCGCACGGAAACGCCGTTTACCTTCCCGCTGGAGTAGTACCTATTTATCTACTTGCGCTTTGACGTGCTTTCGAACTGCTAGGTTGGCAGGAGCAGGAACCGAGCAACAGGAGCTCACCCCGTCGCGGGGATTCGAACTGCTGACCTTCTGATCGGCAAGTCCTAGGCTCTGTGGTTTAACCCACAGCGCCACCCTCATCCCTCTCCAGTAACTTAGGGCCTCATCAAAACTAAATCTGGCCCTGGGTGAGTGGCAGGAAGTTCCCCCAACTGTGCCAACATTCTGAGACTTTTTTCCTCAGGGAAAAAAAAAGTTTTTTTAACTGAGTTTTCTCTTCTTCTTCTTCTTCTTCTTCTTCTGTCTGGGAAAGCTGAGAAAACCACCCTAATTATGACTCAGGCCACAGGCACTTGTCTCTCAGTAGAGAACTAGCAGTATTCAGCATCTCGGATTGTGCCTGGAAAAGAATGTTCCTCTACTGCAGATGCTGGAATACAATTGCAGGGATCTATGTATATCAGAATATCTTTACTCAATGCCCTTGATGATAAATTGATAATTGTCTTGGGCATTAACAGAGTGTTTAATCAAATACAACTGCAAAGATTTTTGAAATGCCAAAAGGAGAAATGATACTTTCTTTTAGGGATTTCTGCCAATAAGGAGGACATTTGAAACAGCAGCTTTCAAGGTCCCATGCTGCAATTTGGTTATTTCCCCTTCCCCATCAGTCCCACTGAAATGTCATACTGATGATAAATTACACATAACAGTGTCATTACATTGGCAGAGATGACAACAGGGACTTGTTTGAACTTTTGAAAAACTTTAAATATCTAAAATAAATGACTGCATTAAAGATTTCGCTAGGAACAGAAGGAGAAGAAAACCTCTCACTCATTAGTCAGGATGCATCCGCCCGTCATATATTTTGGAAAATTAGAATTTTGTTCTTTCTGAAGAATAGTCTTTCTGATTTACACTGTAAGCTTAACAGAGTGAAGGAAACAACATATAATATCCCAGGGACTCACTAGTTTATTTTATTTTTCTATTCCACTTCCACTTCTTACATTTGTTTATGTATTGGAACATTTCAGTGTATGAAATGCAGAAGCCATTCAATTTTTCTAAAATAACCTTCACTGGAGCAGGAAAAACCCAACACTTTGGGGATTAGGTTGATCAAAATACTCCAGGATTCTGGACAGAGAATGGCACACTCGGTAAAAGATACTGAAAATTACCAAAACAACAACAACAACCCAACTGAGTTCACTTTCTCTCCTTTTTGGATCAGGTAGCAAAACCTCGACATGCCCTTACAGCATGATTTCATGGATTTTCCCACTTCTGGCAGCGGGTGACGTGCAGCAGGTTTGGGGAAATTCATTGTGTCCCAATCTCAGGAGGAGAGCTGTCAGAGACATGGCCCGCAGAGGAATTGGCAGAGGGGGAGGAAGAGGCAGAGGTAAACAGAAGGCTGCCTATCAGGGCCATCTAAAGCATATCCCTCTGGCAGTGCCTCCCCCGCCCCCCCCGTTTCCCAGAGTTTTTTAGAGAGGACGGCTGAAATATACTCAGAGTCGCAAAGTGATTTCATGCTCTTTATTCAGCTCATAGTGGTGAGGAGGAATGAATGAAAGTCCCCTCAAGGTATCTGCTTTATATACATTATTTACACAATGGGCTGCACATGATTGGCTAATTCCGGAATTCTACTGTAAGCCAATCAGGTTGTGGATTCACTTCTATCTGGAGCATGATTGGGTGGTTCTTGCCAACCAATCATACTGCTGCCTTGTTCTAGGACCAATCAGACTGCTGCATTCTGAATCCTATTGTTCTAGGACCAATCAGACTGCTGCCTTTTGGATCCTATTGTTCTAGGACCAATCAGACTGCTGCAGTTTGGATCCTATTCAATTCAGTACATAACAACGGCGCTGCCAGCAAGGCTGGAGGAGGCGGGCAGAGGCTGGAGGGCGGCTCCTGCAACAGGGAAGAGGCAGAAGCTGGACACGGCACCTCCCGGCTCAGCTGGCTGCTTCGTGCCACAGTGGCCATGGCAGATGGAGGCTCTGGGCGCGGCGCGGCGCTGCTTTGGCGCTACATGGCGGAGGCGGGTGAGGGTGGTGAGCTGATGCCGGGAGGCACCGCGTCCAGCCTCTGCCTCTTCCCTGACGCCCTACAGAACTTGGCGCTCTGGCGCCCTTCTCCACTAGCCTCTACGGGTAAGATGCCCCTGCTGCCTGTCACTCCTCAAAGCAACACTCAGATGCTGGAACAGGAGGCAGGTGGTAGGAGGGGCTTGGATTCAACTCCAGAGGAGGAGGAATTGGCTGCACCTGAGTCTCTAGGAAGAAGGCGGCTGCACCTGAGTCTGTCGGAAGAAGGCGGAGCAAGCGGTTACAGCAAAGGAAGACCAGCTGGAAGCGGGGCTGGGCTCGGCACATATCTGGCCTTGGAAGGGGCCGGAGGCCAGTCGAGTCAACTGACTCCGATAGTGAAGAATGAGCTGTGGGAGGCTCTGTTTGCTGTAAACCTGTAACTGCCAAACAAAGCTAAAGGAGTTAAACTGCCCGCTTGCCATGTTGTGCGTGAGAGATGTGCAGAACTTAACAAGGGCCATTTTAAAGGTTGAAGCAAAAGTGACATCTGGGGAAAGTTCAGTTTTGGTTTTGTGACGCTGGTGGGGGGGCCTGTTTTGAAGTGGTGGCAATTCTTCTGCTTCTGGCAGGCAGCAGCCACTCCCTGCCCCCACCCTGAAATTCTCCTCTTCATAACACTACAGCATCTATCACATTGCATTAGAATCATAAAAGTGTAGATTTGGAAGGGACTCGGAAAGTTGTTTAGTGCCGCTTACTCCAATGCGTTATTCCAGGCATGTCCAACTCCCAAGAGACTGTGATCTACTCACATTATAAAATGCTGGCTGTGATCTGGGGGGATAGAGAGATATACCGCAGTCTATTTACCACAGATGTCCAGTGATCTACCAGTAGATCGCGATCTACCTGCTGGACGTGCCTGCATTATTCCAAGGTGGAGTGCTGAGGCATTCAGCTGGTGTGAGGAGCAAGGTCCCAATTTCAGCCTTTCACACCCACAAAAATCCTTAAAAATGCTATCCACAAATTTTGCACCTGTCTCCATTGTAAGAGCTTGAGGGACGCAAGGTGTGACTGGGTGCAGACTTCATCCAGGGGCCTGGAAACAGATGAGAATGTGGGGAAAAGGAAATGAGCAAGAAAAGGAACTTTAAAAGGCAGAGGCTTGCTTGACATTGTCATGGTAAGTGTGGTACCAGGACTCAACCCAGGACTCATCCCAGTCCATATTCTTGTTCCTAACTGAACTCTACAGGTCAATCATAAGGATGGCCTTATGTGAGCATATCTTTATGGTGCTTGCAAAAGTGAAATCTCTGCCACCCAATGGCTGAACTGGTTGTGGCCTTTGATGGTACAGAGCGTTAATGAACATTCCAACTTCTTGGGCAATAAATCAGTCATCTTTTTCACAGTCTACCTTCTCTGACAAGAGACGACATTAGTTTCACTGCGAATCAAAAAAATTTCAGAAGGGGGATTCCGCCTGTCATTACTGCTACTTTTGCAATAGAGCACTGCATTGTACAAACTCTAAAGATGATAAAGAAGACTGCAGTGGGGCCAGGAAGAGGGAGAGAGAGAACTGAACAGTGATGTGAACTAAGGGCTCACTAACACTTCTGTTTTGTATGCACTGGCCTGTGATTTCCACGCAGGGGTCCAAGTTGGGTGCTTTGTTTGTTTGTTTTGTCCTACCACTTTCCTCTGGAAAACCCACTGTTTACCAATGAATTGGAACAAATGTCAATCAGGTTTTCTACGGATTGCCATTTGTTCTGATTCAGTGGTAAACAAACTCCATTTGCACCCATCATGTCTGGAAACTACTGACCTGTGCCTACAAACTGTGGTAGAAAGAGAATCATTGATGAGCCCTATGTATAAAATTTCTTGTTTGCAGGATTTTAGTTAATTGGTGTTTCCTCCTCCTCCTCTTCCTCCTCCTCTTTTTTTTTATAAAAAAAAAAAACTTGCTTTAAGATAGAAGCAATCTGAGGAGAAAAGGAATATCTGAATGAGCCCTTCCATGGACATTACATGAAAGCTGCTGTTCCACTGTAATCACCAGAATAACATTACCGCTCTAATACTACTTTGCCTCTCATAAAATCCACACCTGGTGTTGAAGCAATCCTGGAAATTACGGCCAAAGTGCCTCAAATAATAGCCAAACATCATCAAAGGGCTGCCATTTTACTGACATATTAGAGCACATGCCACCAGAAAAACTCTATGAGCAATGTCTGGCATGGAAAGGCCTGTTGTTGCATGTGCAAAATAGTATTTCATATTTTTGTCCTTCCTATGGGCTGTGGAAATTCTGCTGTTTACCAGAGCGCTCTCCAAGAAAGACTATAGCTACCAAGAGGCTAAAGACATAATTACCAAATTTGCCTCATGTCTAATGCCAGATACACAGATTTGTTTATGTGAGAGTGAGACATTTAATTCATTAAAAAAGAAAACAGAATGCAATCTGGAGGCTGATTCATGTACTGACTGTCTGGTTCACAAGTCACCTAAGCCATAAACTCATTTGGTGGTGGTAAATAGAGGTCTTTGTGTTTGTATATTAGGGTTGCCACCTTTGTTCTGGCACAATACAGGATAGGGTGGGTGGGGCGATTGGGGGGCATTTTTTCTTTTCATCTGGTGCTGAAATGACTTCAAAGCAATCCATTACAATCTATTGCAGCCTAGCAGAATGGTCACTCTGGAATTTGTCACACACGAACACACAGATATACAAGAATTTGTAAATCTGTCTGTGCTTGGCTAAAGGTAAAGGTAAAGGACCCCTGACAGTTAAGTCCAGTCACGAAGGACTCTGGGGTTGCAGTGCTCATCTTGCTTTACTGGCTGAGGGAGCCGACGTTTGTCCACAGAGAGTTTTTCTGGGCCATGTGGCCAGCATGACTAATCCACTTCTGGCGAAACCAGAGCAGCGCACGGAAACGCCGTTTACCTTCCCACCAGAGTGAAACCTATTTATCTACTTGCACTGGCGTGCTTTCGAACTACTAGGTTGGCAGGAGCTGGGACCGAGCAACAGGCACTCACCCCATCGCAGGGATTCGAACCGCCGACTTTCCAATCAGCAAGCCCTAGGCTCAGTGATTTAGACCACAGCACCACCCGCATATGCTCATTTTTAAAGTGGCTTTATACTTCACTGGATGTTCCCACCAAAACCATGCATAAATCAATGCAAGCACTCTGTTAATAAGGTGAGATGGGACAATCTCAATATGTCAGAAACCAGCCGTTCATGTCATTGCTGCTGTGAGTTCCCCAACAGCAATTTTTAGACGTTAAGGTAGCACTGATGAATAAATCACCAGTGTGTGTTTTACAGAGCAGAGGCAGAAACTATACAGATGAACTGGTTAAAAAATGCCTTGTTAATTGCCCATCAATTAATGAAACATATGCAGATGTTACACCAGCAATATCAGATGCCCCTACTGGGACAAAAAGGAGAGGGTGAATATTGCAGAAAAGTTCCATCACTTGCATAGTTATACAAATATAGTCCAAATTAAGAAAGATGAGAATAACAATGAGAAAGCTAAAATGCAACTTGTTAGGTCAATTAGTGTTCCCCAAAAATATGTAGAGCCATGGCTCTCTGTGGTTTTACATCATGGGTAGGCAAACTAAGGCCCAGGGGCCGGATCTGGCCCAATCACTTTCCAAATCTGGCCCGCAGCTCGTTCGGGAATCAGTGTGTTTTTACATGAGTAGAATGTGTGCTTTTATTTAAAATGCATCTCTGGGGTAGTTGTGGGGCATAAGAATTTGTTCATTTTTTTATGAATGAATAGAAACATATGAGGGACAGTGGACTAGCCCCCTCTGAAAAAGTTTGCTGACCCTGTCTTACGTGAAGGTCTTTCCAGTATCAATAAACTCATGTTCCTGACCTAAAGGAACAACACCATAGCATTCCCGTAACTGCAGAAGGAGCCCTTCTGAAAGCAGGGTGTGAAGAGTCACCACAGAGTTTTATCTCAAAAGAAGGGGAATTGGGAGGTTTCAAATGACTTTCATATATGCACATTTCTGTTACTTTAAATAGTCCAAACACGTATAGATTGTCGTGTTTGCCACAATCAACCCTCGCAGTGTTTCACACAGAAAATACAGAGGCTTAAAAACAATTCATATAAGCAGCAATCCATTTAAAACATGAAAGAGTTTAAAATAATTTTTGACAGAAAGTCAAGTTTGTTTAAAAAATAAACAACCACAGCACTCCATCAAGTTAAAAAAAAAAACCCCACACATTTAAAATTTAGAGACTATAAAGATCAAGTTTAACTATACTTAAATGCAATGATACTCGGGACAATACATATTTTCCATGGGTACCTGTGACTTTCTGACACACAGAGACACACACACCATTTATTTTATTTAATGTTTAGAATATTTGCACCAGTAGTGTGTTATGTATGTGTATTATGTAATTGTGTAAATGTATATGATTGTGTTTTATATGTTAATATTTTTTTTTAAAAAAAGAATATTTGCACCGGATAAAAAAGGAAAGAAAGCTTTGAATACGTAAAATAGAATAAAATGATATAGCACAGTGTTGCTCCTGAAGTATAATGAAGACACGCTGAATTATAATCTAATAAAAAACCTGAAGCACTTGCAAATGTAGAACACAGGAAAGGGGGAAAGCAGGTAATAATTTGTGCCTCTTGTTTTGCTCTTCCCCTTGGTGAGATTGCTTTTTCATTTTAAACTTCAAATGAGCATTTCTAACAGGTATCCTTGGAGAAAACAAGAAGCAGAGATGTTGATCATCTGATGCGTGCCACTCCTGTAATCACAGCCAGCGGTTTTAATAAATAGCTGTTCCACTTCACCTCTGATTCAGAGTCCTCACTATTGCCCAACAAGTTCACAAGAGCTTTTCATAATCGTCAAAGGAGATGGGCTAGAGAGCTCTTGTAACGGCGCTATGCTAACAAAGCACCTGTTTCTCGTGCCAATTGGCCCAAGATCCTGGAACATTACCTAATTACAAGGAGGCAGAGTGCAAAGCACATCAAGAACGAGAGGTTTGTCGAAGCTTTTTTAAAAGAAAAAGAAAAAAAGAAAAGAAATACCAGTGCTGAGCTTGATTGTAATTATCCAGGTTTAGCCGGGGATGGGGGTGGGGGGGGAGAAATCAATTTAACTCAGTGAGTTAAAATTATAATATGCAAATCTAAAGAGGATGCAACAATTTCCTTTTCTCTCTCTCTTATATACCTCTTATCTACAATCCTGCATGAAATCTGGTCTGGTCTCCACATTCTGCAAAATAGGAATGAGTCTTCTTGGTTCTGGGAAAGTTAAAAAAGGTAAAGGTAAAGGACCCCTTACAGTTAAGTCCTGTTGCGACCAACTCTGGGGTCGCAGTGCTCATCTCGCTTTACTGGCTGAGGGAGCCAGCGTTTGTCCGTAGACAGTTTTTCTGGGTCATGAGGCCAGCATAACTAAGCCGCTTCTGGCGAAACCAGAGCAGCGCACGGAAACACCCTTTACCTTCCCGCTGCAGCAGTACCTATTTATCTGCTTGTACTTTGACGTGCTTTCAAACTGCTAGGTTGGCAGGAGCAGGGACCGAACAACGGGACGTGCAGCGGATCCCCGCCCTCCCCTCCCTTTAGTTAGGTTTGTTCTTCTGACCTTGCTATGCCTGTCATGGGGTCGTCTGTTTTGGAGTAGGGGCCCGGTAGGAATTTTGCTATTTGGCTGATTGGCTGGTGCCACTTGGTTTTTGCCTACCGTGTAGCAAATCGTCACAACTTTGTAAGATTGGCGGATAGGCATTGGTTCAATGTTTTGCGGAGGGGACATGGTTGGCTGTGCCTGCCCCTCCATTGCTGCTGCTAGGGAATTCCGTTAAAGGAATCCAGGGGCTCGCCTTGCTTTTGTCCAAACCCTGTCAAGGGGCTAGGGCCACGCCAGAGCCCCTGGGAGCATCTGGGGTGAGCTGTGAGATCGAAGGAGTTCTCGCTTCCCCAGGTTGCTTTCCCTTACTGACAAATGGTGGTGTCCTGTTCCTGCCACTGTGCAGGTTCAGGTAGTCTGGAATCAATGCCTAAGCAACCACTCACATGCTGTAATCAATAAAGTTGTGGCCTAAATTCATGCCAAAAACCTTAAAACTAAATTCTGTGTCTATTGTGTCTTTATTTTGGCAGGTGGTGGTTAGGGGTCTTCACACACAAAGTTGATCTCTTAGCCCCCATTCAAAGATAGCACTGCCGGGGGGCCACTAGGTGGCGCATCGGAAGATGGCTGACAATAACATCTCTCCGACCCACACGAGGTAATTTGGAGGCTATGACGGGGGTAATTAGCCTCCTTAACCCCCCCAGGATTGTGGGGGGGACGGCCCTTGCCTGCTGTGCCCTATACCACCCCCGAATTTGTGGGGGTGGGGGCACTAGGCACAAAGCCCTCCTGTGGGATTCCGGCACTCCTGGACGCCGTCCCTGATTCGCGCCGCTAGTTGCAAGCATCTTCAAAAGAAACCATTTGGACGAGATAAATTGCACATGCTTCAAGGAAAAAGGGGAGTAAAGACTGCTGACAGAAGAGATCTCTGATAACAAGACAAGAATAAAATATGAGAAGATACGTCAAGATACGGTATGACAAATGACTGAGGGGGAAAAAACCTGCCTTCCTTTTTCTTATGTGATTTAACAAGAATCCCCTCCCCTAATGAGTCAGAAACTAAGGACTTAAGCTGTGGATTTAAGGCTGTGTGGAGATAAACTTTCGAACCAAAGCAATGTTTCAAGATGAAGCTGGAAAGCTAAGAGTTTTGGAATGACGCAGTTAAAAATGCCGTCGCCATTTTGGGAGGCATTGTTGGAGCTCTTGGGTCTGGGAGGAGAAAGAGAGAAATAGAGTTGTTTACATATCGTGGATCAACTTCTCAGTGGGACTTAAGAGCGACAAATGCCAAATTTATGATGGAAAGAGCGATGCTATCTACGAAGGAGATATATGGAAACCATCTGGACTTAGTGGAGGAACGGGAAATCCACACAGGATTATTATTTTGCTTATCGGCTTAAGGAGACTAACAGAAGAGATCGTAAAGGAAAAATAGAAATTATATGAACAAGATATGATGTGGAAACACCAAGATAAGACTGGATAGAATTATGAATTTTGTTTGGACTGATTGGGACTGATTGGGACATTAACACAGTAATAAGAAGATGATCTGAATCCCCCTTTGTATCTTGAAGTATGGGTTCCCCCAACAAAATTTAAAAATTTGGCTTTGTAATTTGGAATTTATGTGATGTGATTTAATTTGATGTGATTGGCCAGTTAATAAAAAATTATTAAAAACAAAAAAAAAAAAAAAAAAAAAACAAAGATAGCACTGCCATTCCAACCGGGCCTTGACATGGAGCACTCAACTTACATGTTGTTTCCTTCATGAGGCAATTCTACATGGGGGGGAATTTAAACTTGGGCTGATTGGATTTGCAGCAGAGCATCTACCAGTTTTCAGGGGTGTGGGGAAAGGGCAAAACTCTGAAGCAAAGTGGGTGGGGGCAGCCCACTTTCAGGGCGTGGGAAATACCAGTTAGCTTTATGAGGTGATTCGAGGGCTTGTTCTTCATTATTCCTTTTCTTTTTTTTTTTCTTTTTGAAAAACTTCTTTAAAGCTAAAAGCTGCATTGAGTGGGCTAGAAAGTGCATCTGCTGCCTCGTGCTTTTTAAGTGGGGTTTGGAATAATGTCCCTGGAAATGTATATTTCGGGAGCCATATTTCCCGACCACTCAGTGAAGCTTTTACCTTTGTAGGCAATTTTTTTTTTCTCCAAACGAAGCAGTAGAAGAAGAAATAATGGAGAAAAAGCCTCCAGGCCCCCTCATAAATGTAAGGTTAATAAGTAATCTCCCACATCCGGAAGTCAAATGACTCCCTCTACCCTCTGTTCTGAATGTCTCCAAATGGTCCCTCTTGCTTTGAAAACAAAGATCTGGTGAAGATGGCTAGGGGTCATCAGGACCTCTATGTAGCTCCCCTTGAAAAGTATGAACTAGGCTCTGAAAATATTGTCTCTTAAACAAAATTGCATCTTCTTTGGGCCAAACTGAATATGATGATTATTAATTTAGAAGCTTGCCCTGTTTGCACATAAACTGGTGGTGGAGCCCTGCTTTTACACTTCAAAGAGTGAGGTGATGGAAATTGGGGAAGGTAGAGAGATTCTTCTCTTCTCACCCATCTACCCCTTTTGAAGGTAAAGCTACACACTCATGATGTCTTTGTAAATAGGGTGGGCACATGATCACTTTTTTTTTAAGTGTACCCAGAAAACCCTCCAAGTTTCCCTAAGCCATACCTGTTCCTGATTTGATCCTGGAATGTCCCACTTTTCCTTAGGATGTTCCTATTTTCATTGCAGAAATGTTGGATGGTATGGAGTTATCCGACCCCCTGAGCTGTCTGAAGACAATCCTGCATAGGGAAGGGTTTTTTAAAAAATGTTTTATATAAGTTGGAAGCTGTCCAGAGTGCTGGGGCAACCCAATTAGATGTGTGGGGTATAAATAGTAAAATTATTATTATAGAATGGGACGGCCCTATTTTCGTATGAGAAATGTTGGAGGGTATAGTACCCAGTGTTATTTTTCTGGAGAAAGAAGTGCCAGAGCTCACCATGAATGCATGCATCCCTTGTTCTCTTATAATTGCCATGGCGCCCAGCTGAGAGGTACTGCAACTGAATTCCGGTGAATTCCCAGGTAACTTGGAAATACAGAAGTGCATCCAGACATACAGTACAGTGGTACCTCGGGTTAAGAACTTAATTCGTTCTGGAGGTCCATTCTTAACCTGAAACTGTTCTTAACCTGAAGCACCACTTTAGCTAATGGGGCCTCCCGCTGCTGCCGCACAATTTCTGTTCTCATCCTGAAACAAAATTCTTAACCCGAGGTACTATTTCTGTAACCTGAAGCACCTGTACCCTGAAGCATCTGTAACCCAAGGTACCACTGTAGAAGAGAAAAAAGGAAGCTGGAACAGGTAGCAGATTCAGCTGAAAAGGCAGCCCAGTCCCCCTCGCCCCAAATAATAAGTCAAATTTAAATCCTGTCTCTGCAGAAGACTAAATTCCTAATTCAGCAGCTCTGCATTCACTGACTTCAAACTTTTGGCATGGGAGAAGTTGACACTGGCTGCTTCAGGAAGAGATTTTGCATGGTTAAGATGAAATTATTCAATGGGGTCACATGAGATTATGAAATCAGCTCTGGTTGTTGTTGGTTTTTTGCTGTGCCAACGTAATAATCATCTGGATGGAAATTCTTCCGCAAATCACTCTGGCCTATGATTCACAAACAGAGGTCAACCTCTCTCAGGGCTGTGCCATTTTAAAATCCAGGTGTGTTGGAAAGGAAGTTACACTACAACCCTCCTCCCTAATATGTATTTTTCTGTGTACAGATTTTTTTAAAAAATATGACGCTGCTTTATAATGAACCAAGCTGTTGGTGCATGCAGCCATTACTATTTGCTCGGCCTTGCTGTGGCTCTCCAATGCACCTGCAGCCCAAGATCATTTGCAGCCTTTCCCAACCTGGTACCTTCCAGATGCTGTTGGAGTCCAACCCCTGTCGGCCCCAGCGAGCATGCTCAATGGTCGGGGATGATGGGAATTGTGGTACAAAACATGTATAGGGCACATTTTCATTTTTCTGGAAGGTTAGCTTGAATAGAGAATGCTAAAGATTTCTCCTGGAACCTTCTGCAAGCAGTCATGAGCTCTTCCTCTACCTCTGAATTGTTGTTGTTGTTTAGTCGTTTAGTTGTGTCCGACTCTTCGTGACCCCATGGACCAGAGCATGCCAGGCACTCCTGTCTTCCACTGCCTCCTGCAGTTTGGTCAAACTCAGGCTGGTAGCTTCGACAAAACTGTCCAACTATCTCGTCCTCTGTCGTCCCCTTCTCCTTGTGCCCTCAATCTTTCCCAACATCAGGGACTTTTCCAGGGAGTCTTCTTTTCTCATGAGGTGGCCAAAGTATTGGAGCCTCAGCTTCACGATCTGTCCTTCCAGTGAGCACTCAGGGCTGATTTTCTTCAGAATGGACAGGTTTGATCTTCTTGCAGTCCATGGAACTCTCCAGAGTCTCCTCCAGCACCATAATTCAAAAGCATCAATTCTTCAGTGATCAGCCTTCTTTATGGTCCAGCTCTCACTTCCATACATCACTACTGGGAAAACCATAGCTTTAACTATACGGACCTTTGTTGGCAAGGTGATGTCTCTGCTTTTTAAGATGCTTTCTAGGTTTGTCATTGCTTTTCTCCCAAGAAGCAGGCATCTTTTAATTTCGTGACTGCTGTCACCATCTGCAGTGACCAGGGACCCCAAGAAATTAAAATCTCTTACTGCCTCCATTTCTTCCCCTTCTATTTGCCAGGAGGTGTTAGGACCAGTTGCCATGATCTTCGTTTTTTTGATGTTGAGCTTCAGACCGTATTTTGTGCTCTCCTCTTTCACCCTCAATAAAAGGTTCTTTAATTCCTCCTCACTTTCTGCCATCAAAGTTATGTCATCTGCATATCTGAGGTTGTTGATGTTTCTTCTGGCAATCTTGATTCCAGCTTGGGATTCATGCAGTCCAGCCTTTCGCATGATGAATTCTGACTTATAGGCCCCACTAAAAGGTAGATAGTTCAGATTTGTCTAGTACCAGTAAGAGCTATTGCTAGTTTCAGGTAAATATGCAAACAAATGTACATTACCTACAATTGATGAGGCTTTCCCTCAAAACTTGGTCTGCTTAGTCCAGTATTATCTGCTCTGTCTGACACCATATCTTCACCTCTGTAAGCAGAGCCAGCCCTATGATGAGGCAGAGTGAGGCAGCTGCCTCAGGCGGCAGATGCTGAGATGCAGGAAGTGGACAGAACTATGAGTGCCATGTGGCCTGCCCTGTACCCACTGCACTAGCCTGCTGCCCTCAAGTGCAGTGGAAGAACCTGCCCTTTCCTCAGTACTGGAGCAAGGTTCAACACCAATCCAATTGGCTTCTGCATGTGCCTTGGGGGGAGTAAGCCAACTTGCCCTTCGCCTCAGGCAGCAGAATGTCTGGAGACAGCTCTGCCTGTAAGAAAAATTCTTTCCCAGTTTTGCAATATACGTGACCAATCCTGCCTCATATGGTTGTAGTAGGCCTTTAAATGTTACAGTGCAATGAATCCATGGGAAATTATCTGCTAGTGGCAAGGTAGTAACGCTTAAAAGGTCTCATGAAAATGTATTTTTAAAGCTGGTATTAGTTGATAGAAATTGCTTCTGTACTTTCCCCACTTACGGCCCTTTGTGCGAAAATTCTACTTCAGGGTCAGTGCTGGGTTTGAGTTGACCATAGACAAATGCCCTTTGATACTCCAATGGGAATTAAAATGGCAGCTAGACTCAACTGCCTAGGACTGTTAAGAGCACCAGATTTTCTATAAAAGGGGCAGCAGTGGCAGACACGTGTGGTGGATGGGTTGTTGAGTGCCCTGTTCGAGCTAACTGTATTTTGCAGAATGATTTTTTTTGTTTGTTAGTGTTGCATACCATCCAGACCTGTTAATATTGTTTGCGTGCTGAGGTCCCCAAAACACCCCTACCCCAATAACTCACACATCACACATAATTTTTGTTTAAGGTTTTTGGCATAATTTTGGCCACAACTTTATTAACATACAAATTGTGAGTGGTTGCTTAGGCATTGGTTATGACTAGCTGTCCCCCCCCCGCCTTGGGGGACAGCACTGACTCCCGGATTCCAGCGAGAGCCAGTGCGGAGGAACAAGATCAGGGACAACTGGAGCTGCGACACAGACCCTCAGCTACTCCCCGCATGCTCCCAGGAGCTTACGCGGCCCGCACCCTGCACCAAGGGTTTGGACGAGAGGATGGTAAGCCCCTGAATTCCTTTAACGGAATTCCCGTGCAGCAGCAGCATTGGAGGGGCAGGCACAGCCAATCCATACCCCTCCACCAACCAATTTAACCAATGCCTAACCGCCAACCTTACAAGTTGTGACGATTTGCTACGCAGTAGGCAAAACCCAATTGGCACACACTAATCAGCCAAAAGGAAAAATTCCTACCAGGTCCCCGCACCAATGCGGACGACCCCATGACAGGCATAGCAAGGTCAAAGCACAAGCCCAATCAAGGGAGGGCGGGCGGGTGATCCGGTGTCCACAGCGAAAGAGAAAGGAACATGCTGTGGACCTTGTTTAAATAACCTCTGATCCCACCCCTAAATTGGCAACATCAAATTTACCCCAGTAACACCAACCACCAATCTGATCCAAGCCCCTTGAATCTAACCTGCCTGGCAACTGTGGGTGTTTTTGCTTGGCCCCATCCGCAACCCGTGCTCTCCTTTAATGAGAACACGCTTTGTCATCCAGACTCTCAGAATATCCAGCACAACATAGATTCCTGCTCATTATAGACTAACCACCAAAATTAGTTTTGATTTTCACTTTAGCAGCACAACAAAAGTCCTGTGGTCAAATCCCAGACAGGAAGCTGGAACATCTAAGCCCGTCTAGCAATGTAAGAAAACCCGCCATGTCCCACAAACAAAGAACAAGGATTATCTGAAGAAGGAAGGCAAGTAGCTCTGGAGATTGACTGCTGATGCTGATTAGTTTTGATAAATAGATGCAGTTCTGTGTCCTTTTCTGGGAAAAGTCAGTAAACTGAAGTGCTGATGTTGGATAATTCTCTCGGTGCAATTAACTATCTGTTACGGTGCTGACATAGGGCTGGATTATCCATCAATCACCCACAAAAACAAGTGTACTGCTGAAGAAAATCCTTGCCTTTTTTCTTTCAGACTAGAGCTGAAATGACTCCAAATCTACCAGAGGCTGATTTATTTTGTCTATATTAATCAAGTTTTCAAATTATTCAATCCAGTCCCAATTAACTGAGAAAAATTCTTACCAAGGCTGCACACTAAACAGCTTACTCTTTTGCATCCTTACTCATAAGTAATTCCTGCTGTTCTCAATGGAGCTCACTCATTAGTATGTATGCTTTGAACTGCAGCCTCACATGGCAATCCTATATTCTAGTTAATGCAAGGGGTAAAATATGCCACGGCCATATTGTCAAAGATAACACTTTCACATTCAAGAATGCTTGAAATTCATTTTCTCTTTATTTCCCTTGCCACTTAAACAAAAACAAAAACAAAAAGAAAAACAAAACAAAACACATATCTCATGATCTACTTGGCAAGTCTATAGTCCTTTGGAAGAAGGGGAAATACTTTGTTTTAAAGAGTTAGTGGGGTTGCTTATTTATTTATTATTTATTTTGTCTAGTGTTGCGACTGAAATTTCTCCTGCATTTTTATAAGCATTCTCTATCGATTAACAAGAAAAGGTATTGCATTAAAAAGTTTTCAAAATGGCGAGAAAATGTCTCATGGGTGCAATTGAGGTGGTGAAGGGATACTTGTGAATGGTTTCCATTCTACAAATCTCACCAGTCAGTGGTCTTCACTCTGCAGGCTTCTCAGCTGCTGGCACATCAATTGAAACCCAGGGAGAAATATCAGGAGGAAACTCCTCCCATGGGGCTCTTTCAAGATCAGGAAGTGCAAGCAGCCAATGAGCTTGTGGAGTGCTGTGGGGCAGGGAGAGGTATTCTAACTTCAAGCCACATTGCAATTATAAGGTAACCTCAAAATCCCACCCTGCAGAAATTCTGTAGTAGCAAGAAAATGAGGAAGAAAAACAGAAACCTTTCACTGGGAAAGAAAATTTTGGAAAAACTGAAGGACAAATGCTGGCAATTGCCCATTTTTGATACAATCCTACTGGACAGACCACAATATTATATATTGTGGCAAGGGTGGAGAAAGGCTTTGCAGAGGGTGAAATTAGAAGTTGATTGGTGTTTCCTTCCACTGCAAGAATAAGAGAACAGATCACAGATAAATGATTTACATATGAGCTGTTACAAAGCACAGAGTGAAATAAAATAGCTACGGGTGACTAACATAAAGAGATTTCTTTCTAAACAAGTGCAGACCTTGCAAATAGAGACTTTAGCATCCTACCCAGTGGTGTAGCGTGGGGGGTGCAGGGGGGCCCGGCCGCACCGGGTGCAACATCTGGGGGTTAGGGTTAGGGGGTGCAAATCCACGGGTTAGGGGGCGCAAATCCACGGGTTACGGGGCGCAAATCCACGGGTTACGGGGCGCAAATTACTTGCCTTGCCCCGGGTGCTGACAACCCACGCTACGCCACTGATCCTACCTCCATATTTTTTAAAAAAGAAGACATAATTATTTCACAGCAGATTTCTTCTTACCACTTGGAGAGTGCCCAATTCAGCATTCTCCATATGCACACTTCTGTGAAGAAGAGAACTTCAGATTTTCAAGAGAATGGACATTTTACTTTATCTCAAAGTGCCACATCATTGCGTTGGTGTGGTGTTGTGAATCGTTCAATTGCTGAAGTTTGCACTTCTCTGTAGGGAGGAAAGATGACTGCATTGAGAAACTTATTTTTAATCAGCAAACAAGGTGTGTGTTCCACTTCTCCTGGTGCCTCCAAACAGACTGAGTTGGTTGGATGCAGTTATATGTTGTCTTCTGCCTACTCTTTGTCCTAACAGCCCACATTACAAGTGTAATTTACCTGAATGGGGGCGATGTCACCACCAGCAACCACATTTCTGTGCTGGTAGCCATTCTGACAAAGAAGCCAACCTCCAGAGCAATGGTTCTCAAAGGGTGTGGTGCACCGCGTTGGTGTGGCAGGAGAGGATGGCAAGTGTGGCAGGAAGATTCAACGTCAACCAAATAAACTTTTTGTTTTGATATTCAACCAGAAACAGTATGCCCACCTCTCTTCAAGAGCCATTGGCTCTTATTTCACAGTTCTGCAGAACATATTGCTGTGAAGAAGGATTTTCAGCTGTGACAAATACGAAGGATCTGGAAACCGAAAGGCTTTGTTGTGTTGATGAGGACGTGAGACTTTGCTTTTCTCAAATTAGACCTAATATACTGTAAATGAGGTTACCTGGCAAAAGCAAACTCACACCTCTCATTGAGTTTGTGTACATATTTATAAGATACGTATGCAAGAGGCTTGTTTATCATCCCATTTTGGAAATGATTCATGTTCTTATGTAGCTGGATTGTTTCATACTTTCTGGGTGTCCCATGGTCATATTATAAAGTTATTGTGTTCTATGTTATATATCAAGCACTGCTGTTTG
Source organism: Podarcis filfolensis (assembly GCF_964270895.1). Taxonomy (NCBI): domain Eukaryota; kingdom Metazoa; phylum Chordata; class Lepidosauria; order Squamata; family Lacertidae; genus Podarcis; species Podarcis filfolensis. Next base: position 47,122,532 of record NC_139615.1, read on the forward strand.
TGGTTTCTTTCTGTTTTCCAACATATTTCTTATCAATGAAAAAAAAAATACGGTGTGGCACCAGCAAATTTTCATTCTGAAATGTGTGGCCCAGAGAAAAAAAGCTTGACAGCCACTGAGCTAAAGCCCTGCCATGTGTTTTGAAATGCATGAATGAAGGCAAATTCCTATTGCTGCTGCCCAGTTCCCATAACATTTAGCTCCTGCCTGAGGATTGACATGCTGTCAGAAGTCCAGTTAGGCTACTAAGGATCCCCACCCCCAACACCTTTCAGTGGAGAACAGGCAAGCGACTAAACTCATGGAAGGGGCTGAGAGAAGGTTGCGATTTTAAAATGCCCCCAACAACTTTTCTTCCCTCTCCTAACTGGCACATGTGCCCTCCATGCAGTGGCTAGGAAGGGAACAGTGAAGGCAGTGCCAATCCTGAAAACTGCTGCCAGAAGTGGAAAGAGGAGAGGGGGGAACAACTGTAACATTCAGATTAGTAGCTGAGATTGAGCTACCAATCTCTCCTTCACTGCCCCCTCATCAGCCACCAGAAGCAACTGGCACCTGGCGGACTTTGGTAATCTTTGATAGTATGGTGCCCTCAGCAAAGCCAAAATCTGGCACCCCCAAACGAATCTTCTCAGTGATGGGTCTTCTCAGTGTTGTGGTACCTTGGCTCACTTTGCTTAGAGGGTGGACCCAGTCTGCTTCCACAGGGAGTGGGGACCACAGGTCCCACCATGGAACACCAAACACCAACTTACTTTCTGCCTACAGTCCCAAGATCCACCTTGGAGAAGGTCAAGGATGCCCCAGTTCAGTGTCTGCAGTTGTTACACTCTTGTTCAGGGACTTGTAAACAGATCAGACTTCTATTGACCCAGAGACACTCCGCCAGTTCAACAGAGGTGTAAATGCAGTTATGCAGTCTTTCAGAACTGCCACACAACTGCCCTGATGTCCATATGAACTGACCCAGCCCCTGCGATCATCATCTGAGGCCCTTTCTTCATATGCTTCTTTCATGAGTGGTCTGGAAGGTTGAAAATCAAGAGTAGACCTTTTCTATGGTGGCTCCTGCTTGTGGAATTTTCCCTCAGGGAGGTCTTTTAAACTGGGGGGAAGGGCATTGTTTTTCTTGGTTATTATGGTATGTATTTTTGTGCTTTTATATTGTAAACTGCCCTGTGATCCTCGGATGAATTAGATTTTGTAGGGACATTCTGGGTTGGTCAGTCAGAGCATACAGAAAGATTTGGAGATTATACAAAAAGCTGAGTAAGAAACCAGCTTCTTTGACTATATCCCAAAGCCATGTAGTTTTGTCGTCAATCCTCTCCTCACTTATTTGCACTTCCTTCTGTTTCCCTGATTCAACAGAAGGAAATGCACTTGCAAATAGGTGATGTGTGCTCGTTACTCCTGGCAGAAAATTTTAGTCTCGGAGCTGGAGCTGCTAGTGAGGCAGCTTTTAATGCCTCTGATCATCTGTTCATAGGGAGGATGGCAGGAAGGGCTGAATTCAGCCATCTGTTCCCTCTTCCTCCCCACAGGCAGGTGGCTGGGATTACTGAAGACAGTTTGATTAGGATTGTGTGTGCACAATCAGTCCTGGATCAGACTTTTCAGGTCAGAGGCAGTTGACTCCAAGCCTTCTTTCAGTTGGATCAGGGCCATTCTCTTACCCTCCCACTGATGATTTCTTATACTCTTTGACCACTTATGGATCTCACAAGAAGCACCATTTGTGGCATAACTGATACCATAAAGGTAAAGGGACCCCTGACCATTAGGTCCAGTCGTGACCGACTCTGGGGTTGCGGCACTCATCTCACTTTACTAGCCGAGGAAGCCAGCGTACATCTTCCGGGTCATGTGGCCAGCATGACTAAGCCTCTTCTGGCGAACCAGAGCAGTGCACGGAAACTCCATTTACCTTCCCGCCGGAGCGGTACCTATGTATCTACTTGCACTTTGTGCTTTCGAACTGCTCGGTTGGCAGGAGCAGGGACTGAGCAATGGGAGCTCACCCCGTCGCGGGGATTCGAAACACCGACCTTCTGATCGGCAAGTCCTAGGCTCTGTGGTTTAACCCACAGAGCCACCCGCGTCCAACTGATACCATAGAATCATTTAATTGTAGAGTTGGAAGGGACCCTCTGGGACATCTAGTTCAACCCCCGTGCAGTGCAAGAATATGCAGCTGTCCCATATGGGGATTGAAACTGCAACCTTGGTGTTATCAGAACCATGCTCTAAACAACCTGCAACTATAGATCATGTTCACAGTTATGTGATTGCCTTGTTAATACCATTAGCATGGAATACAGCCATACCTTGGATCCCGAATGCCCTGGAACTCAGACATTTTGGTTCTCAAACACCACAAACATGGAAGTGAGTGTTCCAGTTTGTGAATGTTCTTTGGAACCCAAACGCCCAAAGGAGCTTCCTGCAGCCAATTGGAAGCTGTGCCTTGGTTTCTGAACATTTTGGAAGTTGAACGGACTTCCAGAAACGATTCTGTTCAGCTTCTGAGGTACCACTGTATAGGCATTATATTTTATTTTATTTTTAAAAAAGGGTTGTTGTTTTTAGATGATGTACAGGGCTGTTTAAAATCGTCCATGGTTTATAGTACTAAAATGAGATGCCACAACACACAGTTTTGTATGTGCTTTTTGGTTTTAGGAGTAATGGCAGTTACTTAAGCTCCTCAAACTATGTAGGGTCAGCTCAGAAGTTGTTTTAATCAATCAGTGCATTTATACAAAGCTAGTGCTATGCTCCATAGTGCTATTCCATTGTCTACCACACTATCTTCTTTCTCTTGTTGCAGAAATGTTTTTGAATATTTTGCTTGTCTCTCCAAGGATCCACCTGAACCTTGGGGTTCGCTTTTCTCCTGTCCTAGTGTCCTTTCCAACAAGGGGATTAGATCCCACCAGTGATGGGAGGGAAATATGTGTCTGATAAAAAAAGAGGTGAATTCTGCATACTCAATGGAAATAACACTCATCATGGTACATATGTTGGCTTCCTGGCCAATCCTTGTGCCAGCTGCACATTTGGTAGCTTAGCCTGCAAAAGAGGAGACTGAGAAGAGCTGAGATAGCCATTTTCAAATGTCTAAGGGGCTGTCACATGGAAGATGGAGCAAGATGGACCTGAGCTATTGGATTCAAGTTTCATGAAACTAAGCAGGAATAACTTTCCAACAGAGCTGTTGAACTGTGGTAGACTCTCCTTCCTTGGAGGTTTCCAAGCAGAGGTTGGATGGTTATTTGTAATGGTGCTTTAGTTGAGATTCCTTCATTGCAGGGGGTTGGACTAGATGACCCTATATAATTCTATCAGTCTTCAAATATAGAAAACAAAATAAGCCAAATTGGCCATTAAAGAAATATTGGACCAGATGGCTTAAGCAATTTATAGTGATTCGTGTTAAACAATTTATTCTGTGCTTAGCATTGTTTGCCTAAACTAATCATAGCAGATTAGCCTTTGAAATGTGTAAGTCGATCTGATTCCTCGATCATAATGTTTTTAGCTCTGTCAACACCAGCTGACATTTACTGATAACATGGCCAAGTGCAAATAGTCATCTCTAATATGGGCTTTCCACTTGGGAAGGGGGTTAGGAAGGAATATTCTTAATGCCTAAACCAAATTCACACAATCTAATATCTGTGTAATTCATCTCTATCTTATAGCTATATCTAGACAGACAGCCATGCTAGTTTGCTGCAGCAAAAACAGAATCTTTCGTAATATGGCACCCTGTAAGAGACAAAAATTTGGCACCCCCAAATTTCTCAATTATGGATCTTCTCGATTATGTGCCCCCTCGTCTCAGCACCCTGCCAAGACCACCCTAAATCTGGCGCTGCTTGTGGTACCATAAATATTAATAAATGTATTGTGTCATAAGTGGACCACAGTTCATTCTGTCATGTGCATGGAGTGTTCTGATGGTGGTTCTGCTAATAGAGATGGTTTTGTAATCAGCCTCATATAACCAATATGCTTAAGGCTGATGTGCCAGGCTTAGCTAGGTCACCCACCCCCCTCAACTTGGGAAGAAGGTAATCAAGTCTACCTGATGAACTCAGCATATGAAGAGGCTAAACTGACCTTCAGATTTTGTTGGACTCCAATACCTATCAGCCTAGCCAACGTGGGGGAAAAATGGTCATGGACGATGGGAGTTGTAGTGCAACAATTCTAATGTGAAGAAAGGGAAGGAGGATGCTCTGGCAGAAGAGAGAGGGTCAGGGCCCTGTTGACTGCAAGAGTGAATTTCAGATAAAGAAAATTAAAAGGGATAACTACTAGCAACAGTAAAATGGGCAAAGTGACCAGCTTCTCCATCAGCTATATACTATGATTTGTGTAGATTTTTCAGAGTTTGGGGCTATTTCACATTTCAGACACCTGCTGAACTGAGTTCATGGAAATCATGTCTGCTTCCAGAGGCTTTGTTTACTTGCTTATTTGGTTGTGTTGTTGTTATCGTCTATTATGTTTTCTAGCTGATCCATGTATGCAATGTATCTTTTGCAATAACTGCTTACCTCTCATTCTTCACTTTCTTCATTTGGTTCCTCAGGAACAGCCTCTACTTTTTTTCTTCTTCTTTTTTCACTGAAGAAGGAAATTCATCTTATTGTGCAGGAGTGAGAAAAGTGGCAGGTTCTGACATCATGGCCATTCATGGGAAGTGAGGCAGTTGCCCCCTCCCACACGAACCATAATCCCCCCAAGTCCCAAGCTTTCAATTTATAACAAACATTAAATGTCTAGCATTTGCAGAACCTGAGATACAAGGTAAAGTGTGCAGATGCTATTCCCATTTTTGTGCGGAATTCCCCTATTCCCACCTTTGAGTGTTTTACTCCCCCTGAAAAATTCTTGTGGATGCCCATGGCTGACATTTTCCTGTCTACACAACTTTTAAAGGTACTAAAACATGTTATCACATGATATATTGTGAAGACATCCTTCCTATACCATAAACTTATATAATACTCACTCTACACCTCCCCAACCCTCTGGGAACAAGTTGTTTTAAACCCTCCCTTTCCTTCAGTAAACTAAGGGCTGCATGGATGGTTCTGTGAGGAGAGGTAGGGATCTTCACCAGAGAATTTACAGCACTCTCACCAAACCAGAATTCCCAAGATTCTTTGGGGATATGAAACTGGAATAAAACTGATACTTCAGCATAGATTCAGATACTTGGTACTTGGTACAGACCTGCACTGTGGATTTTAGCAAGTGCAGACATGCTCATTTTTAATCATTTGCTATCCCCTTGTGTCTTGCTTGTTAATACTGTAAGCCACCAACAAAGAGTTGTGATAGTTTATTGCGCTGTTCCTTCTCCCTCCTCCTCCTTGAATCAAATAATTTGAAGACCTGGACATACCTGCCTACCTGTTACCGCAGTCAAATGCAGTTCTCATTACAAATCATGTACAGGCAATCGCAAAACTCCCGTTTTCACATAAGGGGTGCAATAAAAATCAAAACATTCCATTAGAATCCTCATAAAGAAAGGAAAAAGAAAGCAACCTTGGGACTTCTGAGTGAATTCAGGTAGGTAAAAGATAAAGGGGACCCCTGACCATTAGGTCCAGTCGTGACCGACTCTGGGGTTGCGGTGCTCAACCTGCTTTATTGGCCGAGGGAGCCGGCGTACAGCTTCCGGGTCATGTGGCCAGCATGACTAAGCCGCATCTAGTGAACCAGAGCAGCACATGGAAACGCCGTTCACCTTCCCGCCGGAGCGGTACCTATTTATCTACTTACACTTTGACATGCTTTCAAACTGCTAGGTGGGCAGGAGCTGGGACTGAGCAACGGGAGCTCACCCTGTCGCGGGGATTTGAACCGCCGACCTTCTGATCGGCAAGTCCTAGGCTCCGTGGTTTAACCCACAGCACCACCCGTGTCCCTAAGGTAGGCAAGATAGCAAAGTCTCTTTCCTTAGCCTCATAATTAAAAGAAGATCCACCCAGATAGAGAGGCACATTTTCCGTTGTGCCTTTCCATTGCATGCCATGGGATACGGGTACACTGCTTGGGGGTACTTCTGGTGGCGTCAGTAGCAGAGTGCCTTCCATCCAATTCAGTTGGTGGCCCAGCTGCACCGCTATCTGGAGAGGGATAGCCTAACTTCTGTTGTTTATACCAGGCATCCCAAAACTCGGCCCTCCAGCTGTTCTGGGACTACAACTCCCATCATCCCTAGCTAACAGGACCAGTGGTCAGGGATGATTGGAACTGCTGTCTCAAAACAGCTAGAGGGCCGAGTTTCGGGATGCCTGTTCTATGCTTTGGTAACACATTACTGTGCGGGGATGCCTCTGAAAACAGCTCAGAGACTTCATCTGGTGCTGAACTCGGCAGCTAGATTGTGCACTGGGACAGCATTTTGAGCATATAATGCCAGTTCTGGCCCGACTGCACTGGCTGCCGATTAGTTTCCAGGCCAACATTAAAGTGCTGGATTTGACCTTTAAAGCCTTGAATGGCTCAAGACCCCAGTACCTCAAGGACTGCCTTTCCCCATATGAACTGACCTGGATCTTGCGTTCACCATCTGAGGCCTTTCTTTGTATGTCTCCTCCATGAAAGGTCCTGAGAGTGGCAACATGAGAGCGGGTCTTTTCTGTGGAATGCTCTCCCTGGAGAGGCTCATTTGGCACCTTCATGAGACACCTTTAGGTGCCAGGCAAAAGCCTTTGACTCAGTGAAAAAAGCTATGGCCTTGTGTGTGAAAGAGTTACTGTTTTTGTTTGTTACTATGTTATGCATTTGTGTGGTTTTATATTGTAAACCGCCCTGTAATCCTTGGATAAAGGGTCATATGGAAATATAGTAAACAATCAAAATATTTGTAGTTCTACATTTTTCTGGCCATACAATCAAGATCACTTCATCTCCAGTAACATACATAAATTAAAAGACGATTCAATACAATTCCGACATGACATATGTCCAATGCAAATAATTCAATGCTTGGAGACCATAACAAATTTTAATGTGCATTTTTTACAGAGTAAACAGAGGGGCGCATTGCCATCTGCAAGGGCTCAGACCAGTGAAAAGTGATTGCATGGATTACAAAATCTCACATAGCACTGAATTACAAATTAAAATGAATGCGTTGTTGAAAAGGAAACAGAGATGTCATTTGGTGGCACCACACTGAGATAATACTCAAACTGGCTTGCAGGATGGACCACAGAATGTCTATTCTGAAGTTATATCACACATACTGTAAGCAATTTACAGAATTTAAGTTAGGTTTGCATATACAGGAGTTGCAAAATTAGAGAAAACACATCAAAATAGAGAACACACACAAATAAAGGATGTATTTATAGAAACCTTCAAGTGCTCCCCAGGGGTTGGCGAGGGCCAGCAGCTGCCACCATCAAACAGGAAAGAAAGCAAGAAACAGTGATGGGAGAGGGAAAATCAAATGAAAGAAGATAGGATGCGCAGGAGAAGTTCCAACACTTTCTTCCGCCTTGTCCAGAAACATATAGTCCTCTTGTACAGTGAGCAACTTTGAATTCTTGTCAGATTTGCTGCCTAGAACCAAAAGCACTTTCAACACAAGGTTGTGTTTTAGATCTTGCAGGCTGGGCAAGTTTTGGGCTGAGATTTGGGAAAGGGGAAGTTTGGATTCTGCTTCCTTTCTGCGTGGAGTGGTGCTTGTCCAAGTATAAGAACGAATGTTCAGTTGGATGATGCTAAAAATTTCTAGGCAACCCCTGAAGACTCAAGGGAATTCAATGCTTCTCTTCACTGAATCAAAAAGGAGGGGGGAAAGTGGAAGAAAATGTTGTCGTCAAGTTGAACAATGTTCTGTTACAGCACTCCAGATCCCCTCAAAGAAAAGACCAGTGGTACATTCCAAAGAAAGTAAGACTTGAAGAAACTATATGCTAGCCTCTTCTCTCCTTTTGCAAAAAAAATTCTTTTTAACATTTTGTTTTTTGTGTGTGTGTGTCCTGAAGAAGGTGCTCCTTTTGTGTAGAGAATTAGAGTACATTGGGTGCAGAGAGGTGGTTGGAAGTTAGGGTCAACTTTGCTGTCCGCTCCGTAGGTTTTACAGGCGATTTGCTCTTTGCTTTAAGAAGAGAAAGTGATATTGGAAAAAGTCAGCACTTTTTAGATTAAAGCAAAGCACCCTTCACAAAGCCACAAACAAGAAGCAGGACAGAAAGTCCATGGCTTGTAGCTATCCTCGCACCTGCGGAAGAAGTTATAAGATATTCGCTCATCTTGCAGATTTCCAATGCTCCTTTATAAGGCTGTTTAAACACATACATATTTTTTTTTATACTTAATTAGCTGGCCAGCTTGGCTCTTGTGCCCATGACTGTCTTGGCATGCACTGCAAATAACAACACATACAAAGTATTTCAGTCCCATGGAAGTTCTTTGCTTAGTTTTCTTGTATGCCTTTCTCAGTCTCAACAATGCAATCCGATTGCCGCATGGCAAAAGGAACAAACTGATATACCTTCCACCTCAAAGCATTTATTTATCTTTCTTTAACATAAAACATATAAAGTCACTGACAAAGCAATCCCCTCTTGGCTACAAAACACTTCCTGCAGAAATTAAGCAGGCAGCGCTGTGCAGATTGTGACCCATCAAACCGAACACAGTCCAGGAGTGATGTGTTGTGGCTGTGCTTATCATAGAAGGCTTATCCAGCCCCCTGTGAAACAACACCCACAGCTGGTGGGTTGTGTCTGGCTAGGTGAGAAACAAGCTGTGCAGTCCTGTGCTAAAGAGTCTGTAAAAAAAAGCATTGCATCGGACAAAAAGGATATGTTCAAAAATAGATGTAGCATATATTTTTTCCTAAATGCTTATTATTTCAGGTTAGGCACTTTCCCCTCTAATTAAAAACAATAATTATAATACTGGGAGTGGGGCAGAGCTCACTAGTGGAAAATTAGCCTTCCATGCAGAAGGTCCAGATTCAACTCTTGACACCCGAAAATGATCTTGGGTGGCCAGAACAGGGAAGACTTCCAGCTGCCCAAGGCTGCAGAGAACTCCCACCAGCCAGTCCTGGTGCAAATGGCTAGACTTGGTATTAGGTTGCTACAAACATTCATAAAAACAAAATGGTGTTATGGCACAGATAGCTGACTTCTACATATCTTGCTGCCTCGGCTGGTAGACCACTGTCACACAGCTAGTAAACTGTGTTCAGTTAGAGTCCAAACCAGATGTGTACTTAAATCCGGTAAAAACCAATGGGTTTAAGTGTGCCTAACTAAGTTTTGGACTGGATTAATGCCAGTGACATCTGAGAGCCTGCTCTTTTATATATTATAAAATTAGCATGGGCTAGCTCAAAGAAACATTAACAGGTGTGACTTGGGGACTGCAATGTACAGAACATTTCTTTGATCACAAAAATATGCATGTTAGTATGATGCTATCATTATAAAGCACAATGAAATAACAGAATAACAAATATTAAAAGGTTCATACAAAGTGAAGCGAGGAAGAATCTGCTAAATCTATTTCTTTTTCTTCTCTTTTTTGTTACTTTGATGATATGGCTGTGACCCAAAATATTGTGAATACATGGACTTTTGCAGAAATTTATTAATGTGTGTATACTACATATGGAAAAGGGGAAGTGGGACTGTATCATTGACTCCACCCTGATATCATGAACTTTGGTTATGATGCCCTCTCCACCCACAATATCCACACGTTGAACACAATATTTGCCAACTGGTGCCTACTCAAGCTCAGCTGGGCTAAATGCAGGAGATGCTCTTCTAATTGGCAGGTCCAAATGCATGGCACACCTATGCAGGATAGTCAGTTGGTAGAGCACGAGACTCTTAATCTCAGGGTTGTGGTTTCACAGGTTGGGGGAAAAGATTCCTGGAAGATTCCTTCCAACTATACAATTATATGATACTGTGATTCTGTGTTCAGCTGCCATGCCTCAGAGCTGCTTCACAGTTATCACAATGAACATATAGACACCGAGAGAGCTTGATGCCCCAGAAGTACAGTCCCATTCTCTCTTCTCCATGTGTACTTTTCAAGTGTGAGCAACGTCTAAAATGGACACTTTCTTGTAATTAGCTATGACAGTTTTCATGGTCTCCTGCACTATGGCCTATGTTCTTAGACATATTTGTCCCGAGGCTTGGGATTCCATTGGCCTTGAGAGGTTTAAAACACTTCAAGCGTATCGTTGTATGACAGCAAAACAGCCTTTTCCCATGGACATTTATAGTTTCAGAACTAAAAACTGGCACGTTAAGGTCAAGACTGTGCATGGCAAGAATCAGGTATGCACCCAGGTTACTGCCACCACATACACAGTTTATTTCGGTTGTAGCAGGTTTATTTGTTTTCATTTTATTAAGTTTCATTTTAAATCATGTTTGACAAGACATGTGCAAGTTAAAGCAGACCTGAATATGTAAATAAATTTAAAAGAAGAGGAACTTCATTCCTTTCATATTTCTCATTGAAATGTCCAAGATGTAGCATAGCAAGTTTTCATCTTCTGCAATTGTATGTCTACACAGGCCTCCATGAATTTCTTTTTTAAAATAAATAAAAAAATCTACTGGTAGAAGATGAACTTTTAAAGAAGAAAACGTTTGCCCTGCATTTTGGAAATATCGGTCTAATCTCCTAGCGTCAGCAAAAGAGTCCAGGACTCAGGAGGCAATACTGCCTTGCCTTGCATGGCTGTATATTTCCATCTTCCTGTGACTTCAGACGTATTCTTACCTATCAGTTTTCCCCCTTCACATATCAATATTTCTCTTCCTGCTCTAAAATTACTCATCACCAACAACCTGAATTTTTGAAAAGAGTTTGGACCAAACTACACATGGTTTTCAGTCAGTGGCTGTTACTGCTCCACACCTCCACGCCATGTCTCCTGATAGAATGCCCACTCACACATGCTCCACCTGGCAAAGAAATACATCACCGAAACAAGACTAAAGAGGATGCAAATTTGCACATGGTGATTTATATGTCTAGCTGCAAATAAATAAATAATGGCTATGTCCTTCCAGTGAGCACTAAGGAAATCAGCCCTGAGTGCTCACTGGAAGGACAGATCCTGAAGCTGAGACTCCAATACTTTGGCCACCTCATGAGAAGAGAAGACTCCCTGGAAAAGACCTTTGATGTTGGGAAAGATGGAGGGCACAAGGAGGAGGGGACGACAGAGGACGAGATGGTTGGATAGTGTTCTCGAAGTTACCAGCATGAATTTGACCAAACTGCAGGAGGCAGTGGAAGACAGGAGGGCCTGGCGTGCTCTGGTCCATGGGGTCACGAAGAGTCGGACACGACTAAACGACTAAACAACAACAACAACATAACTAAGGCTTTTTAATACTGGAACTCGCCAAACTCAGTTCCGGCCCCTCTCAGATGGGCACCATTGCCATTATAAGAGAACAGGAAAGATGTTCATGGTGAGTTCCAGCACCTCTTTTTCTAGAAAACTAGAATTGGCTATCCTAATAAGATAGAAATGTTGTGTGTCAGGCTTGAGGAATTCTCTCCCTCCCCCCGATGGCACCACGAGGCAGGGAGGAAACGAGAAAGTTCTTACGTATGATTTATTCAGTCATCACGGTCAAAGACAAAGAATTCCAGTCATTCCTCCATAATGGAGTTCCTCACACTGAGCTCCTCCCCCTTCCCCCTCTCACAACAACACCTGCTTCTATGGTGTCTGTCCGCAGACAATTGTCTCTGGGCTCTTTGTTCTTGCACCCTTTGGGGAGAAGGAGGGTTGGTTATGCTGTCCAGTGACATGTCAGCTAGCTGTCCTGCCTCCCCAGCTCCTTCTCCTAACACAGCATAACTCTGCTGTTTGCCTGTCTCTGAGCTGGTATCTTCCTCAAAGCCCTGCTGTAATTCAATGCTGCCTTCCCCCTCTCCTGCAGTGTCAGGATAAGGAGGGAGATCACCACCACTCCTCCTCCTCCATCTCATCCTCTTGAGTCTAATCCCTGACATGGTGTGAACTGGAGTCCCATGTGCCTGCTAGCTAAGTCTGCTGCCCAAGTCCTAACTGCTGATAGGCAATTTCTTGGCTCTCCCTTCTTCCAGTCTCCTATATTTAAACCGAACTTGGACCAAGCAGCCCTTTCAATAGCAGAGGGCTCCTCCAAGTTGAGGGCTGTTCTCTGGAAGCCCTTCAAATGTCCTCTGTGCACAGTCACCCTACATCACCCTCAATGCTGCCCCACACCGTACAAACAGGAGCCAATGAAGTCAAACCATGGAGGGGGGTGCGATACACAGCATGATGACATCGTACCATGTGTCAGTTTTGAATAAACATTATTTGGGTGTGTGGGAATGTCGGCAACTTCCGTTCGTTAAAAGTAATGTGTACTTTGCCCCTCAAAAACATAGCTGAAAACCAAGCACATAAACTCATGCAAAACAAACATAGTTGCCTGCAGTATATTAATTTGCATACATTATGCACTGGATTTTGGGTTCCCATTGTACAGAGTTTAGATTATGTTGGGAAATTATAGAAGCCTTAAGTCAGTGCCAAAGATTGGTTGCATTTTAAAGATTGATTATTTGGGCCTTTTCCAAGCATTACTGCTGAAACTAGGCATGGGTATTTCTAGAAATACTGTCTGGCATTTAAACTCATTCAGCTAAATGCCCTTCATAAGGTACGTTGGATGAGAAAGGGAACTTGGGCTTGGCTTTCTTCCCTTTGTTGACACTGTGGTTGTCAGCAGGAAATGGGACTTGTTCGCTCAGATCCTATGCATGCCTTTGTAAAACCGATTTGGAACATCCCCAGCACTAGGTCCTCTTTCAGTAAGTAGCTCAATGATTAATTATTCCTAAGGCAGCTGCAGTTGTTGAAATGGTTCATTTAACATATTGGAAATATACTCTTCCTTTCCACCAGTTCATAGGAGTGAGAGACAACTAGGCACTTAGTTCACAAATGTACATAAAAGGAGAAACAAATGAGATTTTATTTTTATAAGCTGTAACAAATAAGAAGCTGGTCTCCTTTTCTGGATAAGGCATTTGATTTAAGTGACTGCCGGGCGTGGGAAATATTTTTGACACAGTGTGGGTGCAAGTTTTGCATTATAGATAGAAGGAGACTTTCTTTGGCAGTGCAATGCTTACAGTTGTCAATTTTGATGGGAAGACTTGGGTTCAAATCTCTGCTCATTTACACAGCTCCTCAACTCGCCATGAGCCATTCATTCCCTCTCTGTCAGCCGGCCCCACCTCATACAATGGTTGGTGAGCATAAAGCGTAAAAGACCATGTACACCATCCTGAACTCCTTCAGGGAAGAACGAGATTTTAAAAAATGAAACAGATGAGCAACGCACTCTTTCTCAACCTTCCCCCCCCCCCCCCGCCGCCCTGGATGTGATTTGCGGCATGAGGACGAAGAAGAAACTTGCGACATAAATATTTTTGAAGTAATGAATGTGAAACATTTGAATATCCTGAGAGAGAAAATAAGGAGAGTGGGTGCTGAACTGCCCCTACCATAATTCATTATGGGCTGGGGATGAGAAGCAACCCTTCTTGCCATCTGTCTCTGCCCAGACTACCTACTCCATGGGTTAACTGAGAAGCTGAAGTTGCCTTCACTGCAAGAAGCCAAGTTACAGGGAACCAGGCAGAGGGCCTTCTTGGTAGTGGCACCTGCCCTGTGGAACGCCTCTCACCAGATGTCAAAGAGAACAACAACTACCAAACTTTTAGAAGACATCTGAAGGCAGCCCTGTTTAGGGAAGCTTTTAATGTTTGACAGACTATTGCATTTTAATATTTTGTTGGAAGCCTCCCAGAGTGGCTGGGGAAATCCAGCCAGATGGGCAGGGTATAAATATATTAATATTATTATGATTATTAGGAGAGGGGATGTGGGGATGTACATACAGTTTACCTGCTGCAGAATTGCAGCTTGTCAGGCTGCTGCCAGCGACTCCCACGGCTGGTTGCCCAGGAACGTACAAAGACAAGGAATGTTTTTACTGTCCGCTTTTTATTCAGTATTTACAGAGAGAGGCTTTAGAACCCAGCCTCTTGGATAATGGCATTGTCCTGAGTGAATCTGCTCCCCGCATCTCTCCCACATCCTCATTCGTCAAGCACAATGTCTCTACTACAGATGCTGAGAAGTACCTTCTGTCTTTGAGCTCTTTGCTCTCCTGCTTTCAATGCCTGTCGGGTTCTGGGAGAAGGGGGGTCTGGAATGCTTTCTAAAGACACTGAGTCTGTCAGCTGTCTCTCCCCTGGTGCTTCTTCCTCCTCCCCCTCCTCTCCCATTATTTCTCAACTTTCCCTCTCATCTGCCTCTGAGCTGTGACCTCCTTCAAACCCCTGTTGTAATTCTGAACTGTCTTCCTCTTCTCCAGAAGGGTCAGGCTGGGGAGGCGGTCTCTTCCATTCCTCCTCTGCCCAGCCCCTGAAATAGCCAACCATATTGTCTCTACTGTTGTCTTTGTCCATGGAGTTTTCTTGGCAGGGATACTGGAGTGGCTGACTAAACTGCGGGAGGCAGTGGAAGACAGAAGTGCCTGGCGTGCTCTGGTCCATGGGGTCACGAAGAGTCGGACATGACTAAACGACTAAACAACAACAACAAATTATCTCTACTGTCCTATGATAGGTGGCCATAACCTCAAGGGAGTAGCTGTCAATCTTCCTTGGCCTCATCTGCTCTCAGTACATTTTAATCTAGCTAGCTGCAGAAACCCATATGATTTTGTATTGGCATATGTGCCATGACATGGAACTGGGTAGTCCTCAACATCCATGTGTCTCCCCCAGTGTCCAATCATTTGGTGGACTTACATGCCTCCAGGTAGCTGAATGCAAGTCAGCACCCCTTTGCAGATGTCTGGGCTTAACCTGTAGACAAAAGGGTGTTTGGCTAGAGCACTGTGTGCAATATCAGGGTTCAGATCAAGCACCAGCGGCCCCCTATCAGTCCCTTATATACCCATGGATGTTGTATGCATGGATAATGTATACACAGGGCTACAATTTGAGCATAAAACCAGGGAACGTTTGATGGTCTTTTGCATGAGTTTGAAAATGATTCTGATTTTCTGCTATTGCCCTCCAGAGTTAATTAGAAACAGATTCTCGGTGTTTCATTGTGATTCCTCTCAGTGCCCTATTTCTTCTTCACCCACATTCTTCTTCTTGCCCTCATTTTCCCATACTGCCCCTGGATCTTTTTCAATGGCATCTCAGTGTCATGTCTGACACGAATGGCCATGAAAAAACAAACAAGCCAACCCACATGCATTCCTATAGCAAGCAGGATTCAACAGCAGTCTCAGCAAATGAAGCTGAGGAGCGTTGCAGCAAATAAAGAAACATTTCAGCCCTTAAAAATGTCCTCAGTGCCTGAAGAGAGTCGCTGTTAACACACGTAGGAGTCAGTCATATTGGAGTGGCAGCGCACATTGTGTCTGTGCTGGAAACTTCTCTGCATCTGGCCAGCGTTATTGTGGAGGGATTTTAAATCTTTTTCATTCCCTGCCTGAGAAAATAATATTCACTGCATTATAATTAAAGGGGGGGGGATACAATACCAACACAGAGCCTTGATGGTTATGAGACCTTTGCATTACTTGCAGAAATGTGAGTGAGGTTTCAAAACATAACTTAATTACACCCACTCCTCTCCTCCCACATTCCTGATTGCTACCTTTTCTGATACAGAAGAAAGCCCTTCCCAGCTTGAGACCTCAGAGAGCTGTATCAACTGTCAATAGTACTTTACATTATTATTTTTCCACCGCTGTTTGTTCCCCTTAGCTGCTGCTGCTGCTTCTCCTCTGAGCATTTCCCCCTCTTCTTTCTTTGCCTCGCGTTCCTCAGCTTAATTTAGTGACACAGCTGTTGATTTCAATTCACCGTGGCAACCCATGTGTGTGTGTGCTTTTTAATGAACATCTACAGTAAAAAGTAGAGGGACGCGGGTGGCGCTGTGGGCTAAACCACAGAGCCTAGGACTTGCCGATCAGATGGTCGGCGGTTCGAATCCCCGTGACGGGGTGAGCTCCTGTTGCTCGGTCCCTGCTCCTGCCAACCTAGCAGCTCAAAAGTACATCAAAGTGCAAGTAGATAAATAGGTACCGCTTCGGCGGGAAGGTAAACGGCGTTTCTGTGCGCTGCTGTGGTTCGCCAGAAGCGGCTTAGTCATGCTGGCCACATGACCCGGAAGCTGTACGCTGGCTCCCTTGGCCAGTAAAGTGAGATGAGCGCCGCAACCCCAGAGTCGGTCACAACTGGACCTAATGGTCAGGGGTCCCTTTACCTTTACCTTTACAGTAAAAAGCAAGTCCTCCCTTCTAAGTGGGTATCTGCTCTGTACCCACAAACTCTCCATGCCATTAACAGGGAGTGAGCAAGTCACATGGAAGCCTTCATACTCAACTCCACAGGAAATTTCTCCATCCCATCTGACAAGAAATTTCAAGAGGTGATTCATCCCCTTCACAACCTCTAGTTCCACCTACTTGGAAAATGGGAACAATCAGATTTCCCTCTGTATAAGTGATAAATATCTGGATTCCTCTTCCTAACTGGCCAGCCGCTCCTGCAGAACATTTTCCAGCACACTTTGTCCCTCTCTTGAAACTGGATTGCATGTTTCCTGGAGATATTTGTAGGTTATGCTGGTTGTCTTAGATAGGTGCTTTCTTTCTTCTTGGCCCTCCAGATGTTTTGGGACTACAATTCCCATCATCCCTGACCACTGGTACTGTTAGCAAGGGGTGGTGGGAGTTGTAGTCCTAAAACATCTGGAGGGCCAAGTTTGGGGATGCCTGTTCTAAAGCTTTCCTCCATTTTCTTGCACAGATTTTTAATAATAATAATAATAATAATAATAATAATAATAATTCTGTTGTTTACCCTGAGTTGGTTACATTTATGTATAGCCACAAAATCTGGTCTACTCACATGGCCTCGCCACCATTTCAACCATGTTCTAAGCTTTCAGGGGCAGGTCCTGGGAACAAGGGTGGAGATAATAATTCACCACTGGTGGAGGAAGAAGAGTGTGGGGGGAGTGCACCGCCGGTGGCAGCGTGATCCCGGTGGGGTGCCATCATGGCTGCCCCCCGGCTGTTCTGGGCACCATGCCCCTGCAGGCGGCAAACCCTGCCCCCAACTGCTTTCCAACCCCCGGTGCTGGAGCATGAAGCTCTGCCACTGTATGTCACCCTGTGCCAGGCTATCTGATGCCCTCCCTGCAGCCCTAGTGGCTTAAGCTGGGCTTTGGGAAGGAGGCAGAAGGCTCTGGCAGGATGCTAGAGCCCTCCTGCCTCCTTGCCAAAACCTGGTAAGCACTTGCTTGGCTGTAGGACCCTGTCAGAGCTCTCACACCTCCTTCTTGAAGCTAGGCAAGCCCTTGCTGGTCTTTGAGAAGATGCCCTCCTTGGCTGCACCACTCGCACTGCCTTAAATCCTCCTCTGCAGGGAATTGCATATTAGACGGCTGTTGACTGTAACGTAGTTTCAAAGCATATTTCTCCCCCTTTCAGCTCACTATAAATATTGCAAGTCTGAATCTCCTTCTAGACATGAATAGGTTTAGACGTGAATAGGTTTAAAAAGAAAGCGGTGGTGGAAAGACCAGGAGCAAATAAACCCAAAATAACACCTTGCCGTCAATCATACTTGGCAAGATTGAGATCAGGGAGTTGCCCTTTACAGGATCCATGATGCCAGACATAGCATTGTGAGGACATTGAAAAGGATACAAGGGCAGTGTGGGGAAATGAGGCCAAGAACGGTGAGGGTGAAGAAGATGAAGAAAAAGGGCATCGAGAGGAACAACCTTGCAACAATAGATGTGAGAACTTTTCCTTTTCTGAAGCATTAAAGAAAATGAGGGGTATTTTCTTTTTCATAAGAAGGTCAGCTGTAACCTAGTTTCATGCACATATTATAGCCCTATGTAATATAAGTACCCAATGGGTTCTTGCAGCTGCTCCCACAAAAATTCTCACTTATGCGGCACATTTTCTTTTTATACTGCAAATGAGGTTGAACAATTTGGATGTTCTTTTCATTGCAGCATTCACATGTGTGCTATGATGTTTTTCAAAAAAAAATGGGAAGCAGAATCATGTTCCTTCTTCTATTATTATTATTATTATTTATTAGGTTTACATATCGCCCTTCATCAAAAGATCTCAGGGCTGTCACAGGATAAAAATACTAGATAAAAACACAGTTAAATGGTTAAAACAAAAACGATGAAACAATAGCCCCCCTCCCACAAACACATTTAAAAGTGTGTAGAATATTAATCAGCCAAAGGCCAGGTTGAAGAGGAACATTTTTGCCTGGTGCCTAATTCTGAAACAGACCCTTGGCTAGAAAATCTGACTATAAAAGTGTTTGTATTCTGTTAAAGAGTTGAGTTCTAAATTGAAACTAGTTCAAATCCAAGCCTTCTTGTCCTCTGCCTTTTGGTCCAAAGATTGATGGCCAAAATGTGATTACTGAGCAATTGTGTGCGTGTTGTTGTTGTTGTTATTATTATTATTATTATTATTATTATTATTATTATTATTATTATTTGTTGTTGTTGTTGTTGTTGTTGTTGTTGTTGTTGTACCTAGGTTGTGCATTTGTTTTTGCTAACTTAGCCTTGTTATCTGAAATTTCACATGCTGGTTACCACCATTAGAAATCTCGAACACTATGGGCTTTGTGTCCTTTAGCATGTATTCACTTATATGAAAGTAAATTTCATTGAACTCATGCATGGAATTCCACTGTTAGAGACTACCTTCTCCTATGTCTTCTTCTCTGTTTGCTAAGGTAATCACATAATGCCTCACACAAGGTTTGCCATTCATTGGAGTCCTCTCAGAGGGTACCGGAATCTCAGCCTTTTCTGAGGTGGCACCCAAATTATGGACCCAAATTCTCCTGGGAGCATTCAGAAAAGGTCCAAAAGAGGTTCAGAGAAGGGCAACTCCAATTATCAAAGGGATGGAGCATTTTCCTTATCAGGAAAGGTTACAATATTTGGGTTTTGGTTTTGGTTTTAATTTAGAGAAAAGCTGAGTATGACCAGTCCAGAGGCAGCATTATTATAAATTTAGGGTGGGGTGGAAGGTTCGCAGGCTAAGAAGGACTTGCTCACAAATTTATTGACAGCCGCATGAATTATGATAGATAGGAAGTGGAAGGGGCAAGCAGAATATCAAAAGAGAGAATGGTATAAAGAGGTGTGGGATATAGCTATTAATGATAAATTAGAATGTGCCATTAAGATAAGACAGGGAATATGCAGGAGAAATGGTTCTGAGGAGATACGGAGGATGTTTGTAGAATTTGTGCAGTGGTACCTCGGGTTACAGACACTTCAGGTTACAGACTCCGCTAACCCAGAAATAGCACCTTGGGTTAAGAACTTTGCTTCAGGAGGAGAACAGAAATCGTGCGGTGGCGGCACCGCAGCAGCAGAAGGCCCAATTAGCTAAAGTGGTACCTCAGGTTAAGAACAGTTTCAGGTTAAGAACGGACCTACAGAACAAATTAAGTTCTTAACCTGAGGTACCAGTGTACAGTGGTACCTCAGATTAAGTACTTAATTCATTCCGGAGGTCCATACTTAACCTGAGACTGTTCTTAACCTGAAGCACCACTTTAGCTGTAACCAGAGTCTGTAACCTGAAGCGTCTGTAACCTGAAGCGTATGTAACCCAAGGTACCACTGTACTGTTAAAATGGAAAGGGGTCAAACCATCACAAGAGGTGTTGAAATTTTGGGAGGCTGGATTGTTACAATGGAATGGTCTTGGTGGTAGGGTGCATATTTTTATTCTTATTTATGTATGATTATTACTTTGTCAAAATAATAATAATAATAATAATAGATACTTTTTTTAAAGCTGCGTAAGAGGAGACATGATAGAGGTGTATACAATTATGCACAGCATTGTGAAACTGGATAGAGGAGAGTTTTCCTTCCTCTCTTGTAACACTAGAACTCAAGGATATACAATGAAGCTTAATGTCACAAGTGTCAGGACAAACAAAATAAAGTACTTATTCACATAGCATATATGGATGACTTTAAAAGAAGATGCACCAATTAATGAAAGGTAAGGCTATCTGTAGGTGCAATGACCATCTTCTACCTCCACTGTCAGAGACAGTGTGCTTCAGAATACAAGGTGATGGAAAACACAAGATGAGAGAAGGCTGTAGTGTTCAGGTCCTGTTTTCTTGCTTCTCACCCACATCTGTTTGGCCACTGTGAGAACAGGAAGGTGGACTATTTAAGCCACTAGCCTGATCCAGCAGATTATTCTTATATTCTTATAGCAAACTATGGTCTTAATATAATTCCCTGGACCGCTAAGTGAGCTTCACAGCTGAGCAGAGATGCAAACCAGGGATGGACAAGTCCATCTATTTCTGGTCCATGTTAGTTTTGCATGGGTTCATTCATAAGTCGGTTCTGTCCCATTCCCACACTAAGCTGCCATTTTTAAAAAGAATGTGAAAATTCCTATTTAACCACTTAATGCATATTTTATAACAAAATAATATTTAAATGTATATTTTATGGGCAAGTATGTTCTTGTTGTTTATATTTTGCAGTTTTATAGGGGAGCTGTTGGGTTGTTTTTATTTTTATTATGCATTTTGTGGTTTTATATCTTGATTTTATTCTGTGAACTGCCCTGAGACCCCTAGGTATAGGGTGGAATATATATAAAACAAACAAACAGACAGACAGACAGACAGACAGACAGACACAGGCGCCAAACTACACTGTTATTTAAGCCAAATCGGATCCTCCTAATTGAGGGTCCACATTGAGCGCAGGCCCAAGGCGCCCCCCCCAATCCTGGGGTGAGTGGGAGGGAGATTGAGCCTGGCACACGTGATGGCCCCAGATCACTCCATGGCCTATTGGCCAATCAGAGATCGGTGGTGTGATTGTGGGGGCATATAAAAGGCAGCGACGCATTTCTGGGGATTAACCTGGCTTCGTGATGCCGAACCACCCTGTATTTTAGGTGTCTGCTTTGGCCTTGCTCTGGACTTCAGTTGGTCACCTGTTTCGGAACAGGGGCTGGGTAGGAACTTTTCCCCATTTGGCAAATTGGCACTGGCCATTTGGTTTTCACCTACCTCTTAGCAGTCGTCACAACTTTTGTAAGGTTTGGCAGTTAGGCATTGGCTTATTGAGATGTGGGGGATGTAAGGTGCGGCCATCACCTGCCCCTCCAGGTACAAGGGTATTCCAGTAAAGGAATCCGTGGGTCTGGATCTCGTCCGAAGTCTGCTTGAGGGGCTAGGGCCATACCAGGACCCAGCGGGAAACCCGGGGTGAGCTTCAGTTGGTTGCCATCAATGGAGCTCCCTCATTCAGTTGTTTCCCTTTCCAGACTTCCTGCAAGGCGGGCAGGAGTCAGATAGAGTTATTGCCAATGCCTAAGCCAATACCAATCACATTGCTGTAATCAATAAAGTTGTGGCCTAAATTTTTGCCCACTAACCTTAAACAAAAATTCTGTGTCAGTGTGTATTTATTTATCCTTGGGGGTGCGCTGGAGTCTTGACACGCAAATACATGTGTTACTCCCTTATGGGGCGTAAATGTGCCACAGCCCATCACTGGCTCCTCCTCCATGTGGTTGTTTGTACAGAAAGCCCAGAAAGCGAGCTCATACTCACTTGTGGGGGCTCTGCATCATCCAAATACCCACACAACCCCATGTCCCAATTGTGTGCAGCTCCTACACATAATAAGCAAGAGCTCATGCATCAGGCTTTCTGTACTGACGTCTGTGGGCAGCACACAGTTTAAAGAAGAAGACCTGATGTCAGGGGCAAAGCTAAAAGCATAGACCCATCTCACTCTGCACACAGTTATACATAAAGCTTTAGTTGCCATGAGAACTGGGTCTACCACCTACACATAAGTGTTCTAAATTCAGCCACCACGATTGCCAGCATGGCAATGAAGTGCTGTCACCATCAAAAATTTTTTTGTTGTGGCTGCATGTCACAAGCCCTCAACTGCTCAGGTGGCCCTAAGGATGATAACCTTGTGTGCCAAGCACCCTTTTGATTGCATTTGACCTGGGCCAAGAATCTGTGTCTCAGCATTCCTGGCAATTGTCAACCCAGTGGTCTCTATCTCTATCTATCTATCTATCATCTATCTATCTATCTATCTATCTATCATCTATCTATCTATCTATCTATCTATCTATCTATCTATCTATCTATCATCTATCATCTATCTATCTATCTATCTATCTATCTATCTATCATCTATCTATCTATCATCTATCTATCTATCTATCTTTCTTTTTAAAAAAAATAAAATTGTGACTTGGAATAACATGAGGCCACTTAAAGCTGCTTCCCAGTCCTGTTGATTTGATGGTCTTACAAACGAGAGCAAAAGTCATAAGTGATGACACAAAACCAAAAGCTTTCTGATTTAACATCTAGGAGACTTGTGTTAAGCCTTCTTAAACTGTGTGATTCCTCTGGAGTGGGGATGGATATTTTCATGAGAAAGTGGGTGGAGACCATATGAGGAAGAGTTCATGAGCAAGCTTACGGCTTATCAAAAATTTGACCAAATATATATAGCTAGCATCATTGCCTGGAATGCGTACAAGCATTATACCTAATCTTCCATTGAGTAACTAGGGCCATGGTTTTATTAATTTGAATATAGCAAGATTTCCAATTTTAACATGTCAAACTCAGGAGCTACCTAGTGACTCAACTTTTTGAGCAGCTCACTGTTCAAGTATTAAGAGAGGCTCCCCTGCAACACTTAACCTCACTCAGGAGTCATAGTTCCAGGTAGCTGAAATATTTTTTTTTTTAAAGAAATATTTATTAAGATTTTACAAAGACAAATATACAAAAACACATAATAATAATAAAAATAAAATAAAAAGATAAGTAAAACATACAGAAAAAAACAAGAAAAATTAAAAACAATTGTTTTTCATAACATAAAACTCATTTGCTTGTTTCTTTGACTTCCTCACACCTCCCCTTCTTGTATTCCCATTTAAATAATCAAATCAGCAAATCCTTACCCTCTTTCATTTATCTTATCTCTATAACTTAACATTTTATAACTCAGTATTTTCATCCATTATCAATTCATTTTTGCATATTCTTATTAACTTTGTTGCCAATACCACTTATTTCCAATCCAACACCATTTTAGTTATTTTTTTACCTAATTATACCCTTCTTCCATATTCTTAAAGCATTACAGCTGGAAACCACTTAATTTCTATCCAACATCATTCTAACCAGGTAGCTGAAATAGGGCAGGTGGGTGAGTGTCTACAGCCTTCTTTGGGGGTACCACATCCTGAAGTAACAAGTTCTGGGAATCCTGATTCTCCCAGCCACCTTAAAAGTGTTTCCAGGTGCACACCAGATTTTTCCTTGACCAATTAACTTCTAAATAGAAATGCCCCCCACCAGTTTTTACCCAAAGATGGCATTCCCGCCCCCTGCAAGCACACACAATATGGAGTAGGCAGAAAAAACCCAAAACTGATTCTGCACTAAGCAAACCTGGCTGATTTTCTTGTTTGACAGGCAAAACAAAAACCCTAATTGGCCCCTGGGGTGACCACCTGGTCCAGAGGTAGGGAATCGTTTGCACCCTGAGAGCTGCATGTCCACACGGGCAAACTTCTGGGGCCCACCTGCCAGAGGTAGCAAAACGTTGGTGGCGTTGGTGGCCAAAGTCAGTGGGACAAAGGATGTACCTCATTGTACACAAAAGTCTGGAGGTTTCTACAGCCCCTAGCCCTACCCAGGCTCGGCCCACTGATGAGGCAGTCTGAGGTGCCCACTTTGGGTAGAGTGGGCACCAGAAGCCCACCTCCGCTGCCTGCTCCACCAACTCCACTGGCAGGGGAGAAGCGATGCAGAAGTTGTTTGCGTTCCACACCACTAATCTAAGTCTCATACTGCAGCTAAAAGATGGGTGGGTGCTATAAAGCTGTATAGAGGCCTGGCTTGGAGGGCAGAGGCTTATTTAGACACGAAAGCCTTGCCCCCTCCAGCACTGGCGCAATGTGCACAGCCAGCCATGCATCTAACATTGTAACATGCCTCTCTTCCATCCAGGGCACCAGTAAGACACCCACCACAATCTGCATTGGGCAGCTGTGCAGGCTGATAAATGTTGCCATTTCAAAAATCTGTCATAGTCCTTGCATCGTTTTCCCTCCCCTCGTCACAATGTATTTGCATGCCAATAAGAATATACAAGGGAATATTTGAAATTTCCTGCAATTTCCAATTTCCCCAACTCAATAAATAAAGTTGTAGGTTAAGTGTGAAATGCTTACCATCCAAACTGGAAAGTCTAAAAGTTGCTTAAGATTATTATTATATTTTTCTTTTCTTAATTGCTTTGATTTTGGCAGGCTTCATCTATTAAACTTCCTAAACTGCCAACTGTGAAACACTGTCAGATGCTAATTACCAATGAACTTTGTCAGATAAAAGATGCCATTATATGTCAACTATTTTATATAGTCAAATATATTATACCAGTGGCCTGGGCTCTTGAAAACAGATAAGAAGTTTTTCAGTGAGAAGTTCCATAACAATGGTGCAAAAACTTTCCCAAGAGAGAAGGTTTCCTCATCACTCATTTTCTTCTGCAATGCACAGCCACAGGTGACTCTTGGGCAACATTCTTGAAGTGGACACATTCGGTGTTCATTACCTAAGCAGGCGCCTTAAAACATCCCCCAGAAATCTCTGCAATGTATTGGGGTTCTGTGATATATCCTTGTGCATGAGCTATCAGTATTGCAAAATATTATTTTAGAATCTTCAGAGGAAATGAGTGCGGGAAGGAAAAAGTCAATCCAACCAGCTCCTAAATCCCCATCCTCTTGCAGACCATCTCTTATAGGTAGGTGAGTGTGTTAAGGAATGCAGCTAACAGGTTAATTCCATTAAAGAGGAGAGAGCTTATTCCTGAAATACACCTGGCTGAATCTGGTGACTTCCTTATCAGTGCTACTGGGCAGACTAGGCATGCAACTTTGTGTTAAAAGGGATCAGATTACAATGTTGGTGGTGGGTCATTGGTCGTGATCAGGAAGGAGTGGATCATTGCAGAACTGTGAAGTTACCTGAACTCTTTGAGAAGAGCTCATTTGGGAGGAAGACTTGGACAATTGCCAGACTTCAGGACTCAGGGAATTCTAAGCAGTAGCAGGACTCTGTGCAAATTGACTTAGAACTTGCATGTGGACTTTATTCAGCAAGGACATTGAAGTATAGAAACTCCTCTGACACCAGAGAGACAAAAGCTTTTGTGTAATCTTTTATAGAGTGGGAAAATACAGGGTGTGTGTTTTGTGTCAATTTAAACAACTCTGCTTAAGACAAC
Organism: Podarcis filfolensis; assembly: GCF_964270895.1. Taxonomy (NCBI): domain Eukaryota; kingdom Metazoa; phylum Chordata; class Lepidosauria; order Squamata; family Lacertidae; genus Podarcis; species Podarcis filfolensis. Next base: position 47,148,015 of record NC_139615.1, read on the forward strand.
AACTGTTTCACATTGGTGAGCTCAACAGCTTTACTGAAGCTTCCAAGCTGCACACAGAGAGAGCAAAATTCATAGGTGTCGGAGATAAACTCACACGCCAACAGAGGCTGCTCACCTATCAACCACCTGATGTCAGAGTGATGTCAGGTGATGGACACTTGCCAATATCTGAAGGAGTGTCACTGTAACTGTAATCAGTCTCCTTTGAAGATGGAATTTCGGTGCTACTTGACACTGGGAGCGCACCTTTGAAGAAACTTCAAAGCCTCTGCAAAGGGGGAAGTGCTCTGCTTAACAACATGGAGTGAAGCAGCTGCCTTGGGTGGCATAATCCTGCAGGGTGGCACTGGATCTTGCCAAAGCTCACTGCCATGTGACCCCAGTAGGCATGGCTTATGGCAGGAGGCAACATCTTCCTGTTTCGCCTCACATGGCCAGGGCCGGATTTAGGTTTGATCAGGCCCTCAGCTCCTGAAGGTGATGGGGCCCTTTATATGTCCAGCTGTCCTTTGTCAACAACAAATTGTCACTGGTTTTTTTTTTGTATTGAAAATATGCTATATGGTAGGGTTACCAGATGTCCCTGTTTCCCGGGGACAGTCCCCGGATTTGCAAATTTGTCCCTGGACAAATTCCATCCCCGGAATGTCCCCGAATTTCATCTAATGTCCCCGGGAAACATGGCAGCAGCAGTCTCAGCAGCCGAGAGCCAGCCTGGTAGCGCAGTTGGCTCTGGCTGGCTTCAGGAGCTGCCCGCTGCCATGGCGCCCACCATTTTGCCTCACTGGAAGTCAACATATGATGTGTTGTGCACAGGACACATCATATGGGGACTCGGTGTAGGGGCTGAAGATGCGGTGCTGGGCGAGAGTTGCGCAGGGTCTTTGAGCTCGGTGTGCTGCTGCAACTTGGCACTCAGCTCGCCACTGGCACCGCTGCCCAAGGCTGCCAGCTCGGCCTCCTGATCGGCCTCTGGGTGGTGCTTGGGCAACTGCGGCTGCTGCTGCTTCGCCATTGTGCTCAACTTGCAAGCGGCAGCTCAGCTTGTTGGCCAGCTTGTAGTTGGCCACTGTGGACGAGAGGTGAGCAGGAGATGAGCTGATCCAGTCCAAGTGTCTCTCCTTCCACTTGCTCACTGCTGGCTCTGCCCCAGACCTGCTGACTGGGTGCAACACGGCACGGATGGGCGGCCACTGGATGATGCCTGTGCAGGAGACGCCCAGACAGGTGGGCATGGCAGCAGCAGGAGGAGGGGGTTTCTGCTAACGCTTACTCCCAAGTAAGCCTGTAGGGCATCGCAGTGCAAGGAGGGAGAGGGAGGGAGAGGAGGGGAAGCACGGCTAGTGCTCCAAGAAAGACCTAGAGGAAGGCCCCGCAACAGAGGAGACCACAGAAGAGAAGATATTACTTCTTTATTTTTTTAAATAACTTTTCCCCTCTCTTTTAAAAAATTGATTGATTGTGTCCCCAGATTCATTGAAATAAATCTGGGAACCAGGTAATTTATGGACCTAATAGGTATCTAAAGCCATTTGCACATATGTATTTTATCAAAGTAATTGTTGAACTGAAATACAATTAAGATGAAGTATGGGACGCGGGTGGTGCTGTGGGTAAAAGCCTCAGTGCCTAGGACTTGCCGATCGAAAGGTTGGCGGTTCAAATCCCCGCGACGGGGTGCGCTCCCGTTGCTCGGTCCCAGCGCCTGCCAACCTAGCAGTTCGAAAGCACCCCCGGGTGCAAGTAGATAAATAGGGACCGCTTACTGGTGGGAAGGTAAACGGCGTTTCCGTGTGTTGTGCTGGCTCGCCAGATGCAGCTTGTCACGCTGGCCACGTGACCCGGAAGTGTCTCCGGACAGTGCTGGCCCCCGGCCTCTTAAGTGAGATGGGCGCACAACCCTAGAGTCGGACACGACTGGCCTGTACGGGCAGGGGTACCTTTACATTTTTATATTAATAGTGAAATACTTTTAAATTTTTTGGGGGCCCCCAAGAAAGTGGAGCCCTGAGCTATAGCTTGTTTAGTTTATATGTAAATCCGGCAAGGCACATGCAGGAAAGGCCTCTCTTGGTTCCCAGTAATCCCCCTTGAAGACCCTGATAGTTCCTTTGTAGCTGTCTCTATAGTTACCAGACACATGTGTGACTTCTTTTAATTAGGCCCATAGTCCAGATGTTCTTCACCCCCTGTTTAATGCCTAACATCTATTGAGTTTGGTGGGGAAAGTTGTCAAGGAAATCTGGATAATAACTGATATCAAAATGTGAAGTGGAGAATTTTGTGTCCTTCACTTACTGAAAAGACAGCACTGTGATGGAAGCCTCAGCACTCTAGATACAAGCACAGTCATTTCCCTTTGTCACAGTAGCCTGGAGGTAAAAATGAAATAGGCTCACTATCTTTTGTCAGTTCTCTGACAAAAAGCACCTACAGTAAGTTCAAACAAAGCAAAGAAAGCCAGGTTTTGTCTTAATCTCTCCAAGAGAACTGGAACGGGTCGAGAGAATGAGATAGGAGACTTTGAATGCACTGTAATTACATACAGAGGTGGGATTCTCTAGAGCTCTGTTGAAATCTGTGTGGCTGTTTCAGTTCAGTTATCAATCTTTTCCTCAGTGCTTTCTAGACATCAGGTGAAGATAAACAAACAGTGTATCCCCTTTCCCCAGTCGTCTGAATGATAGGGTGGTGTGGGCGCAACTCTCAGCTTGCTCTTGAGGGTAAGGCAGGACATAGACCGATGTGCAGCATGCCATACGGCCCTGACTCCTGCTGAGACCACGGCAACAGAGGCTCTTACTCGAGAGCAAGGAAGAGATCTTTATTGAGGCACAGTCTCAATACACAGCCTCAGTAGCAGCTAAGGAGTCACAGCAGACTTTATGCTCAGGCTGGATGAAAGGAGAGAGTGGCCTGGCTAGAAGCAGTGCTTCTGCCCTGTGACGAGCAAGCTCGGTGAAACTTTGCAACTATGTAGAAACAACAGAAGGGTAAAACCACAGTGCCTAAGGCTTGCCGATCGTATGGTCGGCGGTTCGAATCCCTGCGGCGGGGTGAGCTCCCGTCTTTCGGTCCCAGCTCCTGCCCACCTAGCAGTTCGAAAGCACCCCTACGTGCAAGTAGATAAATAGGTACCGCTTTATAGCGGGAAGGTAAACGGCGTTTCCGTGTGCTGCGCTGGTGCTGGATCGCCAGAGCAGCTTCGTCACGCTGGCCACGTGACCCGGAAGTGTCTCCGGACAGCGCTGGCCCCCGGCCTCTTAAGTGAGATGGGCGCACTTAAGTGAGATGGACTGGCCCGTACGGGCAGGGGTACCTTTACCTTTACCTTAGAAACAACAGAGGTGTCCCAATAGGTTGGCATGCCCAACTGCCAAGCTTCTAAAGATGGGACAAGGTGGGCTTACGTGTGAAACTCTCATACCTTGTAATAATAATAATAATAATAATAATAATAATAATAATAATAATAATTTATTATTTGTGAGGTGTCCCAGAGCTTACAGGATTGCTAGCTCAAGGGAAAAGACGTCCTGTCCCCGGGATGTGCTTCACCTACGAATGTGAACTTACTTTCACTTTCTGTTTTGGCTGCAAAGGAGAGGCAACATGCCGTCGCTCTCTCCTGGCTGTTTTTGTTTTTGGAGCTGTACATTAAAGCTTCGTAGAATAGAAGAAGCTGTGTACAAGAGTTTTACTGCTGTGCTGACAAATCCTCACACACAGACACGCTGCTGCTGGAAAACTCTGTTGTAGCCGGGAGAAGCGGAATGACTCAGCACAGCGCAGCGAAAGTGTGCTGGACGCCATTGCATTTCCAGAAGAAGATGGGTCCGACAGTCAAAACAGGGAAGTCAGTTCCCAGTTTCACTCAACATTATTTATACCCCACCCATCTGGCTGGGTTTCCCCAGCCACTCTGGGCGGCTCCCAATCAAATATTAAAAACACAATACAGGATTAAACCTTAAAAACTTCCCTAAACAGGGCTGCCTTCAGATGTCTTTTAAAAGTAGGATAGTTGCTTATTTCCTTGACATCTGATGGAAGGGCGTTCCACAGGGCGGGAGCCACTACCGAGAAGGCCCTCTGTCTGGTTCCCTGTAACCTCACTTCTCACAATGAGGGAACCGCCAGACAGCCCTCGGCGCTGGATCTCAGTATCCGGGCTGAACGATGGGGGTGGGGATGCTCCTTGCAAGTCTTTGTAAGACTGTGAAGCTTATAGATGCACATTGCTTGGGGGGGGGGCTCCCTTCCTAGTGACAGGAGTACTGCCGGGTCCTGGGCAATTAGGCTGTGCCCTCCCCTTTTGACTCTGGTTCCTCAACCCTGAATGGTTGGTTGATGCTCTTCCTGGATTCCAGCGAGTCTTGTTTCCCACATCCATAGCAGCTAAAAGCTGTGGGAGGGAAGTACCCGTCTTCTCCAGTCTCTATCTCACCCCACCCCCATGTTATCCTCCTGTTCCTCCTCCTCATCCATCTCGGCCTGCCACTTGACACCTGAGCCCAGTGGCACCTATAGAATCACAGAATTGGAAAGGACCCTGAAGGTCATCGAGTCGAACCCCCTGGAACGCCGGAATCTCAAGTAAAGCATCGCTGACAGATGGGCTTAGAATCCTCTGCTTTGAAACCTCCAAGGAAGGAGAGTGGTACATGGCTCCTCATAGCCAGCATCACCGCACCCACCCTCATGTTGTAGAAGTGGTAGTATAAGTATCACTGATCACTTCATGACCAAATAGGGATGTTTTGCTTGCCCTCTCGGTTGGCATATGATGTGTTCCCCTCTCCCCGCCCATTCCTCTTTACTGCACCTGAGAGAAATGATTGCAGTAAAGGACCTCTGGATGGTTAAATCCAATCAAAGGTGACTATGGGGCGCGGCACTCATCTCGCTTCAGGCCGAGAGAGCCCTTCATTTGCAAATTCCTGCAGCAGACAACTTACTCCAAGTCTTCTCTAAACCTAGACTACTGCAGTCTTCTCTGCTGTGCCCTTTCATTGTCTCTTGTTGGATCTCTTTACATCTATCCAGCATTCTGCTGTCACCTTTCCCATTGCTCTGATCATGTGACAGCTTAAATTGGTATCCTTTCCACTCCCAGATCTGGCAAAACTGCTTGTCCTTACCTTCAAAGTCCACCATGGTCTTCTGTCTCCCCCCCCCCCACTTCATCTCTCTGCTGTTATACCCTAATATATCCCTTTGCTTTTCCCAACTCCACTGCTGACCATCATGGCAATCTGCAGTTCCCTCAGAAGACCTCATCCTTCCACCTCTGCTACCTCATCTTTTCAGAACCACCTTTGATCACCTGCACGATGCAACTTCTTTCACTCATTCAAATCCTTCTTGGAAACTACCTTTTTCCATTGAGCCTTTGACACAAACTGTGCAACTATGCCAAAGCACATGCTGCTGAAACTGCCATGTACTTTCCATATCCTCTCTTCCTCTCTTGCCTCTTGTTGAAATTTAGAGATTGCAAGCTCCCAAGGGCAAGGATTGGCTCTTCTACTCTATAAAGTCTCACACGCACTGATGCACACTACAGAAATAAATATGAACAACATAAAATAACTGTTTAATAGACATAAGAATTCAGGAACTGAGTTTTAGCAAGAATATATATTCCTTCCTTTTCCTCTGTCAGGGCTGGTATCAAGGCTTGGCATGTTTATGCCCACTACCAGGAACCAACATAGGAACTGCTGCAGTGAGGATATAGATTCATTGAGGGGGCAGGACCATGGAGGGTGCTCAAAGACCTTCTAAAAGCTGAAATCAACATTATCTGGGGAGGGGGTGTATAGCAGTGGGAAAAGCAGAGGCAAGAGCAATCAGTGGGTAGTAGTCCATAGCTGTCAACCTTTCCCTTTTCTTGCGAGGAATCCTATTCAGAATAAGAGACATTTCCTTTAAAAAGGGGAAAAGACAGCTATGGTAGTAGTCATTGTAGTCGTATGGACCCTCCATTTACAGTAGCAGAATACCTGACTACCAGATACTGGGGACAAACTGTGCAGAATGACTGTTGTATGTTTAGTAATGCCCTATGGTGTGTTGGCCAACTCCATTTGCTGTAATCTAGCTAAATAAAATAGAAGAGGTGGTAACTCTGAACAGCCTGCCCATTTGGATTAGGTTTTCCTTTAGAATGATATATACTTTGTGATGTATTAACTTCATTCAAGAGCAGGTGCTGCATTTTATTAAAGCTGAGTCAAAACTACTCGGCTTTTCATAAATATTTTCCACCAAATCTTTTTTAAATAACTTCTTAAGCTAAAAGATATTCAGTGCAGCCCTGTATTTTACCCCCCTCTGCCCAACACCCAAACAAAGCATTTTGTAGTTCACAGTTGGATAACTATTTGCAGAAATGTATTATTATGTATATTCTGCCTCTTTATGCAACAGGGATACAAGGCCCATAACTCAAAATACTACACAACTGAATAGTTCTCCTTTACAAGTCCCACGGAAATATAAGGTAGCTACACAAAATCTTAAATAAAGGCTAAGGGAGAGGGGGATCTAAAAGATAGTGTCAGGTAAAGAATAAAAATCCCTGAGGAAACAAGCTTTAATCTGGAAAAGTGCAAAGAATTACGAGTGAATATTTATGAAACGGGAGGGAGAAATCTCCCTTACTACTAATTGTTAATCTCTCCTTCAGGGATTGGAAATCTCCAGTCTGTAGGCAAATCTAGGTGCACCATCTCCCAAAACCACGCCCACCTGTCAATCATCTGATCTCACTAAGTGACATCAGCTGATGGGTGGGGTTGGGTCCTGCTTTGCCAGTAGACCCCTGCAGAGAACAAGACTGAACCTTCTGCTCATCAACTGATGAGCAGAAAGTTCAGTCTTGCTGGGTGCCTCTTCAACAGCATATTTCCAGTAGAGAACAGGCTAGCAAAGCAGACCTCTCTGCTTGCCCTGCAGGTCAACTCTGGTAGGTGGGTGATACCACCCCCATACCAATCACCTGACATCATTCTCACATCAAATGACTGACAGGTGGGTGGTCCTGCCCATGTGTCAAAATTGGCCCTCAGAAGACCAAGATCTGGTCCCCCCTACGCTGATCATAGTTCTCAGTTCCCTTCAAGTTCAGAGCAAGATCTTCCACAGTTGCCTCATTTTTTGTTCACTCAAAATTCAAGACAATTCTTTCTGATATTATGAATAAAACAAGAAATGTTCATTTACATGAATTTTGTGTTCCATTTCTGTATTTTTAGAACTGCATTTGTTAGATGTGTTGGCAGGAAATGCCAGAGGGAACTATGAAATTTGCTCTAGAGTGATAATGCTTGAGACCTGCCTGGACGATGCTGAGTCTCCCCTTCAGCGAGGAGCATCACAACTTGAGGGGGAACCAAAAGATCAGTGAGTTAAATGATCTACTGCAATGCGTCACCATCCACATGTCAGATCCTCGCGGACCAAACCCCTCTGTTTAGACCACAATGCTGCTGAGAAAGCTTACACACAACAGTGAATCACTTTGAAACCTGCCAGTTTAAGCTGAGCCAGTAAAAACAACAGCACCACCAAGCCACATACTTCAAGGGGAAATAACCCTTAATCATTTGTCGATACGACATGCAAAGCTTCTACCTGACCCACTATATGAATGGCAACAAAGACCTTGACTATGATCATAACCCACCTGCTCCTAAGGGGGTTCAAGATCCTGACATTTATTATTTCCTTGTCTCTTCCCTTGCTTATACTTCCTTTTGCTTTATTATTATTGCTGCAACTATTTACATTTAGAGGCCAACACTTTCTATCTATCATGCTATGTTTGGTGTCATAATAAAAGTATTGCCCAGCTGTGAATATTGGAGGATGTTTGCTGAATAACCACCATCTAACACTCTTTCCTGAGCTGCAGGAAAATGTTGGCAAATCAAAAGTATTTACCGTATTTTTTGCACCATAACACTCACTTTTTTCCTCCTAGAAAGTAAGGGGAAATGTCTGTGCGTGTTATGGAGGGAATGCCTACGGGTGGCATGCCTACGGATTTTCCTCCTCTAAAAACTACGTGCGTGTTATGGTCGGGTGCGTGTTATAGAGCGAAAAATACGGTAATTTCGCTTGTTCAAAAGAATTATTAGAGATGAGTCACCTTGCTATGTATCCACACCAATAGTTGCAAACAGTGAGATATATAATCTGTATATATTTGATTACACCATAAGCCCTCGGTGCTCTCTTGTCAAATGGAAACCAAAGTCTCTAGCAGTGTCCTTGCAACCTGTCACCGCCAGTGGGAGCACAGAATATGAGCATATGAAAGTGGTGTTTCTGCCATGTAGCCTTGTATCAAGGAGACATTTAAGGCATTCGTAGGCATTCATAGAATCATACATGTCCTTAAAGCAAGGCATAGTCCTCAGCACCATATTGAATTTGATCTGCTTGGAGAAAATAACCAAAATAATATTTAACTTGCACATTTGTCTTATCAGAACATGTATTGCCGCTGGGGTGTTTTACAGTGTTGGAGAGAGAGGAAAAATGCTTGTTTTCATCAATCCACAGCAGAGTCTTTTTATATTTTCCCCTTCTGTTGCTAGGTTTCCTCTTAAATTCCATCTGACCGCAGGGCAGCACACCAGCAAATGTACTGCTGTGTACATTCACATCTTGTCTGTTCATTCAACACTATGGAAATCCACATTTCAGTTCCCATATGCCTACAAATGAGGCATTGCCGTGATCAATGCTACTGCTGTCATTGTTAGTTATCTCTATCATCTTACTGCACTTATAACAATTGTGTAAGATGGGTCAATATTATTATTCCCAGTGAGATAGTGTAGCCTTCTTAAAAAAGCCACCTAGCCTGTTCATGCCAAAGGCATCTTGATTCATCACTCAGTCTCTTAGTCGTAAAGATACCCCAACTCTCCACACTTCCACACCCAGTCAGAAATCTGGGGGAACTTTGGAGTGGTCAAATTCTCCTCGCCATTTGGCAGAATGACACAAGACTGGCTTACCTAGTGGTTTCATGCCGGTAAACAGACAGGATGTCTGCATTAATCCAATGCCCAAAACTGAGGAATTACATCCAAAGGTGACGAGGGAAGTCATATTTATATTTGGAAGAGTGCTACATTCCAAAATATTAATACCTTCAGTTTCCCTCACTCTCTCTTTCTCCATTTGATGTTCATTTGATATCTCGACGCATTTTATCTCTAAATGCTTGTTTACTATTAATAAGCAAGTATTTAGACAAAACCATCCCTACTTATAGACCACTATAACAAATGCAGCCCCCCAGCCATGTGTGATGGTCCACTAGGACTAAACCTCCTTGGTTTTGTTGCCTGCACGAGACTTCAAAAACAAGGAGACTGGCCAAGCAGTAGGCAGGACACAACACACAGCTGGCGGATTGCAGTTTAGTGAGTCACACAATGTATAGCTTAGTCCTATAGAGACACCAAGAAAACTAAGACAAAGAAAAGAAAAGAAAGGTGGTGGGAGGAATAATAGTAATGTTTTATAGCACCTTTGAATAAAACTCCTCTTGCTTTGGGCCTTGATATTTATATTCTCTATTAAAACCTTTGCTTAGGTCATTGAGATGCGCTATCTTGCAATTTCTTTGAATTAGACCTACATAATTTGTGACTGATCAAGCCATGCATTGAGGCCTTCCAGGCACTTGACAAGCCCTCCCTTCTGTCCTATTTTTGCAATCCCCCAAAGGCATCCATACATACATGGCTCATGGGCTACATGCATCTAACTTGGTGGATAACAAGCTGTGGAGTCCTGGTTAAAACATAAGGGCACTTTTTGTCTTGTATAGTCAGGAGTACAAAAGTATGGATTTTTGTACAATGTGTTTTCCTAACTGTGCTTCAGGTGTAAGAAAGCGCATATCATGTTTTCGTCCAGTAAACAGCCTTTCCCTCCTCCTTTTTTATTATTTTTAAAGAATCACACGTTGCAAAGTCATTAGCAACAAAATCCTTCAAGTGCTCAAAATAGTTACGCATACCTGATTGTGGGCTTTGTTTGGGGATTTTGGCATCTGCTGGAGGGCTGGAGGTGGGGCGCATACGTTGGCTGGCAGAGTTATGGATGCTACTGGGGATGGCTGCTGAGATGTTTTTACGAGGTTTATCCTGTAGCCACATTGGGGAAGCTTCAAAGGCCTGCATTCGTCGGGTGTGGCTGTTTGCATTGACCTTGAGATAGGCCTGGACTTTGTATTCCTGGAGGTCTCCATAATTGGCGTCAATCACTCTGCACTCATACAACCCTTCATCCTTTTTCCTGACTTTGGAGATCTGCAGTTTGTGGGAGATGTCGTTCCCTTGTACTTTCACTGTCTGCAAAATTTCCAGAAACAACATATCACGTCAGACATTGCCACCAGCAGGTGTTCCAACCATCATCTAGAGAAGGAGCAGCTGCAGGAATGGTGATTCCCTTCTCTCTGTCAGAAGCAATTCTACTCTGGCTTCCAATTGCCCCAGCACTGTAGAACTGAAGGGAAAGCAAACTCTGCCCCCCACCTATTGCCCAGAGGACTAAGGGTTGTTGGGTTCTGCATGTGTTGGAGTTGAGTAACTATTCTGCAGGAGAGGAAATTCTATTTTCTCGGGGGGGGGGATTTTTTTTTGAAGTACCTCTACATACCTCAAGTACCTCTCCTCCCCAGGAGAATATTTGGAAAAATGGTCCCTCCTGTTTCACCATCCATGCATGCTGGGTGCAACTCTAGATCTATTAGTATTTAATGTTATTTTAACATCACTGCGGAAAGCCATGGGCATGGCCCCTACACTACACTTCCCTTTCCTCTCTTAGCACATTGCTTCCTTCATTCATTAAAATAGATTGTTTAATTCAACATTAAGTGAAACAGCATTTCTAAAAAAAAAGAAAAGAAAAAGATAATGTTCTAAGAATGCACAGAATTCACCCACAAAAATATTTGGCAGCCTCCCTCCCCCACTATCTACAAATAGGTGTGAGTTTGTTTGTTGTCTTTATAGGGTAGTGTTGATATTTTCTGAATGTGTTGTAAACTGCCTTGAGGTGGGAGGGTATATAAAATAAATGCAGAATAAATATATAAACCCTTCTGACAATATTTAGTATCGATGCGACATTTTCTTCGGTGTACAAAACACTTCACATTTATTGTCTTTCCAAATTCTTTTATCAGTTCTGTGTAAAGTAGGCTGGCATCCTTATTATTCCCCCACTGCAGATGGTGGGATGAGTTTTGTGATGTGAGATGATGGCTTTGGCCAAGACCACCTAGTGGGTTCATAATTAAAGCAAGATGCTAAGCAATGTTGTATCTAAAAAAAGAGCACTAAGGGCATCCACCCCAGACACAAACTGGACAGGGAGGGGGCCAAACAGGCACTAAAGGTCATGTAGTGATTAGGTAAGTTGTTAAAATAGTGGCTGATGTGTCAAAAATCAACTGCAGACTGAATGTGGGCAGCAGGCAGGACAGAGTGGTGCCATTGCAATTTCGCATTTGCTCTGTACTTGCCAGCTAGGACTCTACATCACATTCAGCCATTGAAAATGGCCAGGGGCAGGGAGAGAAATTATACATATCATTCTGTTAACTATCACTGATTGGATAGGGACGTTTGAGAGGCGTTTTGCACAATAGCTTCCCAGCAAGAGGAGCTATTATGAGCTATGACAACTCTGCATTTGAGCAAAAGGACCCTTAAATGTCCCAAACCCAGTCTTAATCTCACTAAGATTATTTTGTTCAATATGTCAAATATCCATTTCCAGGCATGTCTAGTTATAGCATTGATTTGAACTTCACAACCCAGAACTCTTAACTTCTGAGCCAGGGGTGAGGAAGACCTATTGGGGACAGCATGCAAAAAGTGGACTGGGCCAGAACGCCTCACTCATCCATACAAATGCATGCCCATTCACACTCTTCCATCCATGTGCTCTCTCTTTTTCTCCCTCCCACCTCATCTCCCTCTCTCTCTGCTTTTCTCTTTCTCCCTTCCATCTTAGCATTTTTTAAAGTCCAGAAAGGGGCCCCCATGCAACAATCAGGCTTTTCTAAAGCTTCCCTTCACACAGACTGCAGCTTTTTTGAAGCCTAATTGCAGTGCAAAAACAGTGCAGAAACTGTGTGTTCCAGGCCAGGTGGGGTGATGCCATGGGCTGAAGGTTTCCCACCCCCTCTAGGAGGGATGCCAATGCTCAATGATATCTAGCTATGCAGAATTTGGGACGACAAAGAACGTAATTTTCCAAAAAGGTGTTGGACCAGCAAAATCCATATAGATAATAGGGCTTTATTTATAGTTTTATTTTGATAGCATAGCATTCCTTCACCACTTGCTCTTATCTTCTTTCCCTCTATCCTTCTTACCCTCTAAACTCAATGCTTCTAATTAATGGCTTTTAAAATAAATCAACGTTTTTTCCAGACAGCTCCTTTCAAACATGCATTCGTCTCCTCCTTCTACTAAGCCTGCTTTTACTTAGAGGGCTAAATTGGCTCACTTAGCCTTGAAACCAGATGTTCAAGGGCCACATTCTCTTCTGGGCAGGCAAATGTGTGCAAATTTTACCTTTGCACTGTAGGCTGGCTTCTAGAAATGCTCTCACAAACCTCTCTGCCCTCCGTCCAGGTAAAGAAAAAAGAGAGGCATTGCCAGAGCTTGCACTCTTGCATGGTGAAGCAGGACCAGTGATGGCATGTTGCTTGGGGAAAATAGGTGGAGCGTGGGGAGAATTTTGAATGCCAGATAAAGAGGCCAAGAGGAACAAGATTGGCCCTCAAGCCTGGGGTTCAACACACCTGCTTTATTCCACCAATATCCTTTCTTTAAAGATAGCAGCTGGTACAGCAAGGGACAGGGATCTGATTGGAACTGATTGGAGAGGGGTTAGTATCTGACTATCTTCCTGACCAAAACTGTTCTCCTGAAGCTACCAAGTGTGCCACAGGCAAATGATAATTTGGGAGGTAATTTTGATTAAGAAAATGACACTGCGGGGTGGGGAGTGGGCATCACCTACCACCAGCGCTCAAGTCTTGATTTGATCCCCACTGGCTGATTTTAGGGGGTTTATCTGGGGTGGGAGGGATGACTCCACCTCACAGCTCCCTCCTCTCACATCTGGTCCTAGTTCCCATTGAGAGCAGTGATAGTTAAGTTATACACAACTGCCTTCTTCCATTGATCTCTGTGGGAGAAGTAGGCCTAACCTATGTGAAATATACTCAGAGTCGCAAAGTGATTTCATGCTCTTTATTCAGCTCATAGTGGTGAGGAGGAATGAATGAAAGTCCCCTCAAAGCATCTGCTTTATATACGTTATTTACACAATGGGCTGCACATGATTGGCTAATTCCGGAATTCTACTGTAAGCCAATCAGGTTGTGGATTCACTTCTATCTGGAGCATGATTGGGTGGTTCCTGCCAACCAATCATACTGCTGCATTGTTCTAGGACCAATCAGACTGCTGCATTCTGAATCCTATTGTTCTAGGACCAATCAGACTGCTGCCTTTTGGATCCCATTGTTCTAGGACCAATCAGACTGCTGCAGTTTGGATCCTATTCAACTCAGTACATAACACTATGGGTAGGCAAACTAAGGCCCAGGGGCCGGATCCGGCCCAATCGCCTTCTAAATCCAGCCTGCGGATGGTCCAGGAATCAGTGTGTTTTTACATGAGTAGAATGAGTGCTTTTATTTAAAATGCATCTCTGGGTTATTTGTGGGGCCTGTCTGGTGTTTTTACATGAGTAGAATATGTGCTTTTATTCAAAATGCATCTCTGGATTATTTGTGGGGCATAGGGATTCATTCATTATTTTTTTCAAAATACAGAAGATCTGAGGGACAGTGGACTGGCCCCCTGCTGAAAAAGTCTGCTGACCCCTGGCCTAACCAATATGTTCTTTCTTGGATTTAAATCCCACAATATCCTAGGGCATACCCTCCAACATTTCTTTGATGAAAATTGGGATGCCCCATTTCATAATGATAATTTTACTATTTATACCCCACACATCTTACTGGGTTGCCCCAGCCAGTCTGAGCTACTTCCAACATATATAAAACAACAATTAAACATTAAAAAGACTTTCCTATAGAGGATTGCCTTCAGACGGCTCGGGGGTCAGACAACTCCATACCCTCCAACATTTATCCAATGAAAATAGGGACATTCTAAGGATAAGTGGGACATTCCAGGATCAAATCATGAACCTTTTCTAAATCAGGCTTTTCTAAATCAGGGACGTCCCTGGAAAATAGGGACACTTGGAAGGTCTGGTATGGAACTTACACTCAGTCCAGCCTGCCTAGAACTGCAGTCTTAGTCACAACTATCTTTACCAGACTGGTCCAAAAGCACAATTAATGCAGGATCCAATTTCCAGTGTGCCAGAGGTGTCACCTGCCCCTCAACAGCACTACACAGTTGTCTGTTCATCATCTGTCATTGGACCAAGTTGGTGGAATATGGGATCAGAACTGCTACTGAATTTCCCTTGCCTAAAGTGACATTTTGTCCTTTTGGTCAGGAGAACGCAGGATGAGTATGCAAAGAATTTTAAAGATGTGAAAGGAGCTTCGAGTTCATTATTTTTCCTGGGGTGAGGGGTAGGGATATTGCACATCTCCAGTATCCCCATCCTTAAACACTTTGTTTCTGGTTTTAATTGCTTTAATTGCTGCTGTGAGTCATACTGAAAGCAAACAAGTAGTATAGATGTTAAAAGCTAATGTGACTAAGCAAAAAACACCCCCCAAATAAAGTTGGGCCAAAAGTTCTTAGTGGAGAATGTGGGGCTGGAAGGAGGGTTCCAAGGTCAGTAGACAAGAGGAAACCCCCCTCCTCTGGCTCACCTTATTTTGTAGTGCCAACAGTTCCATGTTTACACAATTCTCTTTCTAAGAACATTTGCAATCATATAACATCATCCCATGGGGTTGGGGAGGGATGACGGTGACTGGCAGGCACTGAGAGGAATATTGCCACTGATGGAAAGGCCCAATTTTTTATCTCCTCATCTTAATCACTATTTCCCCCATTTTCCCACCCAAGAAGAGTGCAGCAAATTTTGGGGGGAGAGGCATTTCAACTCAGTGCTACAAAAACTTGCAGGCATGAGATTGTCCAAAGCGTGGGGGATAGGGATGTCAGGGTTAATAAAAAGCTTGGCAGTCTGGGGTCTACTGGGTTTTAAATGTTTTGGTGGGTCTCAAGTTCTGTATGCTTCAATTAATACAAGGACATCTGGAATCTACTCTCTCCCTCCATTATTAAGGTTTTTTGTGTGTGTTTCCCGCATAGTTCCATGGCATTGTAGCACTTTGAAAATCAGTCTCCTATATTTATTTAATTGCATTTCAGCTAAGTAATAAAATAATATTGAGGGAAAGAAAGAAAATCTAGGTCCTACATGTTCCTCAGTTCTTGGTAATAATTATTAAAGAAATACAAAGTATTCTGAAAGGCTTGTTTTTTGTCATGCTGGGCAAAAATTCCATTAAGGTTATTGAAAGTATGATGTGTGGTTCCAAAAACAAAAAAAGGCTGTTTTCTGTAGCAATTTTCTTTTTAAGTACCCATATTCATTTTTTTTAAAACCACCAAAAAAATGATTTTTCTTCTTCTCTGTGTTGTGTGTCTATGCTTGGAGGGGGTTGGGGTTGGGGAGAATAGGATCTATCACATGACCAGATTTAAAGGCACAGTACTTTTATTTTTTCTTATTAGTTCATATGTTGTAAGGGTTCTAGATCTGCACATTGTCAAACTGAACTTTTGACCCCATTTTGGAACCTGTGTGAAAGCAAAGAATTCCTTATGGGACAGAAAAGGTAAATAAAATAAAATAAAAATAGGCACCTATGTGCTCACTGCATTCCCCCTCGTATGCCCTTGTAATCTTGGAGATGGTGGGAGAAATGGAGAAGTCTCAGCCTGAACCAGTAAGCATGGAAGCCCATGCAGAAGCCTCTATGTCCCAACACACTCCAAGTGATGTCCTCAGGTGTATGTTCAGGAGAGTCTACTGAATCCTGGGGGCATCCACAGCTGCCCTAGGTATTACTTGCAGGTCTCCAGCATGTAATAGGATCAATAATATCCTCTGTGCATGTCTGCCAGGACCCTGAATGGAGAGTGTCTTCATTTGCCTGGACTCTCCACAAAACCTCCAGCTCTGGTAGAGGCAAGGGCCACCCACAATTTGACTAACAACATCCATTAATGTTTTCTGTATACAGGAGCATACATTCTCTATCCTAGTCTTCGTTCCCAAAGGGAACCTGGGATGGCTAACAACATAAAATATAATGAAAATCCAATGTCCAACAATTAAAATGGCAGTTTTTACAAAGCTACAGGGCCTCAAAGGAACCTAGCCCCTTCTAAAGACCTGAACAAATTAAAAGGTTCTTTAAATTCTGCCTCAGCAGGGCCAGGGAAGTGAACCAGCTCATCTGCACAAAAGAGTTCCAAAGGCTTTGATAATGCCCATGCCCCAAAAGGCACAGGGAAAGTTGCAGAAAATAAATCCCATTCACTAGTCCAGGGCTCATGCATTTTTGGATGGTGGCTAATGAAAGACAGCACAGTAAATGGAAAGTAATTGAATATCTAGCAACAATCTATATTTTGTAATCCACTTACGCTTATCTTTGTTCCATCGTTGTCCAAATCTCTCTCCACCTGTGGGGGAATGGATAACTGTTTTTGCATACTACAGGTGAGGAACCTCCAGCATTAAAGGTTAAATCACTTCTTCCCTTCCTTTCCTTTCATGGGGTTTCCCACTGTCTCTGCCTGGTCCCACCCTAATTTCTGCCCAGCTCTGTAATAAGCCATGACAACCAGAGCTCAAGCATAGTTTGGTTTGAGAGGGTTTACTAGTGGGAGACGGATGTTCACTCAAAGGCAGTTGAATTGGCTACACAGCTGTGAGATAGATCATATCAACCAAAAAAGGCAAGTATTGAGTAGTTTCCTAATGAACTCATTGAAGGAGGGTCCCTAATTGTACTGTGATTGAACATGGCTTAAAATGTGTCTACCGTACCTCCTTCAGTTTCTTTGGCCTATGTGCCACAAAAAGTGGTGGTAGCCATTGACTTAAGGGGAGTTAAGCCAAAGGAATGGACTAACAGGTGTTAATGCTAATAGTCAAGTGGAACCTCCATGTTCAGACACCATGTACTGCTGAATATCAGGTTGTGATGACAAAGAATAAGGAAGGTTTTGCCTTTATGCTTTTGAACTTCCCTGAGGCCTCTGGTTTGTCATTGTTGGAATCAGGATGCTAGCTAAATTAGATGGCCTGATTCCATGATGCCTGCTGCAGTTCATAATTAATTGATTCAGGATGTAAATTTGCTGAACTCGTACTACACTAATGCATTAGAAACTGGATGCCATGTCCCTAAATTCTTCTGCAACCCAGAATGCCAAAGCAATTCTGCATCTGAATAGAAAATGCTTTGTTATAGACATCCAAGGCCTCATCACTAATGGCAGTTTAGTTAGAAGTAAGCAACTGCCTGTAAAAGGTGGTTCCTTAAGGTTCCAGAATATGTAGGCAAGCTTTCAGAAGGTCTGAAGGCTCCGGAGCAAGGGAGCTAAACCATCCCAGAGTTTTTCAGACCAAGCATATGGAAACTCCACATCCTGAAGGACCTATACTTTCTGTCAATCCCATATTGAGTACATTCAGTTAGCCTTCCTTCGCCAGCCTTTGATATATTTTTAGATCATAGCAAGGCCAAAAAGCCTCGGTATTTAATGCAAATTAGATGCTTTGATTGCTAGAACTCTCACAAAAACAAAGAATGTGGCACAATATTTCATATGAAATGGACAATTTCCCTCTCCTCTGAACATTTCTGCCCAAAGGCTCTGTTTTCAATGCAAATAAGATGCCTGGTTGCATTTTCATCAGTTTTTAAATTATTAATTCCATTATATAATTTAACCAGTTGAGAAACATGATGGGCAGATAGTAAAATAAATAAATAAAAAGAGAGGAGGGCTCTTCCACAGCTCAGGTCTTCCTTGACTACCCGCCAGACTGTCTAGCCCAGGCTTCCTCAACCTCGACCCTCCAGATGTTTTTGGCCTACAACTCCCATGAATCCTAGCTCGCAGGACCAGTGGTCAGGGACGATGGGAATTGTAGTCTCCAAACATCTGGAGGGCCAAGGTTGAGGAAGCCTGATCTAGTCTCTGAAGAAGGCTCTCCCAATAGAATGTAGAGCCTTGAGAGATCAGAGCAGCAGCCATAGCAGAAATGAAAATCCTACTTCTG
The DNA here is from genome assembly GCF_964270895.1 of Podarcis filfolensis. NCBI lineage: Eukaryota > Metazoa > Chordata > Lepidosauria > Squamata > Lacertidae > Podarcis > Podarcis filfolensis. The sequence goes on from NC_139615.1 coordinate 47,166,369, forward strand.
TTCCTTGCATAGGTAAAAGCTCCACACCGGGGGTGTTGGGGTGAGAGAGAGAGAGGGGGGGAGGGGGACATTGCATGAGGAAGCAGATGTCTGTGTTTGAGGGATGTAGATTTGAGCAGGAGGAACAGTGATCAGAACAGTGACTAAAATATCCCTGAATATATGAGTTCATGTCATAGATCAGCTGCCACAGAGAATTATCTGTCATCCTGTAAGGCAATTAAGATAATTATCTAATTCTCGGCAGACTGGAAGGGGCTAAGTTAAGCTGATCACATGTTTGAAATCATCGAAATTGTGGGAACAGCTCACTGGGAAGGAGAAAATAGGCTCATGTTTATGGATTAACCATAAACCATAACTTGTGAGATGCAGAGTTCATTTGGGGTACACACCAATCACCAATTTAAAATGGGCATGAGACCTGAACAGGCTATGTGTGAATTTTTGATGTTTGGGTTTCCCCACTTCTTGATCTGTTTCAGTCTGAGGACCATGGGGTAAGACTGAACTTGCCCATAGCTTGTGAGTTTTGTGATGACTAATTGCTATTGAAATACTACTTAAATAAATGGATTCTTCCTTGGAGAACACTCACATACTTTGCCTGCCACCTATAGGCAAAACGGTGTTCCTTCCTGTCACATTTAGCCACTGTGCTACATAGTTTGGATGGAGGCTGATCTCTTCACATTTGGCTGTATTTAATGCCTCAGAAGAGTGAGGTGCCATATTAACAGGTTTATATATTTGCTTGCCTTCCATGGAAAATTAGGATGAATTCTAAAGCAGTCTGGATACTTCAAATGCATTCTTCAAATAAAAAACTTTTGGGGGAGGAGACAGGCTGGAAGGAAATGGAATGATAGAGATGAGGCAGATTTTTCCCACTGTCTCAGGAATGGAAAAAAAGCATCATCTGAAGCCAGTGAGATTGTTTCTTGCCAAATAGGAAATAAGGAAGAATTGCTACAACTGAGTCAAAGGAGGCCTGTTTGATTTCTAGAAATCCTGTCTACAATAGGTTCCCGCAGTGTGTTAGTAAGTATCTCCGCTCCATGTGTTTATCAGTCTGAAACAATGGAGGAGGCAATGAAAATCCCTGAAGGGATAGAAAGATAGCAAGCAGACTTCTTATTGGGGGAGGGGGGGAGGAAGTATTTGCAACAGCCCTGGGTTGCAAATTCAGTCCATTGCTATGATATCTATACTGTGCCTTGTCATTGATGAGAAAAAAAAGAGAAAAGGAAAAGAAAGAATGCATTATCCATGCATATGAATTTATCAACTACCAAAAACCAATTGGAAGGGTTCAAGGTTTTATCCCCTAGTGGTGGCTATTTCTCAATGGATTTCTACTGTTGTAGGATATATTAAGCCTTGGGGGCAAGGCTTTCCTTGTCCCCCCAGGTCCCCATTTTTTTCTCTGCTTTTGGGGAGTGGCTGACTTGCGTAGGATTTCAGGGGCAGCAAATTGATACCTGAGTGCCCTCACCTCTGTTCCAGGGTCTTGGTCCTCAGCTGCCCGTAGAAACCACCACTGGATTTCCAGGTATACTGAGGCAGAGCCACTCTGGAATGCACAAGACATCTCCACATTCTGCCCCTCAGTAGTTGTGACATTTTGAGGGAATTCAGTAAATTTGGCTGCAAAAGAAAAGCATATCTTATTGGGATTCCTCTCCCTCAATTTTCCACCACCTCTCTTTCCTTTTTCCTCCCCCCCCCCAATTTATCTGCCTTCACTTGCAATCTGATGCCTGTTTACGTGGGAGTAAATTCCATTTAATGCACCAGGGCTTATTTACAAATGAATACGCATAGGCTTAGGCAGGTGCTTCCTAAGCCAAGTCTGTATTCTGAGTTCAGTGGAGCTTACTCACAAGTAAGTATGCACAGGACTGCAGCCCTGTCTCCCTCTCCCTGCCCCTCCTTTTTTCTGATTCTAATTCTCATTCCTCTTTGCATCCCCATGTTTTTTCTTATTTCTCAGACCCTTTCCTCCCCCTCCACCCCTTTATCCCTTACAAACATGCATAAATTGTTTAGTAAGCCTATTTTGCTTATGGACAAATTGAACACCCTTACCAGGATCTCACTGGAGTTTGCAAAGTTACAAATAATTACATGCAAATATTCTTAGGAAGGCAGTATTTCAGCATTCTAGCTTAGGGATCCAGGGCAGAACCATTTGGAAAATCAGCTCAGATGATTTATTGTATTTTATGGATGACATTATACCATATTAATTATTAAACATATTGTAGACTACTGGAATTGGGTCCTGTTTGTTTGTTGCATTATGTATTAATATTTCGAAGAAGTAGCTTGTCATGTGATTATTTGTTCTCGATTTCATTTTCTTGTTTTGCTTGCAGTGTCAAGCCAAGAAAAGACTTGATCATGTTTAAGTTTAGGAGATTCACAAACAAGAAATACTTTGCCTCTGGCACTTCAGTATGGCTACCCTTTCCAGTTCCATATAGTAGAAGACATGCATATTGACAGTCCATTTCAGGATGCCAGCATATATCTTAGAAGAAGTCATAATCATCACAACCTTCTTGATCCACTTTCTACTCATAAACGGGGCTTTAAGAATGTGATCCATTCAGTCAGCTGTGTGAAACCCTCACTGACAGGATAGACAAAATAATAATAATAGAAATAATAATAATAACTAACAAGAAACACTTTCAGTTTTCAGAAAGAGTCGAATTTACCAGTTTGCCCACTTCTTTCAATTCTATGACGTTACAGGTTGATAGGGGGTAGACCGAAAAGACTGCAAAAATAATCCATGCATATGTGCTAGGTTACGCCCCGGGACTCATAGCGGTGCTATATGAGAAAAAAGCTGCCTTTACTTTTTAAGTACTTAAATTCCAAGTAGGCATATGTGAAAATAAGCCCAGCCCCACCAGTCTGCATGCGTGTTTTCTACAGCGTCTCCTTCCGCTCCCCAGCCAGCACTGTATCGCTGCTAGTGATATCTATTCACCTCATCAGCAGGGAAAGAGATCATATTTCTGCATTCTCAGTCTGTTTCCCCACCACCACCTCAGCCAGCCCTCTCTCCAGAGTTAAAACAAACAAAGCGGCGGAGAACTGCGCGGTTGTGGGTGCAGCATTCGGCATGGATACGATCTATCCATGGTGCTGAAATGATCACTGCAGCCCTCAAAGTCTCCAGCAACTGGAAGGCTTCTGCAGAGCAGGGGCTACTTGGAATGCAAGAGGCGCCTTTGACAGGGTGATAGGGAGGGGGTGTGCTTTTAGAAACACATACTTGCAGACGAAAAGCAAGGTTTAATAATACGGACCTCAGGGCTCCTGAAAAAATTGGGGAGGGGGGGGACAACGCTATGAAAACACTGCACTATTCAAAGCAGACAAGCACATCCCTTTTTCACAGGCGCTGTGTCTGTATGAATCCTGAAAACAAGAGTTGGAAGATACACAGTGGCATGCTATTTCCCCCCACCCCACCCCACCCCCGCTCACGCACAAACATTGCATCTACTCAGCCGGGCTATGTTATGCTCATGTTGGCAGGGGATCGGTTTCATTCACTTCGGGTGAACTTTTTCCCCTCCAGTGGGGCGAGAATAAGGCTAAGGCAAAAAGGTAGCGCAACGTTTCCATTCCACATGGCTTGCCCCCTCCACAAAGATCGCCCTGTCCTGCCCACCACAGACCCTCCGGCTGCAATTTTGGCCACACACACAAAAAAATACACAAGGCAGCGCTTACCTTGGGAAGAAAGTCCTTGCTGAATGTATAATACCGACAAGGAAAGGAATCCAACATAAGCCCAAAAGATCCCCATTATTCCAGAGCGAGAGGGAGGGGGGTCACATCGGGGTATTGCCAAGAAGACTCCCGTTCCCGCAAGGCAAGGCAGGGCAAAGGGTTTTTACAAAGCTATTGGGCGCTGGAGCCCCAGCTGCACCGCTGCCAGCATTCTCCTGGCAAGGCGGGAGGGGGGGGGACAAGATCGGCTTCCGACGGAGAAGGAGAGGCTGGGGGTTCTCGGGTGTCTGGAGTCCGGATCCAGCCCTCCCCGTGGTTGGAGAGCGGGTGCTTCCCGGGCGTCTTCCTTCCTTGCAACCTGGCAGCTCCGTCAGCCCCTGCTGCTCAGGACTGCGTGTTGAGCGCCCTCCCTAAACATTCAGCCTGCTTGAAAAGTAGGGAGGGAGAAAGGAGCTTAACTGCGCTTCCAGCACTTCAACTCGCCCCCCCCCTCCCTCCCGTTCTCCTCTTCCTGGGAAAGACTGCGTTTAACGGTGGCTCCTCGGTGGCTTCCCTCGCCCGCTGTCCATGGTGCTGAAAGACGCACGAGAGGGAAGCGACTAATGGAGATGATCACGGAGGGCAGCAGCTTTCATTGAGCTGATGGGGGGAATCTTCCGCCTCCCACCTCAGACTGAGAGGTCAATGCGGTGGTTTCGTAGACGATGGTCTCTCTCTCTCTCTCTCTCTCTCTCTCTCTCTCTCTCTCTCTCTCTCTCTCTCTCTCTCTCTCTCTTACCCCCACCCCGACACCTCTCTCAGGCACACATACACACAGAAGGGGAAATATTTAAGAATGAGCGAAGCTTATTCCCTCTCCCCGTTTGGTGTTGTGAATCTGTAAGCCTCAGATTTTTGAAAGGTTTGCTGTATATGCAGTCAATGTTGTTTGTTACATGGGTTCCTCATAGTCGCTTCCCACTGTAGACCAGACACCTGGATTCCAGAATACATGCTTTAGAGTAGACACACACACACACACACACACACACACAGTTTTATGTGCACAACAGCTAAGGTTAAAATCCAGTAATCTCCACATAGATGCCAAAATTTAATTGGTAGGTAGAATTCAGCAGATGCCATCCCTGGACACTGTTTCTAGACCAATGCTGTATCCTAAAATTTAAGGTAAGGATAAAGAGAACATCTGAGAATGTTACCAGTGTCTCCCTCCACCTTTAAACAACTTCAAGCAACCTTTGAAACCAAGGTATTTCCAGGCAGACTTGAATACTAGCATCTCTTCTCAAATTTAAATCCCCACAAATGGATGCACTTTGAATCAGAGGGGAGGGAAAGGGGAGACACGTTTGGACTACCCTGTGACTATGCTAATTGTGACTCAAAAAGCTGGTTAAAGTGTGTGTTGAAGGGTAATTAGCTTCTTTCATCTGATGTTACATATTGGTATTTTTCCCAACATGGTTAAGAAAAAAATAATTTATAGCGTCTATGTGATTTACCAATTTGTAAGTGCAGAGGAAGCCTTAGGGACAAGTTCATGGGTGAAATTCATTACGCTGTTAAATTAAACTTCTTTTTAATTTATAAGTGTATTTTTTATCACTTAGCAATAGAAATACTCAAAACAAAACAAAAATTCTTTCCAGTAGCACCTTAAAGACCAACTAAGTTAGTTCTTGGTATGAGCTTTCGTGTGCATGCACACTTCTTCAGATACCTGGACTTCCATGTCAATAGAAATACTGTTAAACAATAATACATACACAAGCTCTCTTTATTCCTGACTCCAGCTTGAGAAAGTTGCCATAACTAGGAACTAGCTGAGGCTCGCCCTTCAATTTAGAGGTGGTAAAATGGCCATCTGCATGTATTTGAAGGGCTGCACATAGATGAAGGTTAACACTTATTTCCTGTTGCTCCAGGTGAGTCTTGGGTCCCCTGATGTTGTTGGACTATAATTCCCACCATCCCCAGCCAGCATGACCAGTCAGGGATGATGGGAATTGCAGTCCATCAACATTGGTTGACCCATGGTTGGCAAAGGGTAGGATAGAAACAGACAAGTTCAAATGACAAGTGTAGCCAAAGTGGCCTATGAATTAGGAGCCTATGCCACCTGGACAGGAGGACAATGGTTTGGCTATGGAATCAATTCTGGCTTACAGTACTGACTTTGCCTTCACTGCTTCTTCTCCGGTGCTGTGCTGACGCGTATTTCTAAGCTCAGTAGATGAGAGTCAAAACCACCCTATGGCATGAAGCCAGTTTGGTGTAGTGGTTCAAGTACTGGCAGACAAGGGTTCAAATCCCTATTAAGCCACAAAGCACTCTGAGTTACCTTGGGCCAGTCACCCACTTTCATTGGCTCCCAGTACGTTTCCAAGCACAATTCAAAGTGTTGGTGCTGACGTTTAAAGCCCTAAACGGCCTCGGTCCAGTATACCTGAAGGAGCGTCTCCACCCCCATCGTTCTGCCCGGACGCTGAGGTCCAGCGCCGAGGGCCTTCTGGTGGTTCCCTCATTGCGAGAAGCAAAGCTACAGGGAACCAGGCAGAGGGCCTTCTCGGTAGTGGCGCCCGCCCTGTGGAACGCCCTCCCATCAGATGTCAAAGCGATAAACAACTACCTGACATTCAGAAGACATCTTAAGGCAGCCCTGTTCAGGGAAGTTTTTAACGTGTGATATTTTACTGTATTTTTGGTTTCTATGGAAGCCGCCCAGAGTGGCTGGGGAGGCCCAGCCAGATGTGCGGGGTATAAATAATAAATTATTATTATTATTATTCAGCTTAACATATCTTCACAGGGCTGTTGTGAGGATAAATGTTAGGATAAACCTTGAGCTTCTACTGCTACAGAGGGCAGGTCTAGGATATAATGGACTAAAGATATTGGAGGGCAGATTTTTGTTGAATTTGAAGAGAAATGTCTTGATGGGTAAAAGCAGTTCTGCAATAGGAGCTATAACTTAGGGAAGTGGTGGGTTTGCTCGCTTGCCGGAGGTGTTGCACAACCATGTGTATTGAAGATGCTTCTTTATGGATTTTCTGCACTGAGCAACCAGTTGAACAAATAATAATTCTAATAACTGTAGAATTATTATTTTCAGAGTAATTGCATTAAAGCTACTGCTCTCTGTTCTTCTCACAGAGGGTAAATCTTACCCATCACATAATCAGCATAATCACATAATCAGCATTGTGACCTATGTTTCCTTAACCATTCAGCGGCATCAGTAATAACCCATCACACGTAACAACAGTGTTTGAATTATGATTGGGGTGGGTGGGTGGAGGGCTTAATGAATCCACAATATCTAATATGCACACCCAATTTAGCCCTGCTCCTTATAAGCTACTCTCCTATCCTGCTTAACCTACTGGTTAAGAGTAAAAGGGTGGTGTGGAGGGAGGGGGGGTTGCAATTTGAGCACTGTTATAATGAGGTCAATGAGATATTGAGAACAATTTGTATTTTTTCTACTAAGCATGCTGCGTCTTCTGATACAATGGCTTTTTTGCCTACACAGTGATAAAGCCAACTGCTGACTACAGCTTCCTATTCAGTTACCTGGTTGCAAAGCAAAGCACATTTCCAAAGCAGATGGTAGCTAGTACATGGCCTGTGGGGGCTGGGAGAGGACCCCGTGCTTTACTTGAGGCCTACACAACTTGTGACCTACTAGCCTGAACTCAGCTCACCAGCTGTTTGGTCATCCAGCGACTTGACAAACCTGCTTATGGTATCTATAGACTATAAAACAAAACAAGAGGGCTGTTCAGCACTTAACAGGCCACAATGCATGGCCTTTGTTTGACTTAGTAAGTCACTAGTCAAATAGACCTGGTGTTTTAGAATAGGAGCAAAGAACCTTTATGGCCCACTGGGCCATAAATCTTCCCACTCCACAGGCCAATTGGTCAGGTCAATTTGGCCACCTGCATGTTAAAAATCTGATGTCATAATGACATCAGGTGATTGGCAGGAAGGTGGTCCTACCCACTGGTCAAAGATAGCAACCTAGCAGGAACTCCCTGCATGTCAACTGTTGCATGGGGAGTTCAGTCCTGCTTTATGCAGTTATTAGATTCATGCACTGATTCACCACTGGGAACTAGAACATGGAGCTCAATTGAACAGGATGGAACCTGCCCATGAGCTGTTCAGCTCTGCAGGGATTAGCTGTGTGTGCTAGTTTTCTGTGGGGAATTAGTATGTGCAACCAAACCAATCAGGATTGAACACACCTTTTCACGTCTTGCACCCACCTATTGAGTTGATAGCACCTGATGGTCAAGTAGGCATGATTTTTTTTTAATGGCCTCAAGGGCCTAGCTGGAATTTCTGGTAAGCTAGGACTGGCCCACTGACTGGAGGTTCTCCATCCCTGTGTTAGAACAGTATGCAGTGGTACTGTAGCAAATTTTGACATCCTCTGTATTCACACCCTCAAGAAGGCTGCCATGTTGCTCCACATGCTTCCAAGCAGCAGCAGTCCATAGCACAATACCTCATTTATTGTGGCCAGCTGACAGTCATGGTGTCCCAGAATTTGGGTGGGGAGATCTGGTTTCACATCCCTGATCAGCCATGGGGCAAGATGGCAGTCCTTATGCTTAGTTACCAGTGGAATTGTTGACACCTGTCTGTCCTGAGATACAATGGAAGACTTTGTTATCAGTCGTAGAGTCAAACCATTGGAGAGTAACAGTGCCTACCAATATAGGAGAGACATCTTTTGTAGCAGCTGGGGCAGATGAAGGCATCCAGTTGTGCTGCTGCAGATGCAACGTGGTGTTTCTTCCCTCCGCACTCCTCCCAGCAGTCATTCCTCCTTGGGTCACTGCTGTGGATGCACAGCCTGATTGTCTGTCTCGAGGCCTGAGATTCCTCCAGGGCACGGTTAATATTGGCAGCCTTCACATCTTGTCTGCATTCTTTGTAATGCAGAGCTGGTGTCTGAAGCCAGCTCTTTGGGGATCCTGCCATCTTCCATCCCATGTACATGACCAAGCCAGTAAGCTCCACTGAACTCAGTTGTGCTTACTTCTGACTGCAGAGGTTCATACCCTCTTAAAATGTGTGGAATGTGATTAGTAGTTAAGCACTCACCACGCAACCTGAAGGGCTGGGCGTAGAAACTTACAACACTAGCATGAAAATGCTGACTCAGAGCAACAGAACTATACACCAGTATGAGTTTGTTTGTTTCCCTAAATGTTTTTCCTAGACTCATAGAATTGTAGAGTTGGAAGGGGCTACGACTGTCACCTAGTCCAACCCCCTACAATGCAGCAACCCTACCCACCATGGGTGCCAACTTCAATTTTAAAAAATGGGGAGGGGTAAGCCCCACCCCGCAAAACTGATCACATGATGCAGTACACACATTATTTGAATGGCAATGCCCATCAACTTTGGGGGCCCTGACCCCCTCAAATATTTTAGAGGACGGGCCAAAGACCCTTTGGCCCCTAGGAGTTGGTTTCTATGCTGCCCACAGCCTTACTTGGGTAGACTCAAACCACCTACTTTCTGGTTAACATCCAGATGATTACAACAACAACAACAACAACAACAACAACAACAACAACAACAAGAATTTATTATTTATACCCCACCCATCTGGCTGGTTTCCCCAGCCACTCTGGGTGGCTTCCAACAAAATATTAAAGTACAATAGTCCGTGAAATATTAAAAGCTTCCCTAAACAGGTCTGCCTTCACATGTCTTCTAAAAGTCTGGTAGTTGCTTTTCTCTTTGACGTCTGGTGGGAGGGCGTTCCACAGGATGGGTGCCACTACCGAGAAGACCCTCTGCCTGGTTCCCTGTAACTTGGCTTCTCACAGTGAGGGAACTGCCAGAAGGACCTCGGCGCTGGACCTCAGTGTCCGAGCAGAATGATGGGGGTGGAGACGCTCCTTCAGGTATACTGGACCAAGGCCTTTTAGGGCTTTAAATATCAACACCAACACTTTGCATTGTGCTCGGAAACGTAGTGGGCGACCTGTGCTATGTGGTCCTGGTGGCTGATCCCAGTCACCAGTCTAGCTGCCGCATTCTGGATTAGTTGTAGTTCCTGAGTCACCTTCAAAGGTAACCCCACGTAGAGCACCATTCTGGTGAGACAGTCCGTGGGCAGATAGGGTCTCAGCCTGCATAGCAGATGGAGCTGGTAAACAGCTGCCCTGGACACAGAATTGACCTGTGCCTCCATGGACATTAACAAAGCATACTGTATGCAGAAACCACTGCAAATGCCAATGGACAAAACATGGGAGAGGCAGTTAATTTTCTTTTGCCAGAGTCTATACAAGACTTCCCCCAATCGTGTCACACTTCAGCTGCTTACTGAACTCCAGTGTCTGATACTGGAAAAAGTCACGCTGCCCAGTTTTAGTACAACCTCCCTCACATGGCACATTTAGGGAATCTGAAGAATGCAGCTTCCTTGTGATGCCTCAGCATGCTGGCATAATTATTCCACCGGCTTTGCTTCGTTATATTCCCTGCCATGTGTTGCTTTTCATCATCTTAAATGTTATCACCATACAGTTAGGAATATTAAACAATGAAAGATAAGTATCTTTTATTTGGTTACACAGCTTGAACTGACACACTCTAGTCTCATTTCACAGGTCTCAGATTCTAATCTATCTTTGAAAAGAGGGCTGGAGAAAGAATTCTGCAAGTGCTATTAAAGAAATAATTCCTTGGTCTGGATTCGTAAGGGTTGAAGGCCGCGTTTGAAATAACCAGAAGCTTGAAGTCAAATAACTGGCTGGATGGTACAAACCAAATGTGAAATCAGCCTATACTGTTCATGGCCATTCTGTTTTTTCTTCTTGCCTCAGGGCTCATTATCCCTTAGTTTATCTAAGAACCACTTCCAATTCTTATTCCACAATGTTTCTCTGTGAAAAAATTTAGTCTAGCCAGACTTACAACTTATTCCCCCCTCAAACACTGATTTCAATATTCACACATCTCTGCTCTCTAAGCAGTTGGAATGTCTATGAACATTCTCTGCCATCATAGCAGCTCCGCCAATCAGAAGCTTCACATTCACAAGTGGAGAGAAAGTTGGATTCTTAAACTCACAAGTCCTACCTTCGAATGCCAATTATCAGTGTTCAGCTACAAGAACAATCATTGCTGAATGCCAGATGGACTAAAGGCCTAACCAGCAGTGATAGGAGTCCCAGGGTAGAAAAGATGGCAGAGGAATGGCTACAACAGGGCATCACAAGAGACAAAAAAAGTGGCAGGCAGCAACAGCAGTAACAAATCAGGTCAGTCATGCCAGATTAACAGTCAAGATTAGAGAGGGTATTGGGTGACAAGGCCGTTTGTGTGTACTACAAGTTAATACTGTCCCCTTGGAGCAGTAGTTAGAAACCCCAAAGGGTTTTGGAGCAAGGAATTGCAGTTTCCTCCAGCCCACACATTTCCCCCAATGCCAAAAGCTGGGGAGTTCAAAGGATTTAGTAAGTAGTCTTCAGTTGCCACTAGGGAACTGATGCAACAAAATCCATTCCCTGTTTATGATGACGACTGTGTGTGTGTGTGTGTGTGTGTGTGTGTGTGTGTTTCTCAGGAGTCATTATGACTTGAGAGAGAGGCAGTGGTGGATGTTGAGAAAGGGCTGTAAATGGTTAGGGAATGGTTAGAGAAGAGAGAGAGACCTTTCATATAGCAAAAAGTCAGCCTCTATAATGCGTCCAAGGAAGATGGCTCACAAGAAAGGGAGGCAGGGCAGATGGCAAACATCTAAGTGCCCACTCCGAGAACTGTCATTATCAGAAGAGGATGAAGAGATGACAGAAATTCTGGCCAGGGTCAAGGGCCTGAGAAGGCAAAGGGTAAGAACAGGCCTTCTTATCTCCCTGACACCCTCATCAGACCTAACCATGTCCTACCACACTGCTCTGGTGAGGAACCAAAACATAGCAACCCCCTGCTGTAGTGCTGCCCAGGGGAACTGAAACTGAAAAGAGAAAAAAAGAGTCACAAATGGGTGATCAAAGGGCCCAGCTGATCCAGTATCCTTCTCCTGCTCTGAATCATAGAATTGTAGAGTTGGAAGGGACACCAAATATCATCTAGTCCAACTCCTGCAATGCAGGAATCTCAGCTAAAGTATCCACGCCAGATGGCTGTCCAACCTCTGCTTAAAAGCCTCAAAGGAAGGCGAGTCCACAAGTTCCCGAGGGAGTCTGTTCCACTGTTGAACAGCTCTTGCTGTCCAAAAGTTCTTCCTTATGTTTAGTTGGAAACTTTTTTCTTTTCTTTTAAATATTTTTATTAGTTTTTTTAACATATCACTTTCAAGAATAGTTAAACATACTTTTTATATCTTATACAATTTTTTTTTACTTCTATCAATCACATCTGAAAATTTCCCAAGCTTTTCACTTAATTTACATTTCTTCCTTTCACTATTACATTTAAGTCTCATAACTAATATCTCTCTTCTTTCGCTTCATTGCAATATTTCATACATTTCTCCTTACAAAACTTCTTGTAGTCCTACTAGCTTGTTGATTACAGTTTGATTACAATTAGTCCTACTAATTTGTTGATTACAGTTGCTCTTCAAATAATTCGTATATTTCTTCCAATCTTCTGTAAATCTCTGGTCCCGCAGGTTTCAAATCCTTCCTGTCATTTTATCCAATTCTGCGTAGTCCATTAATTTTATCTGCCATTCTTCTTTCATCGGTATTTCTTCTGGTTTCCATTTCTGGGCTAACAATACTCTTGCCGTGTAAACTCATTTCTTACAAGTAGAAGCCATTGGTTTGAGTCCTACTCTCTAGAGCAGGAGAGAGCAAGCTTGCTCCACCTGTCATGTGACATCCCTTTAGACATTTGAAGATGACGATCATATCTCCTCTCAATCTCCTCTCTTCCAGGCTAAACATACTCAACTCCCTCAACTGTTCCTGATAAGGCATGGTTTCCAGATCCTTAATTATCTTGGTTGCCCTCTTCTGTGCAGTTTCCAGCTTGTCAATATTCTCCTTAAATTGTGGTGCTTGAACCGAAAGTGGGGCTTAGAACAACGTATGCTTAAGGGACCCCATAAAACTAACACTCACTGAACATCCCTATAAATTCTTTTTTATTCCTATCACCACCCCTTTCAACAGTTTTGTGTTCCTTTCCCCCCCCTTTTAATACCTTGTAAACTCTGATATCTGTAAAGACAATTTTATTTTTAATTGCTTTTTGTGCCTAGGGTCTTTGTACGCGTGACCTACTCGTGACACTGCCTAACTGGGATGATATCAGCAAACATGCAGTCTTGCACTCAGAGTGAAAAATTGTGCCTTTTGCAGCATTAGTATAAATTCCACCTGGAAAATCAAGCTACAGGATGCCAATACAAAGACCTTTACAGAAATTCAGTTCTGGAGTTTCTCAGCCTTCATATGGAATTCTTGCTGTAGGATACAAAGAAGGGAAAGGGTGTTGCTGAAGAGGTCCATTTCAGAAGCTAATAACTGCCTTCCTAAAATGGGGGCCTTTACTGCATATGTCTGTGAACCTGAAACAATAAAGAACTGTAATGCCTTTTCTCCACCCTTAAGTGAACAGGGGATGTCAATTTGCTTTGTTCCAAACCCACTCTCTTAATTCACACATCATTTCCCCCAGCTACAGAAATACAACTGGGCAGCACAAAGTGAGCTGCTTCTTTTTTTGTTGTTGACAGATATCCATCCCACTAATGTCAGGTCAGAGTGTCATACAAGAGCTGCAGGAGGTCGCAGCAGTACTGACATACATTTTTGCCTTGCAGAGATGGAGAAGGATTTGTTTTTGCTCTTATCCCATCTTTCTGCTTTTCTATCAAATTGCACACAGTTGGCCCATAGACATAAGGATAACTGCTGGCTTTCAGTGCTGTGCTGGAATGGTGTGTGTGTGTGTGAGAGAGAGAGAGAGAGCATTCTCCACCAATTAATGAGGAAAAATGCTTTCAAAAATTGTCAAAGGGGTTGGGGAAATTTCAGTAGAATTCATATAGGTGGGTTGCAGTGTTGTGCTTAATTTTGAAATAACAGGGATATTATTTGGGTGGGGTTTTTTAGCATCTTTTATTTCATTCAGTAAATCATTTCTCCAATGGCCTGCCTTCTGCAGCCTGCCCAGGTATTCAAACTTTCTGAAAATCTCCTGGTGAACTTTCCTATAAGCACAGAAAGCTGAGGAGGTTGTCTACCATTCTCCTAGAAGCTTTCATTGTCAGGGTTGTTGTTTTTTTTTAAGTGAAGGCTTTTTACTTTTAGAGAAATCAATGTGGATTAAAAATAAAACATGATAAAAGGAAGGGCTTCCCTTGTCAACAAAATCTGTGAGCTTGTCAATCTCTGGTGCTTCGTGGACAGCCTCTCTGACTTTCCACACCTTGGTTCAAGTTCAAAGGAAGGCACCATGATGTAACTCATCCCATGGAACTTTCTTTTTCCTTTTCCTTTTTTTTTAAAAAAAATATTTTTATTAGGTTTTACAATTGTTTTATAACAATAAAAACATAACATATAACATTAAAAATAAAGAGAGAGTTTGGATTTGATATCCCGTTTTATCACTACCTGAAGGAGTCTCAAAGCGGCTAACATTCTCCTTTCCCTTCCTCCCCCACAACAAACACTCTGTGAGGTGAGTGAGGCTGAGAGACTTCAGAGAAGTGTGACTGGCCCAAGGTCACCCAGCAGCTGCATGTGGAGGAGCGGAGACGCAAACCTGGTTCACCAGATTATGAATCTACCGCTCTTAACCACTACACCAAGAGCAATTTTCCAAAATTCCCCCCGCCCCAGACTTCCCTCAATTTCCTCTTCTGGTTATTGACATGTTGTTATATCTTCATATTACATTCTTAACATCCAGTAGTGTTATTCCTTTATCATTCTCATATTTTCTTGATTATACCTTAATTTACTTTATATATTGTGTTTAATCAAACCCTGCTAGTGAGTCCATTTCTTTACATTGCTTCTGTAAATATCTCATAAATGGTTCCCAGTCCTATTGTCTTTGCCTCTTAGTCTTTCAGTTAGTTTTGCCATTTTGGCATAGTCCATCAGTTTTTCTTGCCAATGTTCTTTTGTTGGTAATTCCTCGTTTTTCCATCTTTGTGCTAGCAATATTCTAGCCGCAGTTGTCGCATACATGAACAGTCTCTTCTCCCATGGAACTTTCTCAGACCTGGGGAGGCTTCAGAGCACTGGGGAAATCTTAAATGTAAAGGGTGGAAATATGCATAAAATTATTGACCACCTTGGAAGTGATGAGATAAGCTCAGTCGCTCACTGATGAGAAATTGGTGGACAGGCAATAAGACAGAGGGAGAGGATGGCTGCTCAGTGACTAGGATGCACTAACTTCCTCTGTGGGGTTCATTCTAGACCAGGAGTCAGCAACCTTTTTCAGCCGTGGGCTGGTCCACCATCCCTCAGACCTTGTGGGGGGCCGGACTATATTTTTTGGGAGGAAAGAATGAATTCCTATGCCCCACAAATAACCCAGAGATGCATTTTAAATGAAAACACACATTCTACAAATGTAAAAACACACTGATTCCCAGACCGTCCGAGGGGCGGATTGGGCCGCATCCGGCCCCCAGGCCTTAGGTTGCCTACCTCTGTTCTAGACCAACACAGAAAAGCCAGCTGCTATTCTAGGCCCCAAGCCAACCCCTAAGCTCTGGTTTGTCTCCCAGATAGCTCCTCACTGTGTTCTTCCCAGGTTATCTTCTGTGGTGGCCTTAAAATGACTGTCACGAACTTTGCATTCTCCATGAGGAAATCCCATGAGTCATCTTTGGGGCCTTGGCTTGGCCTTATAATGCAGACAATTGAGCCAGGTTGGCTCGCTTCAGCTTCTGTTGATTTGGAAATGGTCATATTGGTGTCCTTTTTGAGGCTGTACTTGTTCTTCAGCACTGGGTGTCCCTCCCTGACTGGGGGTCTACTGGAAGGCAATTCAGGATACTGCTGGCTGAGTATTCCCCATATGCCCTCCTCTCCGTAGGCCAGGAGCTGGGTTGAAAGAGCATATGGGAGACGATCAACGGCAGCACTTAAACTGGGTAACCAGGGACTACAGTGGTTCCTCGGGTTACAGACACTTCAGGTTACAGACGCTTCAGGTTACAGACGCTTCAGGTTACAGACTCCGCTAACCCAGAAATAATACATCAGGTTAAGAACATTGCTTCAGGATGAGAACGGACCTCCAGAACGAATTAAGTACCATGAGGTACCACTGTACATATCAGGTAACAATGGCAAGAAGAGCAATGTGGCCTTTTTTCTTTTTTCTTTTGCAGTCTTGCTGATTCTGTCCAAAATCAATGTAATTTGTATTTTAAGGGCCACCATTGATAACAACTGGTTGTTAAAACAACAGATGATGGAGCGATTGCCTGAGGCTGCAGACCCCTGGAGCTGCGTAGTGTTGCCAGCCATCTGTCAGCTACTTTTGAAGACAGCATCACATTAATTTACTATCTACCTTTTCAAATTAGCAACTGTTCTCCTGGCACTTTCCTTAGCTCTCTTTTTTATGTAATAGTTTCTGGATACTTGGCAAGAAGCATTTCTTTAAAGAGTCAGGAAAACACCTTGGAAAAGCAGCTTCAGGAATTATGCTCATAGGAGATGTAAAAATGGCAAAGGCAAGAACTGAGCATTATCCATAAATGCATGTGGCAAAAACTTAGCATTCCTCCACCCAGCCTATCAAAAAAGCAGCTTTAGTGATGGGAATGCAATAAGCATTAGGTTGAGGGGCTGAATTCTTTCTATATTCTCTGTTGCTGTTTTCTTTCCCAAGTGATTCCAAGAGCAAGTTTCCCCTTGGATGGGATTACCTCTTTATCTGAACCAAGGCCAGGGCTCTGGAATGTTGACTATTTTTCTGAGTCATGCAGAGTGATACAGCAGTTTCACCCTCAAAGCCCTAGTGATGAACTACACACACAAGACTTTAAGATGACTATTTTCTTGCAACTACAGTGGTACCTCTGGATGCGAATGGGATCCATTCCAGAGCCCCGTTCACATCCTGAAGTGAACGCAACCTGATTCATCGCTTCTGCGCATGCGTGTGATGTCATTTTGAGCATCTGCACATGCGTGAGCGGCAAAACCCAGAAGTAATGCACTTCTGAAAATCTGAAAACGCTCAACCTGAAGCACATTTAACCCGAGGTATGACTGTATTGGGACGCGGGTGGCGCTGTGGGTTAAACCACAGAGCCTAGGACTTGCCGATCAGAAGGTCAGTGGTTCGAATCCCCGTGATGGGGTGAGCTCCTGTTGTTCGGTCCCTGCTCCTGCCAACCTAGCAGTTCGAAAGCACGGCAAAGTGCAAGTAGATAAATAGGTACCACTCCAGCGGGAAGGTAAATGGAGTTTCCATGCACTGCTCTGGTTCGCCAGAAGCGGCTTAGTCATGCTGGCCACATGACCCGGAAGCTGTACGCCGGCTCCCTCGGCCAATAAAGTGAGATGAATGCCGCAACCCCAGAG
The DNA here is from genome assembly GCF_964270895.1 of Podarcis filfolensis. Classification (NCBI taxonomy): domain Eukaryota; kingdom Metazoa; phylum Chordata; class Lepidosauria; order Squamata; family Lacertidae; genus Podarcis; species Podarcis filfolensis. The sequence goes on from NC_139615.1 coordinate 47,183,672, forward strand.
TCGGTCACGACTGGACCTAATGGTCAGGGGTCCCTTTACCTTTTACCTATGACTGTATTACAAGCAGTATCATACGTATATACCAAATCCAATGTAATGTGCTTCACTCTCCTGAGCCCAAGAGAGGGTCTTCTTGCTTCCTGCTTCTAAAACTCCTTCAGTGCAGTCCATAAATTATAGCTTCTCTATCCTCACCAATTCCTCAGTAAAACAAAAGTGAAGCAGCCAGTCAACCACTGACTCTCACCTTTCCTATAGCGACCTAAGACACGCACATGCTCACTGATGCAGGCCAAGGAGAAGATTATCTGTGGTTGAAGAACTATCCCTGCCAACCTGAAGATGCTATTACACGTGCAGACCCAATATTCTCACTGTAAAGAATATAACACTACAGTTCACATAGCATCCATGCCCACGTTGTGCACAGTATTTCTGGAAATTCTGCCTGGTTCATATCTTTTAGATGCATTTGATCTGACTGGACATCCAGAATTGCTCTTTTAATAGATGTATGATCTCGACCCCAGAACACATCTAAATTTGTTGTCTCACTTCTATCAGCAAAACTGCATGATATATTTAGAATTAAAAAGAATGCAGTCTTTGATACTTAAAGAACAGTTGTTTGCTATCTAGAGGACAGTAGTTCAACACTTGGTAAACTAATTTTCTGTTAAATACAACTTTGGTCCAAAATGAAATTGCACACAACCTTTAACAACACTAGATTTCTATGAATTCATTTTGTTCAAGTCACAGTTCTTCCTCCCTAGCTGTGTTTCCAGCTATGAAGTAATAGATGTAGATGTAGATGTAGATGTAGATGTAGATGTAGATGTAGATGTAGATATATAGATATATAGATATATAGATATATGCCTTGTATTTAGCATGAAGTTGAATAAGTGTGGTATTCTTACCAGAATAGCAGTTATATAGATATTATCCTGCTGACCTCTCATCCTGAATCACTCACTGACCCATCAAAACCATTGTCATTCACTGAACCATCCCTTGCTCTCGCCACTGACAAGGTATTTTATTAAAATCACACTTGGCAACCATGTCTGCTTATCTCCCCATAAGAAAAGAAACTGTTCAAGTTTTGTAGTCATTACTAACATCCAATACTTCAACAGTATTATTCTTTCAGATGTAAAAATTCTAGAGTAAGGGAAAGTGCTTCTGCAAGTCACCTACACAAAAAATTAAGATGCAAGGTGCATTTGAATTAATTAAAATATTTCAGTTGGAGCACTTATCTGCTTCCTAGTTAAAAGCACTGCAGTAACACTGAACTGCCTTCTATGCCGTCATAAATAAAATTCAATCTACATCACCAAATGGCAATATTATTCAGAATTCTCTTTCTCTCATTGTGCATTTGCTCAGTTTAGCCACTGGTTATTGCTAAGAATTATGATTCATACTGTAAATACTGTAAGCAATGGGTCGGATCCCTTCTTAAGTCATGAATAATTTCAGACCCAGGTCTACTCTAAGCAAGGCAGAGTCTGGATGCAGAACAATACCTGCATTTTTCTTAGGACAGAGATCATTACAGCAATCACGACTAGCCATTAAAATAAAGTTTCCAAGAAATATTAGCTTTATGATGGGGTGAGAACTGGATGTGACTTGTGGGCCAGATTCTCCACCAGTCACTCAACTGATTTCATAAAGATGCTCCTATCAGCTGAATTGAGTAAATGCAAATCACTGGTGGGAAGATTGCTGTTCTACTCAGATTCTGCTTGCGGGCTTTCCCATGAACATCTTGATGGCTACTATGAGAACAGGTTGCTGGACCAGATGGGCACTTCACCTGATTCAGCAGAGCTCTCCTGGTCTTCTTCTTCTTCTTCTTCTTCTTCTTCTTCTTCTTCTTCTTCTTCTTCAAATTTTTTTTAATTGCGTTTTACATAACAAATTTAAATTCAAACATTAAACCTCCACATCATCATTCAGAATTCCCTGAATCCTTCAACACCCCTCCCCCCTTTCATGGTTACCATTATCAATCTTTTATTCCAACTGCTTCCCTTATTTTCTCTAGTTTTTTAAGAAAAATAATCCATTTTACCATAGTTTTTTATACATTACAAGCATTATTCAATCCTGCCAAAGTTTTTAGTTGTTTATAGTGTTCTCTTAAATACATTATAATTTTTCCCATTCCTTCTTAAAATTCTTCTCTTCCTGGTTTCTGATTTTCCCAGTCAATTTTGCCATTTCGGTGTAGTCCATCATCTTCATCAGCCATTCGTCTCTGGTCGGGACCTTGTCTTCATTCCATCTCTGGGCCAGTATCCGCGCTGCTGTCGTCACGTACATAAATAGTTGCTTCTGCTCCTTCGGAATCTCTGCACCTAAAATACCTAGTAAAAAAGCCTGTGGTTTTTCCCCACAAACGTTATTTTAAACATTTTTTTTTTCAACTCATTGTAAATCATTTCCCAGAATGCTTTTGTTGTCTTGCACATCCACCACATGTGGTAGAATGTGATTTCTTTCTCCTTGCATTTCCATCAAACATTTGAAGCAGTTTTATACATCTTTGCTAATTTTACAGGTGTTAAATACCACCAATACATCATTTTCGTAAAATTCTCCTTCAGCACACAGCACAAGCTCTCCTTATCTTCTTATGGTATGAAGTATGAAAGTATGAGCAAATGTATATACTTTCTTTTTGGGGAGGGACATACAAAAGTTGTAGGATGGAGAGATCTTAAGAGTTTACATAAGATGTGAGTGACAGAATTGAAATTACAGATGATCAAGATCTATATTTTGATACCTGTACAATCCCTAGAACTTGTTTTACAATATTCTTTTGGATTCATTTAATTTAAATAGTCAATTAAAAGGTGTCACACTTTCGAACAAGAGTTTATACTAACTTTCACCCCCTCCCTGGAAATTTTATGTTAATGTATTCATAAGCATTGTGCGCCAAATGTTATTTCTGTACTCTTCAGTTGAGGAAGCTTTTGACAGTTTCCCTTGGTTTTTGTTGTTTTTGTCTCCAATTGTTGATTAGTGGCTATCAGAATCTAATTATTTTTTAGAGGGAGAGCAGAGAGGTACCAACACTAAGACACAAACAATTGGGCTACAAATAGAGTCTAATTAGGAAGGGAAGGCAGCAGTGGAACCAACAAAGACATATTTTTTATAACGAAGCCTGTTTGAAATTTTAGTTGAAAGGGAGTTTCACACAGCTCTCCACGTTGTTAGGGAGAGGCAGTGCCTGAAGAATATTCATCATCAAATGCAGAGCCTGGGGAGTTGGAGAGTATAGAGGACAGAGACTGTGGCCTCTTTCCCTTTGAAAGACTTGGGCAAAGTTTTATTAAGTGGCTAATGGAAATGAATTGGGTGGCTTCACCTCAGGCTGCAAATGAGGCAAGAGGACATTGCACGCTTCCAATTCATTTCTTCTGCTGTTTCTGCCAATGTTAAGCCAGAGGCTTTTGTTTTCATCCTGTGAATATAGGGTGGCATATATCCTTCCGTAAGGTAATGTTAAGGCATGCAACCCCCGTTTCTCCTTGCCGTTATCTGTTGTGCGGAAAATCATAGGGTCTGTGTCAATAGGCAAAGCAGAGTGGGAGAGGAGGATAATGCCAGCCCCACTTCAAACAAGCTTTTTGTGCCTCTAGATCGCTCGGCTCAACAGGAACATGAGAATTGTGTTGCCAGATAAAATGAAGGATCCATCAGCCTCCTCTTTTTGGTTCCAAAATCCACCAGTCAGATGACCCTGGGAGTTCACAAGCAGGGCTCAAAGAGATTGGACTCTCCCCTCCTCTCTTCCCCATGATCACAACAATATACACTTCATGTTTTATATACAGTTTTGCAAGCAGTGTTCCCTGATATAATGCATTGCATGTTATTTTCACTACCCTGATACAGGCTTCCTCAACCTTGGCCCTCCAGATGCTTTGAGACTACAGTTCCCATCATCCCTGACCACTGGTCCTGCTAGCTAGGGATCATGGGAGTTGTAGGCCAAAAACATCTGGAGGGCCGAGGTTGAGGAAGCCTGCCCTAATATATATCATTTTTTTGTACATGGTACTTGTCTGAAGAACTGTATTGCAAAAGTTGAAGAAATGTGAATTTCTAATGATGGCTGTTTCTATTCACTTGTTTCAGAAAGTGTGACTTAGCGATGCACTCCTTTAAATGCAAACTGAATCATATTTCTCCACTATCCCTACTCCTGTCCTTATTGGGCTTTGGGGGAACCTTTGACAAGGGCTTTGTGACACCCAGTATGGGCAGAAACTACAGTGGAAGAAACATAGGATGCATAGCTCTTGGCAACTCATGGGTTCTGTTGCACCATCATAATTTGTCTGCAATAAGCAATATTGTACTTGCCCCTGCATTATTTAGTCTTATTTTGTTGTGAAACAACACATGACCCAGTCTCTGATCCTCTTCGCCCCTAATTTAAACTTATTTTGACCACATTTTCTATATATGGTTGTGAAATCTGATTCTAAGTATGGGCAAAAAGAGGGGCGACAACAAAGCTTTAGATGCTGTAACTAAGTATACTCAATATATTTAGTAGCATTAAAGTGGAAACATCTGTCAGGCTTTTAGTTGCTGAACTGGCTTTGCCAGCACTCCCACAAATTGGGATGGGTAAGTGGATGCCAAATGATAGAAGAGGGACATCTGGCCTTGTATACCCAGCCAGGTCTTGCCTTCTATTGGCTGGGCTGCACAACCGCACAGTGCCCTATCCCTTTTCTCCCTCCCAGTGCTCCAAAACCCATAATGTGGGTGAAGGGAAAAGATTGCGATTGTGCAAACAGTTGTGCCATTAAGTTGCTGATATTTTGCGGATTGGGCTATAATATTCACAAACATTTACAACAGTGAGCATGTGGTTTTAACTTTGGGGAGGGAAAGTCATGGCTGTTTACAGCTTCCTTAATAAAACATGCCTCTTTATGTTCCTTCGCTTAGTCTGGCAAATGGATAGTAAATGAAAGAGCTCATTCTCAGTTGAGTCTTCAGTGTTTTGATGGGACAACAAAGGGAGGTTGTAGCTTAAGGGTTTTCTATGTCAAAGCCAGAAAGAAGAAATGAATGATATTGGGTACAAATCAGCCTCTCCCATTAGAGGGAGAGGATATTTTCTATTTCTTAACTGGGATGAAAATACTTCAAGGATAGTATTTTATTTCTGGGCTACACTGGCAAATAAATTAATGCATTCCGATTTTGGTTTGTTTGGTAAATTCTTACAGCGAGAAGGCCGACCTGCTGGCATTAAGCAATGCAACCTTCTAAAGAAGACATAAACATGCTTTGCTATCGCTGCGAGTGGTTCCAGAATGGCTGGCAGTTAGTGGAATGTGCTTCTTATATTGTTTGCCAGTTCTTTGCTTTATTTTGTTTCACTCCTCGACTGCAGCTAAGGAATACTCCAGGGGCACATACAGGCAGTTTGCCTAGCAAAACAGAAAATATGCAAGGGGCTCACTCAGATAAAAATGCAGGATAATGAATACAACTCTGTATAAACCACCTCTCATCAGAGTGGGTCATGACTCTGTGGTTGCTCCTTTGCTGTTTCACTTGTGTGGAATAGCTGCCATCCATGGGGCTTGTCCTGCTCCTGTCTTTACATAAAATATAAGTGGCACACTGCTAAATCAGCTGGGTGTCATTTGCACATTATGGAAGTTATGTATGGTGCATTCCAAACTTCCTACTGCTGCTGCTACCGGGGCTCTCATGATCACTGGAACCACCTTTGCACATCACAGCCAGGCTAAACATACCCAGCTCTCTCAAGCATTCCTCATAAGGCTTCATTTGCAGACCCTTCATGATCTTGGTTGTAATAATAATAATAATAATAATAATAATAATAATAATAATAATAATTTTTTATTTATACCCCGCCCATCTGGCTGAGTTTCCCCAGCCACTCTGGGCGGCTTCCAACAAAACACTAAAATACAACAACCTATTAAACATTAAAAGCTTCCCTAAACAGGGCTGCCTTCAGATGTCTTCTAAAAGTTTAGTAGTTATTTTTCCCTTTGACATCTGATGGGAGGGCGTTCCACAGGGCGGGTGCCACTACCGAGAAGACCCTCTGCCTGGTTCGTGTATCTTGGCTTCTTACAGTGAGGGAACTGCTAGAAGGCCCTCGGCGCTGGACCTCAGTGCCCAGGCAGAACGATGGAGGTGGAGACGCTCCTTCAGGTATGTTCTCCTCTGCACACATTCCAGCTTATCACTATCCTTCTTAAATTGTGGCGCCCATCTGCAGCAAGAATATTATTGGTACAAAAATGGAAGTAAGAAGAACTACCGACAAAAGAAGAATAGAGGATGAAATTGATGGACTATGCATAATTAGATAAATTAACAGGACGGATTCGAAACCTGCAGGACCAGAGATTCTTAGAAGACTGGAGTAAATATATGAATTATTTCAAAAGTAATAGTAATGAACAGATTACGCTAGTAGGAATGCAAGAAGTTTTGTAAGGAGGACTATATGAAATATTACAATTAAGATTATGAGGAGAATCGTTAGTCAATGATAATTAAGAGTAATAGAGAAATTAAGAAATGCAGAATAAGTGATAAAGAATGGAAAATCGTCAGAGGTGTTTATGGAAGTCGAAAATATTGTATAAGATAAGAAGTTATGTTGTATGAATGTTGGAAATGATATGTTAAAAAACTAATAAAAAATATTAAAATAAATTAAAATAAATTGTGGCACCCATAACTGGACACAGGACTCCAGGTGTGGTTCCACCAAAGCAGAATATGGTGGTACTATTACCTCCCTTGATTCGAACACTGTATCTGTTGATAAAGCTTCTTTTTAGCTGCTGCATCACACGGTTAACTCATGTTAAGCTTGTGGTCTACTAAGCCCCTATATCGTTTTCGCATGTACTGCTGGCAAGCCTCACCTGTTCTCCAAGTATCCTCAAAGAACATAAACAGAGGTTCTGAGATTACACCCACAAGCTCCTTTAATACCCTTGGGTGGGGATCATCAGGCCCTGGATATTTGAATTCATTTAAAGTATCCAGGTGTTCCCTATCTTGAGCTGCAGCTCCCTCCTTGCAATGTTTATTCTGTTATCGCCAGATTGGGCACTGCGTTCCTTTTGGATGAAGTAAGCGCTGAGCAGTTCTGCCTTCTCTCAATAGCATTTCTCTGTTGTTTTTTCTGCACAGAGGACCTGTTACTTGCTTGTTCTTCCTCTTGTTTCAAACATAGTCAAATAAAACATTTAAAATTTATTGTTACTGAAATATACTCAGAGTCGCAAAGTGATTTCATGCTCTTTATTCAGCTCATAGTGGTGAGGAGGAATGAATGAATGTCCCCTCAAAGTATCTGCTTTATATACATTATTTACACAATGGGCTGCACATGATTGGCTAATTCCGGAATTCTACTGTAAGCCAATCAGGTTGTGGATTCACTTCTATCTGGAGCATGATTGGGTGGTTCCTGCCAACCAGTCATACTGCTGCATTGTTCTAGGACCAATCAGACTGCTGCTTCTGAATCCTATTGTTCTAGGACCAGTCAGACTGCTGCCTTTTGGATCCTATTGTTCTAGGACCAATCAGACTGCTGCAGTTTGGATCCTATTCAACTCAGTACATAACAGTTACCCTCTCTTGCAAGTTCATTGTGAGCTTTGGATTGCCTGACCTTCTCCCTGTAACTGTTGGCTACTTGTGTGATTTCCCCTTCCTTCCATTTCTGTTACATGTCCTTCTTAAACCTCAGCTCATCTGTAAGTTCCTTATGCCATCACACCAGTTTCTTTGCCTCCGACTTTTCTTTCAGGTTGAAATTGTCTGCATTTGTGCCTTCAGTGTTTCACCTTTAAGAAACTCACATCCATCTTGGATTCCCTTTTCTTTGAGTATTTGCATGTTCAGACCCAGAAACCTCCCCCCTAAATAAATTCACACTTGACTCAAATTTTGGTTTGGTTTTTGGCAGAATTTAGGCCACAACTTTATTGATTACAAAAAGTGAATGGTTGCATAGGCTCTGGTTCGACTAGCTCTCTGCACCCTTGCAGGTAGTGCTGACCCAGGGTTCCAGCATAGGTCAGCCAAGGGTGAACACCTGGATAAGCGGAAAGCTGGAACAGGCTATCTCCGCCACCCAAATGTCCCCCTGGACTCAGGCACGGGCACAACCCCCTCTCAGGGGTTGACCAAACCATCGAGTACCTGGATTCCTTTAACGGAATACCCTTCACATAGATATGGCGAGTTCTCCCATCCCTATCACCTGAGCCAGTGCCTATCCGCAGCCTTACAAGTTGTGACGATTTGCTATGCGGCAGGCGAAACCCAAATGGCACCAGCCAATCAGCCAAGTGGGGGAAATTCCTGCTGTGCCCCTGTCCCAACGGCACATGACAGCATAGCAAGGTCAACCACACAAGCCCTAAAAGTAGGGAGAGGTGGGCGGGTGTTCCAAATGCACGCACTGAAAGAGGAAGCTCTGGGTCATGTGCATGGGCATAAATAGGTCCCTCGAACCGTTTGGACTGGGTCCCATTGGCCAGATTGCACCCAGTTACGAGAGACCTACCAATCGGGTGTTGTGGCTGACCAATCATACCCACCCACAACACAGGATATTGGTTTTCCAGGTCTCATCGCAATACGTGCCCTCTTTAAGGGAGGACCCGATTTCTGACATGAGATCCCACCTAGCAGCTCCTTAAACTTTTTGAAATCAGCCTTCTTAAAGTCCAGAATGCATGTCTGACTCCTTTCCCTTGCCTCTGTATCATAAAACCCAAGAGGACGTTATCTCTTTCTCCTCCCAAGGTTAGCCCTTCTGCATTGTAGCATGTCTTGGGGTGGGGGGTGGGGAAAACACAAAAACAATGGCTTTGATAAGGGCAGAGATCAGTGGTAGAGTGAGTTAGTGAATGAAATCCCATTTTGGTTTATGATACGGGAATGAATGACGAGAAGAAATATTTTGAAGCTCTGGGTGGCTAATAGAGAAACTAGCTCAAAGACACTGGGGATCAAAGGAAGGAAACTTAAATATTTCTGAGATTCAAAACGGCTAATATGATAAGCAAGAGAGAGAGATGGCATTTCAAAGGGAATGGCATAAATATTATTCCTAAATCATAACCTGGACTTTTGCTAATGTAAAAAGTCTGTTTTTAAATGGTGCTGGCTAGGAATTCTTTCTCAGTTAGTGATTTCTTGCAAGCTCTGTTGAAAAGTCATGTAAATATGAGGATCAATGCCCAGAAATGTTAGGATAAACCCCAAGGTGGTTGTCACCAATGGAAGCGAAGGCTCAAAAAAAGCTCAATATGGAGGCCAAATGGCCGAAATATTGGGAAATATTGGAACAAGAAGGAGACAAATTGAAATTGCAGAGTTTTGAGAAATTAAAAGATAAAGTGCGAGATTGGCTTCATTATTATCAAATAAGAGAGGCCTATAATTTGGACAAAATATTGGCTTCCAGGTGGGAAAATCAAAATTGGAAACAGAACTGTTAGATCCCAAAACTAAGATACTCTCAAGAATGTATAACTTGCTGTTAAAATGGAATACGCAGGATGAAACGGTTAAATCTGCAATGATTAAATGGGCACAGGATATCAGTCATAACATCATGTTTGCTGACTGGGAACAGTTGTGGACCACAGGTATGAAATTTACGGCATGTAATACCTTAAGAGAGAATATTATGAAAATGATATACAGGTGGTACATGACCCCAGTCAAGCTTGCAAAAATTTATCATTTGCCCGATAATAAATGTTGGAAATGTAAAGAAACTGAAGGTACATTCTTTCACCTTTGGTGGACGTGCCCAAGAATTAAGGCTTTCTGGGAAATGATCTATAATGAAATGAAAAAGGTATTTAAATATACCTTCCTGAAGAAACCAGAGGCCTTCCTTCTGGGCATTGTCGGCCAATTGGTGCCAAAGAAGGACAGAACTTTCTTTATGTATGCAACAACAGCAGCAAGAATACTTATTGCGAAGTATTGGAAGACACAAGATCAACCCACCCTGGAAGAGTGGCAGATGAAGGTGATGGACTATATGGAATTGGCAGAAATGACTGGCAGAATCCGAGACCTGGGAGAAGAGTTGGTGGAGGAAGACTGGAAGAAATTTAAAGACTATCTTCAGAAATATTGTAAAATTAATGAATGTTAAAATGATGTTCGGATTGGCAATAAGTGGTATTCAGCAACAAAAGTTAATAAGAATATGCAAAAATGAATTGATAAATGGATGAAAAGATAGAGTCATAATATGTTAGGATATAGAGCTAAGATAAATGATAGAGGGTAAGGATTTGCTGAATTGATTATGTAAATGGGAATGCAAAAAGGGGAGGTGTGAGGAGGTCAAGGAAACAAGCAAATGAGCTTAAAAACATCAAAAAAGGGATTTGTTTTTTGTATTTTTCTATTTTTTCTTTTTTATGTATTTTTAAATTTTTCTTTTTCTTGGTTTTTCTTTTATTCTGTAAATCTTTGTCTTTTGTAAAACTCTAATAAATATCTTTAAAAAAAACAGAAATGTTAGGATAAAAACGACATCTTCTGTAGGACAGCCTGAAACACCTGCTGAGTAAGAATTTTGGTATAAATCATGCTTCTTAAGAATCATTGGAAAGCTTTTTGAAGTATGACTTGCCTGTCACTGCTAAGCTTTTCAGAACTTTGTGTGTATGTTCTTTGCTTTTGTATTATACTACTTTTTAAATAGTTTTATTTGAAGAATCATATATTCCATAAGATACAGTCGGGCTCCTCTAGCTCCACCCCCCAAACTGTCTCCGCCCCAGAAAGAATCCTTTATTCAGGGTGTGCATGGTGGGTCCCTGGTTCCCTTGGGAGTCAAGGACTCTTCTCATCATATAGGGTGCCATCAGGTGATTCTGCCATTTCCCCTCATTTGGCTCTAACTCACCACTGGGTCTTGGTACCACAAACTGTTCTCTATTGACTAGATGTCTATGGTCTTCTGTCTCAATGGTGTTTGGAGACCGACTTGCTCCATTTTCACCTCCCTCCAACTTCCCCCACTTTCCCTCTTCCATACTCTCTCTTGCCTTCCTTGGCAGTACTCCAATCAGCTCTGATCCAGAAGTTCTCCCTCCAATGGCCTCCCATTGTAGTCATCTGCTCTCCTGATGGCTGCCTCTTACGTAGCCATGGTGTGTGAAGGGATGTATATCTCAACCCACTGAAGCTCACCTCTTAAGGTCTGGATGTGTTGACATTCAGCGGGGCAAAAAGCAGGACATGGCAGAGGTCAGTAGCCACCTCCTTGATCTCCCCACATATGTAAACATTCTGTTTGGCTATTGGTGGTTTGAAAAAAACATTTTATTATTATTATTACGACCTTCCATCTTTCTCTTTTTCAAAACCCTTTTATGTCAGAGCAATCCTGTTTAATCCATAAGGAGACAGGCACACTTCATAATGCTTAGTCAGCTGAGCAGGTTAGGGGTATCTAAATGCCAGATATACTCAGAAGCAAAACATGGCAGCTGCCTTTGTGTCAGGACTCCCGGTTCCTGTATTGATAACACAGCAAGCGTAGTTAATTAAAAAGGAAGATTTATTGCAAAAACAGAGTTCGCTGGACGGCTCTAACAAGCCACCAGCCTCATCCATCATGATGACCCTTCTGAAGACTGCTTCCTGCAAGGCCAGAAGCAACTGAACTTTTGCTTCTGACGTCTCTTGTTTTGCTTCCTGTCTTGGAGCCCTCCCATTCACCGAGACCTTGGACTGAGAGGGTCAGCTCCCACCTCTTCCCCATTCTCTGAGGGGCTGTCTTAGCTCTTGACCGCCTGATAAACTGCTTCCTTCCTTCCATTTTGCACTTCTCAAGAGTGTTGGCAGGATTCTGGCTCGTTTTCAGTCATTCCTTTATCAACTTGCATTCCAAGGGGCAGGGAAGTTGATACTAGCCGATGCTCATCCTGCCTGGCAGTTAACCCTAACTGTTCCTGGATGCTTCCTTCAGCTGGTTGCAAACTTTCCCTGGTATCTGGGTGCAAACTTTCCCTGGGGGCTGGCTCGTTCATGACACTTTGCATACTTTGGCCGGAACATGGGAAAGTGGGAACCTCTTACTAAAAGAAGCAAGTCCCAGTGTTTTCAATGGGCCTCATTCCCAGGTAAGCATGCATAGGCTTGTAGCCTAAGCAACTGGGTAACATATTGCCGGTACATTTCCCCTAAGTGCTGGTTTTGACCTTTAAAACCCTATGCGGCCTAGGACCCTCGTACTTATGGGACCGCCTCTCCTGGTATGTCCTGCAGAGGACGCTAAGGTCCATGAATAATAATAGCTTAAAGGTCCCGGGCACTAAGGAAGCCAGACTATCCTCCACCAGGGCCAGGGCTTTTTCAGTAATGGCTCCGACTGGTGGAATGCTCTTTCCCATGAGACTAGGGCCCTGCAGGACTTGATCTCCTTCCGCAGGGCCTGTAAGACAAAGCTATTCCACCTGGCCTTCAATTTGAATTAGCCTGATCCTCTATTCCCTTTTCGCTTTCCTCTTCTATGAAGGAACCCTTTCTGGGACCCCACATTTAAATTCTTCCCTGGTCTCTTTGCTGGCCCTAGTAGGACCAACTTGGCCAGTTAGCCCTGGTGATCATTCGATGTCTATTGACTGGGTTTTTGTTTTGTTTTTGTTCATTTTTTTCCTTTTCCTTTCCTTTTCTTTTCCCAAAATGACCCCTGAATTTTTGAATTTTATTGATATTGATGCTGCATTTTATGTTGTATTTTATGCTGTTTTATGCTGTTTTTAAGTCACATTTTAATCAATGTTTTATATTTGCTGTTAGCTGCCCTGAGCCCAGTTTTTGGGCCGGGAAGGGCGGTGTATAAATAAAAATTTATTATAAAAATTATTTATTAGAAGTGCTAGGGAAACTTTCCCATTCCACTAATAAAGATGAAAACTAAAAAAGAAAGGAAATGGGTATGGAATATCACTGAGGGCTGGGGGTTGAGAGAGACATTGCTATACCCCCTCTCTCTGTGTTGCCACAGCTCTGATTATGAGTCCCTTCCACAAAATGTAGGCGTACAACTCATCACAAACTTAGAAAAGCTGTGGGTGGCAATCTGGCAGAATACACCATAAGCAATGAGAGATGGAGGGGCATCAACTCTCTAAATGTCCCAATGTCCTTCCCGGGAGCAGCAGTCGTACCAAGCCAGGTAGAACAACACAAGAAGTACATCAAAAGAAAGAAATCCTTTTGATGGCGAGTGTTTAGAGCAAACAAACAAAAAAGCCACAAATTCAAAGTTGTGATAAAGCTTGTCTCAATTATGTGTAAAATAAATAAATAAACAAACCCCAAACCCATTTTAAAAAGTGTGTGTATTTGGTCTAATATTACCGTGCTTTTAAAGAAAAATCACTTGAAGGGTTTTTGCTTTTTGCTTGCGACAGACGTACATGCTCAGACATAATGACCTATTCCCGAGCCAGAATCTAGTACGAAAAGAGTATTAGAACTGATTCAAGAATTTGGTCATGTGGCAGGATTTAAATTGAACAAGTCAAAAACTAAAGTTCTTGAGAAAAACTTAACACCGATTGAGAAAGAGAGGTTTCAGAAGGAGACTGGTTTGACATTAGCTAAGAAAGTAAAATACTTGGGGGTTAATATGACTGCTAAGAACTTAAACTTATTTAAAGATAACTATGAGAAATGCTGGACAGAAGTGAAAAAAGACTTAGAAATATGGTCAAATTTGAAGCTTTCCTTGTTGGGTCGAATTGCAGCTATAAAGATGAATGTATTGCCAAAAATGTTATTTCTGTTTCAGTCATTGCAAATTTTGGGCAGGATGGACTGTTTCAAGAAGTGGCAGAAAGATATTTCTAGATTTGTCTGGCAGGGCAAGAAGCCCAGAATAAAATTTAAAATACTAACTGATGTAAAGGAAAGAGGTGGATTTGCCCTGCCAGACCTTAAACTCTATTATGAATCAGCAGCATTCTGCTGGTTGAAAGAATGGCTGCTTCTTGAGAACACAGACATTTTGGATTTAGAAGGTTTTAATAATGTTTTTGGGTGGCATGCATATTTGTGGTATGACAAGGTTAAAGCACATAAAGCATTTAAAAACCATATTGTCAGGAAAGCATTGTTCAATGTATGGATAAGATATAAAGACTTATTGGAAAATAAAACCCCAAGGTGGTTGTCACCAATGGAAGCGAAGGCTCAGAAAAAGCTCAATATGGAGGCCAAATGGCCGAAATATTGGGAAATTTTGGAACAAGAAGGAGATAAACTGAAATTGCAGAGTTTTGAGAAATTAAAAGATAAAGTGCGAGACTGGCTTCATTATTATCAAATAAGAGAGGCCTATAATCTGGAAAAAAAAATTGGCTTCCAGGTGGGAAAATCAAAATTGGAAACAGAATTGTTAGACCCCAAAACTAAGATACTTTCAAGAATGTATAACTTGCTGTTGAAATGGAATACGCAGGATGAAACGGTTAAATCTGCTATGATTAAATGGGCACAAGACATTGGTCATGACATTATGTTTGCTGACTGGGAACAGTTATGGACCACCGGTATGAAATTCACGGCATGTAATGCCTTAAGAGAGAATATTATGAAAATGATTTATAGGTGGTACATGACCCCAGTCAAGCTTGCAAAAATATATCATTTGCCCGATAATAAATGTTGGAAATGTAAAGAAAATGAAGGTACATTCTTTCACCTTTGGTGGACGTGGCCAAAGATTAAGGCTTTCTGGGAGATGATATATAATGAAATGAAAAAGGTATTTAAATATACCTTCCTGAAGAAACCAGAGGCCTTTCTCCTGGGTATAGTCGGCCAATTGGTGTCAAAGAAGGATAGAACTTTCTTTATATATGCAACAACAGCAGCAAGAATACTTATTGCAAAGTATTGGAAGACACAAGAGCTACCCACCCTGGAAGAGTGGCAGATGAAGGTGATGGATTATATGGAATTGGCGGAAATGACTGGCAGAATCCATGACCTGGGAGAAGAGTTGGTGGAAGAAGACTGGAAGAAATTTAAAGACTATCTTCAGAAACACTGTAAAATTAATGAATGTTAAAATGATGTTGGACTGAAAATAAGTGGCATTAGCAGATGATTGGCAGCCATGGCAATGCGTGCTATTTGGGCAATCCCCCCCCAAAAAAAATCATTGCTGTCCACAAAAATAGGGGTCAGCTCAATTAAAAGTGTTGGTGCTGACCTTTAAAGCCCTAGAGCATCTCCACCCGCATCACCCACCCCCACTGAGGTCCAGCTCCGAGGGCTTTTTGGCAGTTCCCTCCCTGCGAGAAGTGAGGTTACAGGGAACCAGGCAGAGGGCCTTCTTGGTAGTGGCTTCTGCCCTGTGGAACACCCTCCCACCAGACGTTAAAGAGAACAACAACTATCCGACGTTTAGAAGACATCTGAAGGCAGCCCTGTTTAGGGAAGTTTTTTAATGACTGATGTTTTAATGTATTTTAACATTTTAACATGTTGGAAGCTGTCCAGATGGGCAGAATATAAGTATTATTACATGGAGGTATGTAATACATGGAAAAATACGGTATATATTTTCAGGCAATATTGACTGCAAAAAATGCTTAAATCCTTCCCCCCCCCCCATCTTCTGTGCTGACAGCTGAACTTTCACAGGGAGTGTATAAAGCGGGACTGGGAGAAAAAATTGTATTTTCATGCAAACCCACATAATTCACACTTTCTGAAACACTGTGTGAACTGAAACTGTCCTTCAAAGGATGCAGTTCTCTAACAAAAAAAAATTGTAAAACTTTTGTATTTCAGGAGAAAGTGTACATAACAATGCATATACTGTACTGGTGTAAAAAGCAGACAAAAATACTATACTAGCAGAAATTGTCATGGAGGAGGTCGCTTTCCCTTGTCCTCCCTCCTTCATGACAAACTTTACATACAAAAATGTGTATGTTAGAAGTACAAGAGGAATAATAATCACAAACTGATGCGGAAATGTGGATAAATAATAAAGAGAGACTTATTTGTCTATCCAACACTGAATCAAAATATGAGGATTAAAAACATTGAATAGATTGTTTTTAGCTATTACCAAGCAATCCTAAAGTGACAGCAATTGGGAAGATCTCATGAAAGAAGAAATGTCACTTCTTAAGTCCTGCCACATTTGCCCCAGTCAGGGTGGAATGCGAAGGATAGGGTGGTTGTTGTTTTTCCCCATTTTGCCCAGAAATCACTGGAGAGGAAAATCACTGGGGTGCAAAATCCCCAGTCCTGGCACAGCTCTATAATAATAAATAAATAAATAAATAAATAATTTTATTTGTATCCCGCCCTCCCCGGCCAAAGCCGGGCTCAGAGCGGCTAACAACAAGTAAAAATAGCACAGTGTACATAAAATCACACAGTCAATTAATTAAAATACATTCTAAAATCAATTCAGAATCAAATCAATGGCAACCATTGAGCTAGAGTTCTATGAGGATTACAGAAGGGGAGAAGGGGTCAGACTGTGCCTTGGCCAAAGGCCTGGCAGAACAACTCACTCTTGCAGGCCCTGCAGAAAGATGTCAAGTCCCGCAGGGCCCTAGTCTCTTGTGACAGAGCATTTCACCACATCGGGGCCACAGCCGAAAAAGCCCTGGCTCTGGTTGAGGCCAGCCTAAACTCCCTGTCACCCGGGATCTCCAAGATGTTTTTATTTTAAGACCGTAAGGTCCTCTGTGGGACATACCAGGAGAGGCGGTCCTGTGGGTACGAGGTTAAAGGTTAAAACCAGCACCTTAAACCTGATCCTGTACTCCACCGGGACCCAGTGCAGCTGTCACAGTACCAGGTAAATGTGATCCCATGGCAAGGACCCCGTAAGGAGTCTCACTGCGGCATTCTGTACCCGCTGGAGTTTCTGGGTCAGTCTCAAGGGCAGCCCCACACCCTTCTGGAGTGTGCCAGGGAAATGAGGTGACTTCATATCCGACAGATTCAAAGCATCCCGAAATCTACAGGTCCCAACACACCTTGAGTGGCACATCAACACCCACAGAGCTTTCTGCAGGTTTATCAGGGGTTCCTCCAGGGCTGTGGCGGAGCAAGCCGACTGGGGCCAGCTGCCCACGGGGTGGGGAGAGCCGGGGCAGAACGCTCTGTGGGGCCTCCAAGGAGTCTGCCTGCCTCCTCCCACTCAGCCGCCCTATAGCTGAGGGGGAGGTGGCGGATGGACCGTTTGGGGCAGCACGGAGCTGGCGGGCACCAAAGCCACCGCATCACTCTGAGGAGAGACACGTGGCTCGGGCACGCTGCAGGCCCCATGGTGAGTGCCGCCCGGCATTTTGTCACCCTCCAATGGTGATGCCCAGGGTGACCCACACCCACCGCACCCCCCCTTCTTCCACCCCTGCTCCAGGGACCTAAATGCTACCCCACCAGTGCTCTCCACTGGTGGAGTGGAATGAAAAGTCATTAGGGAATAAAAGTGAAGGAAGGCTGTTAAAATGGATTTGCCTTGCATTTTAGACCAATATTCATTAACCATCCAGAGTTTGTTTAGATAGGCAAATGAGGCAGAGTGGGGAACCCTATAGAGAGCATCCGGTTGGCATCTGTCTGTCTTAGCCAGGGGTCAGCAACCTAAGGTTCATGGGCCGGAAGCGGCCTGCAGAGGTCATTTGACCGACCCACAAGCTGCTCCTAAACTGAGCTGCCTGCTTGTGTGCTGCGCTAAAGCGGTGCAACACTGTGTGGGGACTTCCTTCCACGGTGCCAGAAATCACATCTGCGCATGCACAGATTGCTGAAAATCACTGGTGTCTGCACGATCCGTCCCATGGAGGGATCTCCACGGGATTGATCTGGCTCAGGCAAGATAAACCTTACTGACCCCTGCTCTCGGCAGACAATGCAAGAGTGTTGTGGTGTGCCATAGTGGTGCAATTGTGATTCAGGAAGTTCATAGCTTAAATCTCACCTCAGCCGTAAATGACCAGGTGGCCTCAAGCAACTCATTCTTTTAGCAACCATCACAACCTACATCGGCAATGGAGGAATAATGATACTGATTTATCTTACAGAGGGGTTGTAAGGGTTGCTAAGACGTGAGCATGAAACGTGGTCCCTAAATGTTATGACACTGTACAGGCTAAAAGTATTTTTGGAAATGCAGAGGGAGGGAGGGAGATTCTAGTGTGATGCTTGATAGCAGCTCGTTTGCCATGATCCATTCTTCTCTTTTTACATTTCTAAAAAAGGAAAAGAAAACCTGCGTAGGGTGAAGCTTGCATCAGGCACTCCATTTGTGATTGCATAAATGCTGTTCCAATTACTCGAGTGATGTGGAGTGCCCCTACTAGCTTCTATAATTCACCCACCTTGTGGAGAGGAGCCACAATTGTAAGAAAAGGATTGAGTTATAGATCTGTACTTCTCCAGCAGCAAGGTCGTTTGTTCTGAAACTGCTAAGCATGTGATCCTAAAGCAGACATTTAATCAACTTGCCACAAGTGAATCAGTGTGCAATGTGGTAAAATTAGGAAGGCGAAGCTCTCAATGACCCCTATTATCCTTGGGGAGCTATAGTTCCCAGAGTTCCATGGGAAGAAGGATTGGTTGTTAAGCTTCTCTGGGAATTGTAGCTCAGTGAGCGGAATCGGGGCCTCCAAACGAATCTCAGCACCCTTAACAAACTACAGGTTCAATAATTCTTTGGGAGAAGCCATGACTGTTTCAAGTTGTATCACAACTTTCCCCTGCCCCTTTTGTTTTTCCTTCTGCACAGGTTCTGTTTCTGTTTCTCTTTTTGTTTGTTTGTCTCTTACCATGTTTGGTGCACATATAGTTATGCACTTTTTGGACTTTCAATAAAGATGTGTGTGTGTGTGTGTGTGTGTGTGTGTAGTGCTTTTTTCTTTAAAAAATGTTTCCTACTCATATTGAAATACTGCCCCTCAATGAGGCCAAACCTAGATTCACAAAACGTTTAGGAGTATGCGCACCCCTGCATTCCCCCAGAAAAATATCTCTCTCTCTCTCTCTCTCTCTCTCTCTCTCTCTCTCTCTCTCTCTCTCTCTCTCTCATATCACAGTGCTTTAAATGTATGGTGTCAGTGTGACCTTAGTGGTGTTGCTCTCGCTATGAAACTCCTGAAAAAGTGAAGCATAACTGGCTTGCTTTTAATTTCATCTTCAATTTACTTGCTTAGGAGGACTTTGGGCTCCTGACATATTGCTAATAATCTGACAGTTTATCTGACTATGTTAGTTGGTGGGGTATTAAGGTTTAGGAATGAACAAGAGTAATCTGCAATGAAATTTGATGTGCATCTGCACCTGCCGAAAGAAGTACCCGTATCCAGGACTTCACCCCCGAAGGCACACTCGTCTATTGTCTCGTGAGACAGACAGATGCCAATCATGTTAGAGCCAATATTTGTGGTGCGTGCACATAGGATACTTTCTCTATTTTTGCAAATATCCTCGCAGGTTCCACATAAAGGTTGACAACCCCTGTGCTAGAGAGTGGCTGTCAACCCTAAGCCTCAACATTGTACTGCTGTATGGTTGGTGGTTTCTGAGAGGAGAGAGGCTGAGGTCTACTAAGGTGGCTGGCAAAGGCTTTTTCTCTCTCTTTCTCATTTTAAATATGCTATATTGCTATATTTCTTATTTTAAAATACTGTTTGATTTGGTAGTAAAGGTAAAGGTAAAGGGACCCCTGACCATAAAGGTCAGCAGTTTGAATCCCCATGACGGGGTGAGCTCCCGTTGCTCGGTCCCTGCTCCTGCCAACCTAGCAGTTCAAAAGCACGCCAAAAAGTGCAAGTAGGTAAATAGGTACCGCTCCGGCGGGAAGGTAAATGGCGTTTCCATGCGCTGCTCTGGTTCGCCACAAGCGGCTTAGTCATGCTGGCCACATGACCCGGAAGCTGTACGCCAGCTCCCTCGGCCAATAAAGCGAGATGAGCGCTGCAACCCCAGAGTTGGCCACGACTGGACCTAATGATCAAGGGTCCCTTTACCTTTATCCAGATATGTACTTACTGTATTGTGGGATCGGTGCTGCTTGTGCCTGCTAGTTACAGCATCCCCATGATATCATCAGCATCAAATTGCCAGCTCGTATTTCCCCCTCTCTCATTTAATCTGGGTTTACTCTTTCACTGGAACATCCAATAAGTTAAAACGACAACAGCAGCAGCCTGTTTCCACTGCCCTGTTTTCAATATCTGAATGACCCATTTGCTATATTAATCCCCATCTGGATGCACCTAGAATCGCAAAAACTCAGATTTGAGGTTTAAAAGGGTTTTTGGTCAACCAACCTCAATTATTTTGACATTATGGTTAGTAGGAATGCAGGGAAAACATGCCCAGTGCAGAAAACCTAAAGATGGTGATGCATAACTTGCTTTATCAAAGCACATGACATAGAAATTATGCTGAGATATTTTTCTAAGGGAAGCCATAAAGATTTTAGAAACATGGGCTATCCAAATAATATCATATTTAAAGAACACCAAAGAGGTTTTTCTACCTTGCATAAATGTATAGGTAAAGGTAAAGAACCCCTGGACAGTTAGGTCCAGTAAAAAGCGACTAAGGGGTTGTGGCACTCAGCTCGCTTTCAGGCCAAGGGAGCCGACGTTTGTCCACAGACAGCTTTCCAGGTCATGTGGCCAGCAGGACTAAACCACTTCTGGCACAACAGGACACCATGACAGAAACCAGAGTGCACTGAAACGCCGTTTACCTTCCCGCTGCAACTCACACTGGCATGCTTTCAAACTGCTAGGTTGGCATAGCGAGGTTCTGACACCTAAAGATAGACTAGGAGTGACACATCAGAATGACAGATGTAGACAAATGTATAGTTTGACTTATATCAAAATACATATGACACATTTTGGGGCAACACATCTATTTTTCAGGAGAAACCAGATTTTGCAACGTAAGAGATATACAGGTGCACAGTAATGGTTGTCTAAATGGTGGGAGAAAGTGAATGGTACCCAGAATTTTATCAAGAGCTACATGACTTCCCAAAGTTATGCATATCTATGAATCATAGAAGAGTGTGTGTGTGTGTGTGTGTGTGTGTGTGTGAGAGAGAGAGAGAGAGAGAGAGAGAGAGAGAGAGAGAGAGAGAGAGTATTCCGGGATGTTGAATAGATTACTGTTGTTGTCATCATATATTTATTTATACCCCACCTTTTCCCCTGACAGGGGCTTACAGATAAGAACAGCTAAAAATATAGAAGAATAACAATCATAATAATAATTCAACTGTGACTGAATTAAAACCATATATATCACACACACACACACACACGATCTATTTAAGGCATACATATAATTACAATTCAAAACAGCATGGCAACAGTTGTTTCCTTAAATGCAGTCAGTTCCCAAAAGCCTTTTGGAAGAAGAAAGTCTTCACCTAGGGTGTGGTTGGTTGTGTTGGATTGTATGTAACACAATCTGTAGAAAACACAACTTGATAAAAGAGACAATGCACGTATTTTTGCAAACTAAGAAATCTTTAATAAAAAAATATATTTTTAAAAAAGAAAAAGAAATTCTTCACCTGCTGGTGGAAGGAAAACAAGGAAGAAGGAGACATTCTGGGGGCAGAGAAATGTTAGAAAAGAAATTGCATGGATTCCGAGCCTTGACAATCTAACTCCTAAGTGGTTAAATGACAGGATAGATGGTAAGTCTTTCTTAAGTGCAGTGGTGTGATAATTGGTCTATACACATCCATGCCTAGTTGATACCTGCCAGCTGATTTGCAAGTCCTGCTTTCGGCATGGGTCAGCTGTGCAAGAGAGTTCACCATTGAGAAGCCAGTGCTTTTCTGCTGGGGAGCCTTCTTGAGCAGCCCTTCCCAGCAGGTTGGGTCCAGTCTCACTGTCAATTAGCCAGATTGGGACAAGGAATCTTAATGTCACATGAAGACTAATGGACCTACTCTGGTGAGTAGACAGCTTGATGAAAATGTCAAGCAAGCGTATGGAAGCTGCGAGAAAGCTGGATTCCATGCTGGGGATCATTAGGAAAGGGTTTGAAAAATGCAACTGCCAATATCTGAATAAAAGGTAAAGGGACCCATGACAGTTAAGTCCAGTCGCGAACGACTCTGGGGTTGTGGCGCTCATCTCACTTTACTGGCCAAGGGAGTCAGTGTTTGTCCACGGATAGTTTTTCATGTGGCCAGCATGACTAAGCCGCTTCTGGCGAACCAGAGCAGCACACGGAAATGTCGTTTACCTTCCCGCCGCAGTGATACCTATTATCTACTTGCACTTTGACGTGCTTTCGAACTGCTAAGTTGGCAGGAGCTGGGACCAAGCAACGGGAGCTCACCCCTTTGTGGGGATTCGAACCGCCGACCTTCCGACTGGCAAGCCCAAGGCTCAGTGGTTTAGACCACAGCGCCACTGCTAATATCTGAATGCTGTTATAAAAAATCAAAAGTGCAGTCACACTCAGAACAGCATACATATTCCAGTCGCTGCATCTTAAAAAGGATATTGTAGGGGGGTTGGGATTCAGAAAACGGCACCCAAAATAATCACGGGGATGGAGTAGCTCTGCAATGAGGAAAGATTGCAACTTTGGGGCCTTTTTCAGTTTACAGGAACGGTGAGTATGAGGAGATTTGATAGAGGTGTATAGAATTATGGTGTGTAGAAAGTGAATGGAGATGGATTTTTCTCCCTTTTGCATAATACCGTGGAAAATCAAATGGAGATGAATGTTGGAAGATTCAGGACACGTAAAAGGAAATCCTTATTCATATAGTTAAACTATGGGGCTTGCAAGCACAACGTGTAGTGATTGTCACCAACTTGGACGACGTTAAAAGGGAACCAGACTATGGAGGCTAGTTGTTGGGAAACCACAAGCAGGGACACTGCTCTTGCACTCAGATCTGGGTGGTGTCCCAGGACAGACAGGGGATGCCCTTGGGTCAAGGGAAGGGGGAGTATCAGAGCAGGGCTAGTCAGACAGGGAAAACAGGGAAATGATGGACAAAGCATTGGAAGAGAAGGCGAAGAGCAGTCAAGTGGTGTCAGGGCTCTGCAATGCTAGAGAGCCCTGCCACCAACCAGGGAGTTCAGGAACAGAAGGGGAAGTGGTGTCTTTAGCACAGGTGAGGAGAGAGTTAAAACACAGGGATTCCCACATCTGCTGTGTTGGAGAAGGAGCCGAAGGAAGCCACTCCCCGAATCTGACTCTTCAGATTTAGATGCATGATTCGGAACTGTAGCTGTTTCTGCATATGTAAATAAAGAACTGTAAATATCTCTGTGAGTGAGCAGAGGGTGTTTATTGCGAAGAGCAGACACAACCTTGACAGTTGGCCACTATGAGAAAAAATGCTCGACTAGGTGGGTCTTTGGTCTGACCCTGCAGGGCTCTCCTTATGTTCTGAAGCACACACCGTCACGTTTTGGTAAGATCAAAATAAGAAAGAAGGTTTTGCGGCATCTCTACCTTATTAGGTGGGGGGGGGAGAGAAATTATATCATCATCACATAAACCGTTCAATTTCTCTCACTCTCTAAGTTTATACACGCATACATATACAGATATACCGATGCACAGATACACACAGGAACACTAGGGGCTGTACCCTCCACTCACCAACCCTTCTGTCATCCCCCCTACATTAACCCATTAGAACGTTGGGAGGTGAGACCCACTGGCAGAGGAAGAGGAGTATGGGGGGAGTGCACCACCCCCGACAGCGCGATCCTGGTGGGGTGCCATCGTGGCTCCTCCCCCCGGCCAGCGCTAGGCACCATGCCCCCGCAGGCGGCATGTCACGCCCCCAGGATGCGCACCAGCACCGCCTCTGCCTGCTCTCTGCCCCCCCCCAGTGCTGGAGCATGAAGCTCCACCACTGGTGAGACCATTTCAAAAGGGTTTCCATAAAACTGTCAACATGTAGCAAACATGCATGCATTTTGTCATTCCACTTCCACTGTGGGAGCCATCAGCCTTTCTCATAGGTATGGAATTCCTCTTGGGAGGCTGAAGTTGATAAGAGTTGTTGGCAAAAACCAGCAGAAGACTGAAAGTTGCAACAAATTTTCAGAAATGACTGGCAGAATCCGAGACCAGGGAGAAGAGTCGGTGGAAGAGGATTGGAAGAAATTTAAAGACTATCTACAGAAATACTGTAAAATTAATGAATGTTAGAATGATGTTGGATAGAAATTAAGTGGTTTCCAGCTGTAATGCTTTAAGAATATGGAAAAAGGGTATAAATAGGTAAAAACATAATTAAAATGATGTTGGATTGGAAATAAGTGGTATTTGTAACAAAGTTAATAAGAATATGCAAAAATGAATTGATAATGGATGAAAATACTGAGTTATAAAATGTTAAGTTATAGAGATAAGATAAATGAAAGAGGGTAAGGATTTGCTGATTTGATTATTTAAATGGGAATACAAGAAGGGGAGGTGTGAGGAAGTCAAAGAAACAAGCAAATGAGTTTTAAGTTATGAAAAAGAATTGTTTTTAATTTTTCTTATTTTTTCTGTGTGTTTATTCTTATTTTTTTTGTTTCTTTTAGTATGTGTTTTTGTATATTTTTTTTGTAAAATCTTAATAAATATTTCTCAAAAAAAGAAAAAGAAAGTTGCAACAAATTTTTACCCCAAACAAAAATAATTCAAAGTAAGGGTTCCTGTTTAAGAACGTAAGAAAATCCTGTTGGATCACACCAAATGCTCACCTAGCTCAGCATCCATGTTTCCACAGTGGCCCTCCCTTGCACCCCCAACATCTGGTGTTGACTGCCATACTGTCTCTGATTCGGCAGTTTCCATATAGCCATCATGACCAGTAGTCATGAGACTTCTCCTCCATGAATATGTCTCATCCACTTTTAAAGCTCTCAAAGCTAATAGTTACAACACCATCTTGTGCCAGGGTGTTTCAAAAAAATGAACTAACTTGGAATGTCTGTGGAATTTCAAAGGAAACAGCAGAGATTTTGATAAGACTAGCAAAATTTCTCAAGGATTGTCTGAGAGCTTGGGCTCCAGGAAAAAGTAGCTGTTTCTATGGGAAGGCACAGAGTGACCTTCCCATAGAATTATCTGGATTATAGCTGGCACAATGCCATATTACCATTTTTACATTAATCCAGACAAAGACCAGCAGCCAATGAAGACTGCTTTATGCATGCTCCTTTGCATATCCATAGAGTTATTCAATATGGGATGAGAAATGGGCCATGCTATTGAAATATACAGAGACATCACCTTGCCAACAAAGGTCCGTATAGTTAAAGCTATGGTTTTCCCAGTAGTGATGTATGGAAGTGAGAGCTGGACCATAAAGAAGGCTGATCGCTGAAGAATTGATGCTTTTGAATTATGGTGCTGGAGGAAACTCTTGAGAGTCCCATGGACTGCAAGAAGATCAAACCTATCCATTCTTAACGAAATCAGCCCTGAGTGCTCACTGGAAGGACAGATCCTGAAGCTGAGACTCCAATACTTTGGCCACCTCATGAAGAAGAAGAAGAAGAAGAAGAAGAAGAAGAAGAAGAAGAAGAGTTTGGATTTGATATCCCGCCTTTCACTCCCTTTAAGGAGTCTCAAAGCGGCTAACATTCTCCTTTCCCTTCCTCCCCCACAACAAACACTCTGTGAGGTGAGTGGGGCTGAGAGACTTCAAAGAAGTGTGACTGACCCAAGGTCACCCAGCAGCTGCATGTGGAGGAGCGGAGACGCGAACCCGGTTCCCCAGATTTTGAGACTACCGCTCTTAACCACTACACCACACTGGCTCTTCATGAGAAGAGAAGACTCCCTGGAAAAGACCCTGATGTTGGGAAAGGGAACAAGGAAACAAGGAGAAGGGGACAACAGAGGACAGGATGGTTGGATAGTGTTCCCAAAGCTACTAACATGAGTTTGACCAAACTGCAGGAGGCAGTGGAAGACAGAGGTGCCTGGCGTGCTCTGGTCCATGGGGTCACAAAGAGTCAGACATGGCTAAACGACTAAACAACAACATTGAAATAGACAATTAAAATGATGGGTATTGCTATAGCTCTTTTTTACACCTCAAGGTTGCAATTCAAGGTTCCAAATTGAATAATTTGCCATTCTTTGTTTCAAGCTGTAACATGAGCAGCAGTGTGTCAAAAGTTGAACACTTTGTGCATTCATTGGACTGAGGTGCACAATTCTGCACTGCATTGCCATTCCTGGTAGTTTCAGTTTCCATTGTGTAGCAGGACTGTTTCCCCTGCAAATCTGTAGGTTACTCTAATAAGGTAAAAAACAAGGCAAGAACTGAATGACCACCCAATCAAAGTATGAAATATTGAAAAGGTCAAAGGAGTGTAACTCACTACAAAGATTCATTGAATATAAATTAAGCATTAAACTCCTGATACCTCATTCTCTTGACTGAGTTGTAATGAGAATGGAAGATGGCAGAAAATTAATCCCTTCTCATTAAAAAGCTTGTAATAAGAATGTGGAAATTGGTACGAATGTAACCTATTCTCATTAGCATCTTCATGAAGGGTCTTTGTGGCCTTCTTCAGATGTCATAGCAATGAACATTTCTGTGCTAATAAAACACGGGAGTGCAGAAAATGTGGTTATACCAAGTCAGGTTTACATGCTTATGTCTTAAGTTCTCTCATTAAATAATCAGAAATCCATGAACTTTTCCAGTACGCTTCATAGTAGAGCATAAGATATATTCTTTTTGTTTATTTTATGGGTCATTTCCTATGAAATGAGTGGCTGCAGCAACCCAGCCAGGTGGGCATGGCATAAATGATAATTATTAATTATTATTACGAAGCATCTCAAGTAATTTCACAGTCCAATAAAAACAGATATCAAATAATTGCTATATATAAAAACAGTTTAAAGTTTGCATTCATGAAAACTATTAAAAACCATTCCATATATAAAAACAGCTAAACCTATTATGCAGTTTCAAATCCGTTACAGATACAATGCATGCTACACACACAGACACAAAAACACACACACACACAAACACAGACATAAAAATGGAAAACTGTCATTGCACAGCCCCCATTGAAGGATTTGTGGTGCCTCATCACAATCCTGGATTTGCATGAAAGGCGTCTGAAGAAGAGGAGAGGGTGGCAGCTTCACCACTGGGCAGAAGGTGAAAAAGATGCTTCCTCGTTGCAATGTGTGGGAGGAGGAAGATGAGGGAAGTTACCATGGGGGTGGCTTGTGTGTGAGGGGAGTTGCACAAAACTTCTCCTCTGCCTCCCCCACAAAAAAGCAGGAAACACAAAATTTGCCACAGAGTTTATCTGCAGTTGACACTCTAATTGTAGCAGAGAACTAGAATTCTGCCTACAAAACTCCCACCTTACATTTTGCAAGCATTGAAAGGGGCGGGGAAGGCTTATTTTCCAACCAGCTTTCATGATATGTGCAGCCTGATCCAATGCATATTCCAAGTGTGATTCAGTGGTTGAAGTGTTGCAGTATGACTGGGGAGACGCTGGATCAAATCCCCACTTGGTCATGAAGCTCCTGGGCCAGTCAAGATCTCACAATGTTTGGGGAAGAGCAAATATATTTGAAAGAGGTGACCCTGTTTGCTCCCTTGAAAGGTAGGTGGTATAAAAGCAACAAGACCACCCCTTCATCCTTCTGTTTTTTAAAGCTGTGATGGATAAACTCTTCCAGGTACAATTTGGACTGATTCAGGTCAGCCTGGGATTCAGCCTAATCTGCTTGAGACAGACCTGGATTGCCCTTGGTCAGCTCAGGTGTGGTCTGGAGGGGAATGTGGAAGTGGAGACTGTCAGGAGCTCGTCCTACACTCAAGTAGGACCCTGGCAGAGACACATGTTCAACTGGCATGCTCTCTCCCTCCTGGTCGATCATTCGGGAGCTTCAAAAGCTTTCTTCAGCCCAAACATCACAGCGACCGATGCCAACAGACATTGGCACACTTAGGGATCCACAGAGTCTTTGCAGCTTGAATAACAGACCTCAGCAACTCAGCATTTTGGCTAATCTACTTTATTTACATATAAACACACACGGAGCACTGCAACATGGCTCCCTCCCTCTCTCTAGCATCAGACAGCAAAGAGAAAAAGAACAAAGGACAATAGTCCCACTTCACGGAACACAGCAACACAAACATCCTGTCTCCATCACTTCCCACTCTGTGGACTCAAAACATATACCGTCATGTGATAGACAAAAATCCCATGACTGCAATCATGGAGCAGGAATTCTAACATGGAGGTCTATGGTGCTTTCTCTCCCCACCCCCCAGCCCACACTCCTAACAACATGTTCAATTGGGGTTTAAAACCCTGATCAAAAATAGGGTCAGGAGGAGAAGGGGGGAGGGCATGTTCCCTTGCCCCACCTCTCCTGACTGCACACTATACAAGGATCTCTAACCAGTTTGGGTCCCAGATCCAAATTGGTTTGAACCCAGATCATCCCAGGTTGATTTGGCTACTATGAAGAACCGGATGCACCCTGAATTGGATTAATAGGGGGGCATTTATATGCCGAGACCTAGACAATACAACCTATTCTAATCAAAAGAAGGGCAGGAGGGAGTTCTGGTCAAAAGAAAGAGTGGAAAAAGACTTTCAAGTCATGCCAGCTTAATTTCAGGGTCTTTTCCACAGCAGATAAGTGAATTCGTAGACAGAAAGTAAACAAAAAGATTTTAAAATGTTGCTAATTTTAAGGTAGATTTTGTTACTATGAAAATGTGTACTTTTTAAAGGTTTGTGAGCATATATTTACCCAGTTAAGATAATTACCCTAGTTAAACCTACTTCTGCCTTCATTAAAAGAGTGAAAGTGTGCCAAGAAAAAATAAATACAAGTTGATACTTAAATGGAAATTTAATTGATGCATACAACAATTTGGACTCAGTATACATTTCTTAATTGTTAATCTTAAGAAATGATTTAAATAACCAACTGAAATTAATTTGCCATGTGCAGTTGTCTTATTAAAAAGTAAATTAAATGCATTTTGCAAACCATCTTTTAAAGCGTTACCCTGATAATGATTTCTTCATTCCTCTGATAAAACAATTATTAATGCTGCTGGTTTTTGTCTCTGGTTTAGCCACTGAGGAACACTTCAGGGCAAAAGAAATCTACTCAAAAGATATGAGCTGAACATGAATCAATGTTTTGAAGAAAGTTGAGAAGCATCTGGCTGGGGATGTTTCATCCTGAAGGAGCGTCTCCACCCCCATTGTCCAGCCCGAAAACTGAGGTTCAGCTCTGAGGGCCTTCTGACAATTCCCTCACTGTGAGAAGTGAAGCTACAGGGAGCCAGGCAGAGGGCCTTCTTGGTAGTGGCACCCACCCTGTAGAACACCCTCCCATCAGATGTCAAGGAGATAAGTAACTATGCAACCTTTAGAAGACATCTGAAGTCAGCCCTGTATCGGAAGTTTTTAATGTTTGATGTTTTATCATTTTATTATTAATAATATTAATATTCTGTTGCGAGCTTCCCAGAGTGGTTGGGAAAAGTCCAAGACAGAAGACGACCCCCAAAACGTAAGGGTATGAGGTTCAGGATTTTCTGCAGTAGCCGGAGACATTCTTCAGAAGGATCAACGTGATTGTGATGGATGGTTGCTCAGAAAGAGCGGTCAGAGGCTAATTGCTTGTATGCAATAATTCTTCTGTTAATTACCTCTTGCATGCTGTTTTCTCAAGCCAGAAGCTGGCCAGCTCCTGACACTAGCTATGTCCCTTCCTTTCACTTTGTAAGAAAATAGGTAATCAAGTCTATTGTTGTATCCAGTCTACCTGAGAAACTAAATGTGTGAAAAGGTCTGAGCTGGTTGCTCCAGCTCAGCCACATGGTTCTTACCAGCCATTATTGCACTCCTATGCCAATAGTTCAGGAACTTTCGCCACTTTATAACTAAGCTATGATTTACTGCCTGTGCAACTTTTCTGAAAAGGTATTGGATTTCCAAGCCCTGGCACCAGAATTCATTTTCACTAGAGATACTAGGGACTAATGTTTGGAGCACAGTCTGTGTACTTCGTTTGGGTGAAGAGTGTAGCGAAAACCCATCATATCTTGTTTTCCATTCTTCCTTAGAAGAGAGGTCATGTCTCCCCTTGAGTACAGAAGGTAGAGGATAAGCTCTGACTGGCAGAGTGGTGGAGAAGTCCAGTGGCAATCAACTCTGCTATAGTCATCTCCCAATTTCCAAAAGGTGTCCAGCTGTCAGATGTGACTGACATACAATTGGCAGGACCCAGGCAGCTGTCAGTCAAGACCCACTTGGGTCTAAACTTTAAAAAGTGGACTATTGCCAAACAGCCCTTTGTCTCTCAAAGTCTGTCAACATCACTCAACTCACCATCCACAGTGATTTACACATGAGGAGTCTAGACACCTGTGTGGAAGCAGCTATAATATGATGGACTCAAACAAAAAAATGTTATTTTTATTATTTCATTGAAGAAAGGTTCTTCCTCTTCCTTTCTTTTTTATTCTTAAGCCTCTCAGGAAAAAAAGGCGCTTGGGGTCATGGGTGCACTGGTGCCAACCTCTCACATCCCTAATAATAATAATAATAATAATAATAATAATAATAATTTATTATTTGTACACCGCCCATCTGGCTGGGCTTCCTCAGCCACTCTGGGAGGCTTCCAACAAAGATTAAAAATACATTGAAATGTCACACATTAAAAACTTCCCTGAACAGGATGCCTTCAGATGTCTTCTAAATGTCAGGTAGTTGTTTATCTCTTTGGTATCTGATGGGAGGGCGCCACTACCGAGAAGGCCCTCTGCCTGGTTCCCTGTAGCTTTGCTTCTCACAGTGAGGGAACCACCAGAAGGCCCTCGGCGCTGGACCTCAGTGTTCGGGCAGAATTATGGGGGTGGAGACGCTCCTTCAGATATACTGGGCCAAGGCCATTTAGGGCTTTAAACTTGGTTCATGCTATGTGGTGTATTGGGTGGTGACAAGTAAGCTTGATGGTATCTCTATTTCCCCTTTCAGAGTTTGCATCAGATCCTGGGGAAGAACCCCCATCTGGGGTACAGTCTTCCTAAAAGGGGTGTGGTTGGCTTCTGAACATTAAAACCCTAAGCCACAAGGCCTTGAACATGAACCACAATGCATGGAAGGGTTGAAGGATAGGTGATTGGATGGAAGAATGGATGGATGGATGGATGGATGGATAGCATAGGGCTTCTGGCCATGTCAAAGCTCCTCTGCTCACCTTTCATGGTCTGGGCAACTCTGTAGACATCCCTTTGAATGAGCTGCCAGGGTTTCCTCCACTGAAGTCTGTGAAGTCATCTAGTTGGGAGACACTAGAACAGGATAGAAACTGTCAAATTGTTGCCTGGTTTGTACAAGCATGCTTGACAGCTGATCACTGCATCATCAAACAATGACTTCCAGGTTTGAGTGTACTATGGCAGATCTAACTTCACAGGCTGAACTTTCATAAATCAAATGCAATGCGTTTGTATGTGGGTGTATCTGTGAATTTTGGTTCCGCTTGGTTTGCAATTTTTTCAGTCCTGAGTTCAGCTCTCCACATTTCCACAGCATCATATGCATTTTTTAAAGTCCTTATGAAAATGCATCCCCTCAGCATTTTGTTGCACATTTCTAATATGCATCTTTTTATGGCATTTTGCCTGATATACACATTTTTGCAGAACCCCCCCCCCCAATATAAGGCATTTTCAATATGTTGTTTTTAGTGATATGCATTCATATGTACACTTTACTCCAGTGTATGCATTTTTGTACACATCACTTGGTTGGAGAACACAATTGCTAATTGCACGATGGGTGTCTTGTCTAGTTTACCCCATAGCCATGTGGCTAAACCTTCAAGGGCTCCTGTTATTTTCTGCTCTATTAAAGAATGCCAGTCAGGAAGAGGCCTTTGATGTGTGCATATGTGGGAGAGGACCGCTCACAATCACCTCTAAATGAATTTATGCAGAGCGAAGAGGTGAAAGCATCTGCTTTCCCCTCCTGTGGGGAACCCTGGAAGAGAATTCACTGAAGATTTGCCAGGTACTCCAGTGAGCTCATCATGAGAGACTCTTGTCTGGTGGCTGCATGCCTAATTCATAGTCTTCTGGCTGAAAGAAAAGAAACTGGCTAGTTATTTAACCTGCCGGTCGGATCCCTTTCCACTTATAATCTTATGTGCTCTGTAGTCTGCTTTTCCTTGATGTGGTTTGATGAAAAAGCTGTTTCCCCCTCTTTTCCTTTTAGGAGGAGCAAGTTCAGTATCAGAAGATGGAAGGAGCAAATCTCACCTAAACATTAGGAAGAACTTCCTGACAGTAAGAGCTGTTCGACAGTGGAATTTGCTGCCAAGGAGTGTGGTGGAGTCGCCTTCTTTGGAGGTCTTTAAGCAGAGGCTTGACAACCATATGTCAGGAGTGCTCTGATGGTGTTTCCTGCTTGGCAGGGGGTTGGACTCGATGGCCCTTGTGGTCTCTTCCAACTCTATGATTCTATGATTCTATGATTCTATGATTCATTTTGTACCTTTCCAGGTTCCTCTATGCCAGGGGTCAGCAGACTTTTTCAGCAGGGGACTGGTCCACTGTCCCTCAGACCTTGTGGGGGACTGGACTATATTTTTTTTTGGGGGGGAATGAATGAATTCCTATGCCCCACAAATAACCCAGAGATGCATTTTAAATAAAAGGACAAATTCTACTCATGTAAAAACACCCTATTCCTGGACCATCCGTGAGCTGGATTTAGAAGGTGATTGAGCCAGATCTGGCCCCTGGGCCTTAGTTTGCCTACCCATGCCTATGCCAGGCATGTCCAAAGTCCATTTCGGGGGCCTAATCCGGCCTGCCAGTTGGTTAATCCACCCCCTGTGGCAGTTTATTTTCTGGGGTAAAATCCTCAAAAACCTCAAAAACTTCAACCCTAAAAAAAGCTTGGTTGGCCCTTTCGTTGGCCCTCACGGCCCTTCACTTCATCAAATCTGGCCCTCTTTGGAAAAAGTTTGGACACCACTGCATGATGCCCTCTCACCCCAGATTGTTTTGACTTATTTGTTTCCAGTTAATTGTGGAAGTAAAATGCAGTGTAGCCAATGCATCAAATACTGCAAATTATATGCCTCTGTTTATCTCAATCTTTCAGAATGACAGAAAGCAACAGCACATAGAAAGTGAGGTGATGTTTAGGACGCTAAAGTATTCCGCAAATTGATGGATTATGCTGAAATGGCTAAAATGACCAGAAGAATCAGAAATCAAGACGACCAAAAATTTAATAAGGAACGGGGGGAATTTATAACTTATCTTGAAGACCATACAGTTAAAATTGTTAGTAGGATTGGAATAACACTTGTAGTTTAATGGTGAATTTTGGATACAACGGAGAGGTAAAAGATTAGGATTATTATGAAAGATGCAGGAGGAAATGATTAACAATAGGACCCACAAAGGGGAGGAGGGAAATACGGGAGATAATCTTGTTTTTATGTTGTATATTGAATATGTGACTGTAAAATTTTAATCTGAAAAACCAAATAAATAATTAAAAAGAAGAGGCGAAAGTATTCTGGAGAGTCAATCTCTGTCATTGTGAGCTCAGAATTTGTAAACATGCAAAGACAGAAGAGCAGACCCTCCCAGTGTCCCTATTTTCCAGGGACAGTTCCGGATTTACAGAAGCCATCCTGCTTTTTGCTTTGACCCTGGAATGTCCCACTTTTCCTTAGGACATCCCTGTTTTCATTGGAGAAATGTTGGTGGGTATGGAGTTATGCGACCCCGCTAGTGCAACCCAATCAGATGGGTAGGGTACAAATAACAAAATTGTTGTTGTTATTACAGTATCATGGAATAGGGCATCCTATTTTCCCAGTAGTGATGTATGGAAGTGAGAGCTGGACCATAAAGAAGGCTGAATTATAGTGCTGGAGGAGACTCTGGAGAGTCCCATGGACTGCAAGAAGATCAAACCTATCCATTCTGAAGGAAATCAGCTCTGAGTGCTCACTGGAAGGACAGATCCTGAGGCTCCAATACTTTGGCCACTTCATGAGAAGAGAAGACTCCCTGGAAAAGACCCTGATGTTGGGAAAGATGGAGGGCACAAGGAGAAGGGGACGACAGAGGACGAGATGGTTGGACAGTGTTCTTGAAGCTACCAGCATGAGTTTGACCAAACTGTGGGAG
This sequence comes from Podarcis filfolensis, assembly GCF_964270895.1. NCBI lineage: Eukaryota > Metazoa > Chordata > Lepidosauria > Squamata > Lacertidae > Podarcis > Podarcis filfolensis. The sequence goes on from NC_139615.1 coordinate 47,217,990, forward strand.
GCAGTGGAAGACAGGAGTGCCTGGCGTGCTCTGGTCCATGGGGTCACGAAGAGTCAGACACGACTAAATGACTAAACAACAACATTTTCAGCGGAGAAATGTTGGAGGGTATTTATCAATCTGCATAGAGAGAGCCTTTTATTTACTAGGGGAAACAGGCTTTGCTCCTTCACCTTCTCCCTAGATCAGCATTGTACTGAAGCACCAGCGTAGTGTCCACAGGCAAGAAGGTGTTGCATGCAGGTGAGTACATGGGATACCATACAGGTAAGTGAATAGGTGGGTGGAAGAGTGAAAGAGAACCCTGTTCCTCTTCTGTATGTAGCATAGTAGCATGTTGGGGGTGGGGAGCTCTCACTCTCTCTTTTGCAAGCCCTCAACTGGATAGCAACCGTTTTTCAGGCTAGTAAATTTTGTGCACTTATTTACAAGGCTGCCCTAGACAAAGCCAGTTCCCAGCTCAGCTTCTGACACTGTGCCCAGATGAACAGACTCACATACACTCTGAAATATTATTATGAAGACCTATACAGTGCCATGACAAGGCATGGGGGGGGGGCGACAAAAATCACTGAAAGAGGCGTTTGTCCTCAGGCAGCTTGCAATCTAATTTTTTACAGGGAGGACGTTAACAAAGGGTGGGTTGTGAAGACACGAAAGGAGAGCCAAGACTAAAAGGTAGGGCCACTACCCAACTAAAAACATTATAGTTAATTCATAGTATTAATAAATTAATTTACTGATTCTGAATTAATAAATTATTATAATAAATTAATTTACTGAATTTACTGACTCTGAACTCTGCACATGTTTATAAAAATAATAGTTTTGAAGTAAAGGCAAGTGGTATTTTGGAGTTTTTTTAGATGATGTATGTGTGCATTGCGGTTGTCACCAGTTTAGAATGCTTTTTCTAAGATGCTACCTGTCACCCAAGTATTTATTTCAATAATGGTTTAATTTGAAAAAAAGATAATCTGTTGTCTTGTTAATTGGTAGCCTTTAAAAATAGCTATAAAGAACTTTTTATGTATATACGGACATTATTTTGCATTTTTCAATAGGCAGAAAACAAGGAGAGCAACAACAAAACCAAAAAACGGAGAAACATAAAAGGAATGGATTACCAAGCTTTGTCTTAGGCATGTATAAGGTATAATGTATAAGGAAGACAATAGGGTTAGCAACAGAAAAAATCAATAAAAAGCATTAGAATTATGTATGACATGAAAGTAAATTGCCAGATATGCCAACCTTATGGCAATGGTTGTCTGGGAAATGTATTGTTTGCTTTGTATGAAATAACAGGACATCATACCATATAAAATGAGTCATGAGATTCTAGTCTTTGCCTAAATTTTAAAGAATGTGTGGTTTTCTTCATAATCATTATATTCCGCAGCGAGTGATACCACCTGTCCAGTGTTCGTTCTTGACGCGAGATCAAGATGAGCTGCTAAAATTAGATAAGTAACCATTTCCTTTGACAGAATTTTAGCATTTTGTGCATCAAAAACATTTAACAACATCAATTTAGGACAACACACAATCTGTTCTTCGGAAATATTAATCATTTCTATAGGATAGATAAAGACCTTTTGACTAATTAAAAAGGTGCTACTAATTAACCAGACAACAGATTTTGTTAAAAAAAATTATTTGCCAATGATTAATCAACTAAATGTTGCAGCTATAGAAAACAAAGCATGGATGTGGCATTTAAAATTAAAACATTTGTGTTTCTAATCAACGGATGCCATCTGGCCAAAGACAAGGACTTGTAAGATCCAGTGTTAAACTCATGCTTTATTTTCCCACTGAAATCAATAAGGATTGTCATTGCTGAACTTTGATTGTATTCTACCCATTCTTTATACAAACCTGGAGTTCAAGCATCTAGACACTTCATTTAGCAAACCTGAAAACATTGAGAGAATGGCAAACTGTACCCTGTGAGTCATTTCTTCTGCATCCTGCTTAAATTAGTTCCTCTTTGGTGTTGGGTTTTTTTTGGGGGGGGGAGTGGGGGGGCATTTGTATCATTCCAGAAAGTGCAGGAGACACTAATCAAGTATTTACAATACAGCAATTTGCAGCAGAAGGACTTTGATAAGCTGGTTCCTGGTGACATGGCTTTTAAACCACAAGTATTTTAAATGGAAAATCTATACAGTTGTCAATAGCTCTGGAAAGCTCATTTGTCATCACAGAGAAGTTTGGAATAAGATTAGCAAAAGTTTTCCCATTACAAACTGACGTTACAAAGGGGGAAAAGTGTCAGCTTGTAGGGATCACATTTAGGGGGAATCCAAGTTGGCACCTGAAACGCAGCTCAAAGTGAGCTTCCAACAGCCCCAGACATCAATTTGGTTTCACAGATCCAACCTGTTTATTTGTTTCTGTGAACATATCTTAAAGTTTGATAGAAACTAATCTGAATTCATGCACGGGCCTCGAACATGTCAACATTGATTATTTTGAGTCCTAACAGAAAAATATGTTTTCTGTTTATTTGGCTCATTAAAAAGTCACATTTAGAAACATTGTTTTTGCCAAATTTACAGGTGCACTTATTTGCATAAAAATTAGTAATCACATTTGCCAGCCTTCGGAAGTCAAACTTGATCCACAAAAATAATCAGAGGACAACCAAATCTCATTTTACTGATATAGGCAAGAAGACCTGGGAAAATGAGTGACATGGGGACTTTCAGAGAGCCGCTGGACAACACACACCTGCTTCCAAGCATATTTGCCAGACCATATCAATGAGCAATAGGAACATGAGATAGAGAGTACTATCTTAAGCACACAACAGAATGTGTTGAGATTGTGGAGTAGACCATTTCTGACTGCTAGAGGAGCAATACAATTTTTGAGAGAGCAAGCCAGCTTGTTTGCAGTCTGGTTTTGGAACAGATACAGGCCTGGTCACCCTTAGGCTGAGTTTGTGTGTGACACTGTTAGTTCTCCTGAACCTCTTAATCCTAGCTCAGTCTGTGTCTGCATACTTAGCCTAGGATTGTGGATAGTGGGCATGGTGTAATAGGGGCTCCAGCTGTTTCTGGTGGGACATATTCAGAAGGTGGTTGTGGCATTCGTATGGAGCCCCCAGTCGTCTCACGGACTATTGACACATACACCACTAATTCGCTGCCATAAACCAGGTCCTCCCCGGTAAAATCATTTCAGTCTCAGTCAGGATCTCAAGTTAATAGAGAAGAGTGTAGTTTATTCCAAACTTTAACGGCATTCCAAACATTGTTACTCTTTATTTTCTTAGTCTTATTTTCCTCTCTCTATCACTTCTACCTCCCCTCATTCAAGAACCCACTGCCCTGTCTCTCTATTTCCAACTGCCTTTCCCAACCAACCAACCCACTGAAACCAACCAACTACCCACCAACAACTCACTCAAACCTCGGACTAAGCCCTATTATAAATAGGTAGGCTCCGCCTCTGGCTTTCCTATTGGTCTATATTTTTAACCCTTTCTCTCCCCCTGTTCAAACATTTTCAAATGAACGGGCAAATGCCACATCGGTGCTGAAGGACTCATGTTCCACCTTGTAAGAACGTATGAAGAGCCTGTTGGGTCAGGCCAGTTGTCCATTTAGTCCAGCACAGTGTTCTCACAGGGGCCAGCCGGATGCCTGTGCAAGATTTGAGCACAACAGCAGCTCTCTCCTCCTGTGGTTTCCAGCAATTGGCATTGGTGCCTCCAGCTGTGGAGAGCAGAGCATTGCCTTTGTGACTACTAGCCATCAATAGATCTCACTGTCAGTTTGCATTTCTTAGTGCAGAAAGTATTGATCTGATGTGTAGAGATCGTTCCTATTCTACTTAATTCAAGAGGGTTCAGGAAGCTTCTCTGTGTGTAAGAAACAAACAAAAGCTTCATGATGCTTGGGTCATTCCAAGCAGTGTAGCTAGCCACTTGGGTGCCTGGTGTGGGGGCATGTCCTGCAGTCGGGGACGGGGCAATCTGCCCGTGGGGGCAGGGCAATCCACCCATGGGGTCAAGGCAAGCCTCTCCAAAGCTTGGAGCCTCTCCAAGGGCTGAGGGAGAGGCAGTAGACAGACGCAAGTCCCACGTTACCGTTTCAGGCAGCATGGAACCTGCAGACGCCTAAGCCACCACGTCACTCCTAAAAAGTTTCGTGAGCCCATTTTTTAAAAAACTCATTTTGTCAATCCTCCCTCAGTGATGATACCCAGGTGGACCGCACCCCTGTCACCCCACTTCCTCCGCCATTGGTCATTCCTTCAGAGAAGTTGAGTACAGCTGGTTTAAACTGGTTCTCTTATCTCTTTCTGTCAAGGTCATGCTGACTATAAAAGTAAGGCCAGAAGGAGCCTGGGTTTCCCTTTCCCTTTCTACCTCTCTTCCTTCTGCTGTGGTGTTCTGTATAAAGTGTTAAGGTTTAGACTTATTATGTTATTGTAAGTTTAAGTCTGCTGCAACTGGATTTCTTACGGACAGTGCCATTCCTGAATGTATTGGATTCCTGACCATTATGTGCAAGTGCCTTCAGCAACAGTAAAGCTCTGCTGGATTAAATATTAATTGCCTCTGGTTTATTTTTTGGGAATCCTGCAATGTGTTTGAGTTTTTACTCTGGTAACTGTACATTGGAGTTCTGCTCTGGATCAATATTGAGTAGAATTGCATGACACTCACCACTGCCTCCTCCTGTATGAGCGAGTGTCATAGTTTAACTATGAACTGCATAAAGAAATACTTTATTTTATCTGCCCTGAATATTTCAATATTCAGCTTCATTGAATGTCCATGAGTTCTAGTATCATGAAAGTGGGAGAACAACTTTCCTCTTTCCACTTTCTCCATGCCAGGTGTTATTTTATAAACTTATGTCACCACTTACTTACCTAATGTCTAAACAAAAAAGTTCCAAACACTGCAACCTTCATGGAGCAATTGCTCCATCCCCTGGAACATTTTGGTGACCCTTTTCTGCACCTTTTCCAACTCAACAATATCCTTTTTGAGGCGAGGTCGCCAGAACTGCACACAGTATAGCTGGCATTTGTGAGCTGACTAAAGCATTTTGTTGGCGATAATGTGAAATGAAAGTTCTGCCTGCAGTGTTAACGTCTACATTTATTTGCACATCCAAATCATCATTTGATGTTGCAGCCATCAAATGATCAAAATGCACATGAGTGAACTGGCCGCTGCCATCAGTCCCATCATGAGAAGTCAATGTGCCAGCACAACTCTGCACAATACTGCAGTGGAATCAGACAATGTGCTAACAACTTATAAAGTGGTGCAGTTGTCATGAAGTGTTTTAAGAAGCCCACCCCCTGCTCCACTTTGGTGACAATGATCTGAATGGGCTCCTTACGTGTGAGTCTGTTAAAATATTTTTCTACAAATCTAATCATTCTTTTCCTCTCTCCCACTCTTTATACAGCAAATAGCTGTCAGGCTTTTTTTGTCTGGTACATACAGGTACTCTTGATAAATGCAAACAGAAGTAGAAAGCAGCAGAACAGAGGCAAAGCAGACAATGATATGTTAGGTACTATGATTGGCAATTCGTTTACAAAGAGCTTTAAAGTTTCACTTTGTGTAAAACTGTTTTTCCCCCCAAGGAAAAAAAGAAGTGGTGAAGCTTCCAAGAGTAAGTGTTTTCAAAGCAAATCTGCTTTCTTTGCAGTCACCTTAGCCTTTAGCAGTTCAAACTCAGTATATTTTCTTTAACTTGTCTTATCTAGCTTCCCTACAGATGAAGTATCTTTTCCCAAACACAGGAATATACATTATGAGAACATCTCTCCATATAAAGTACCCAAGGTATTCAATTAAGTGTTACTCAGAGTAGACCCACTGGAATTAATGGGCTACATTAGGTCCATTAATTTTAATGGATGTTGTTATCTTTCTCGAAGGACAATAGAGTGTGCCTCAGGGGGCCGGAATCAAACCACTGGAGAATCACTGTGCCCACAACTTGCAACTGCTGCCTCCTGCATTGATTTGCTGCATAGGTGGAGTGCTGAGCCAGGAAGGAGAAGAAGTTGGAAAGTGGGGTGTCTTAAATAATAAAGGCTGAAGAAAGAGAGGGAGGCAGGAGAAGAGTAGGGAAAAGAGTTATAGGAGGACAATGAACAGGAATCCTTGCCCTCATCCACCATCTAGTTAGGTGGACATAGTGTATCTTGATTTCAGTAAGGCTTTTGACAAAGTCCCTCATTATATTCTTATGGAGAAGCTGGTAGAATGTGGGCTGGATGAGGTAACTGTTATGGGAATTTGCCGCTGGTTGACTGACTGAACCCAAAGAGTGCTCAGTAATGATTCCTCACCATCCTGGAAAAAAGGGACAAGTGGAGTCTCTCAGGGTACTGTCCTTGTTCCGTTGTTGTTCAACATCTTTATAAACAACTTGGATGAAGGAATTGAGGGGGTGTTCATCCAATCTGCAGATGACACCAAACTGGGAGGGGTAGCTAATGCCACAGAAGGCAGAATCAGGATACAGATGACATTAACAGATTGGAGAAGTAATGAAATGAACACCAGTTGGGACAAATATCAGGTTCCATGCTTAGGCAGGAAGGACCAACTACAAATTTCTAAGATGGGGGGTACCTGGTTTGCCAGTAATACAAGTGAAAAGGATCTAGGGCTTTTAGTAGACCACAAGCTAAACATGAGTCAGTGTGATTCAGTAGCAAAAAAATGCTAATGCTGTTCTAGGCTCCATCAACAGAAGTCTAGTTTCCTGATCAAGGGAAGTAATAGTACCACTTTATTCTGCCTTGGTCAGACCACACCTGGATCCTGTGTCCAGTTCTGGGTTTTACAATTTAACTAGGCCTTATGAAGGATGGTTAAGGAAGTTGGGTATGTTTAGCCTGCAAAAGAGGAGACTGAGAGGAGATATGATAGCCATCTTCAAATACCTAAATTATTACAGAAGATGGAGCAAGCTTTTTTCTGCTGCCCAGGGGGGTGGGGTGGGTAGGACTTGAACCAATGGATTCAAGTTACAAGAAAAGAGGTTCTGACTCAACACCTGAACTTTCTGAGAGTAAGAGCTGTTCAACAGTTGGCTGTACTTCATCAGGAGCTTGTGGATTCTCCTTCTTTGGAGGTTTTTAAGCAGAGGTTGGATGGCCATCTGCCATGGATGCTTTCTTTGAGATTCTTGCATTGCAGGGGGTTGGACTAGATGACCCTTGGGATCCCTTCCAACTCTATACTTCTACAGTTCTATGATATCTAATGAACCTTTAACTCTTCCATGTAAGATCAACATGTCTTTGTTATGACTGGCATGGCGTGTGAAACTGGAGGGCCAGCAAAGAAACCTTGGAAAGATTTGCATCATGCAACGAGGGGTTAAGGAAGACATCCTTTTCTGTTCCTCCCACATGCAGCACTGTTTCTGTTCCACTGCAGTTTGCCTTCTACCAGAAAAGCTACATTATTCTTCTCACTGTCTGCTTTAGTCAAATTGCATAATTTACGTATTTAATAACATATATTAGTCAAATTCCACCAACACTGAATTTTTGCTGCCCGTTCATGTCAGTGCAAAGGAAATACAATGCAAATGGGGAAAACTAGGGGACATTATCAAATATGTATCATTTGCAGAGGGAAAGAAACGGCAAGAGCGAATACCAATCATGTTCACTAGATGGATATCCATTCTGGACACGGGATGAATAAGCAAACATCAGGGATTTCTGCTTCCATTTCCATTTTCGTTACAATGCTCTAACATCCCTTCATGCAAAGAAGGATGATGGGGATGATGGATCACTCACACTAAGGGATATGTGAAACAGAACGTCTCCTGAAGGATTCTGCTTCCCTTATGGAAAGACTGATCCATTGTAGACAGTTGGGCTGTAGGATTTATAAAATGCAATTAATAGTGCCTTTCTTTCACAGTCACTGCACTAACCAAAGGTTTTGTTTTTCTCCATTGCTGTGATGCCTTCTGACTCCAGCAGAGAGGAGGAGGGGACTGAAGAGTCTACCAAATATTTCTCTCATTGCTGTCCTTAGCTCAGATCTGAACTAGGAAAGGGATGGACTACAAGCAATTTGCAGAGGAAATTATATTACAAGGCTTCTTGCCTCCTTAAAGGCAACTGACCTCGTCTATGCCTTCTCTACTCTTTCAGCCCCAGCCCTTAAAAGCATAATTTAGTTCTTAGAAGGAGTCTTGTCCTTTTTTCATTGCTGCCATCCTAGGACTGTGAGGAACACATCTTTGGTCACCCACTCTGTTGAGTTGCTTGCTGCCACTCTTGTTATATGAGCATTGCTATATTTCAATGAGCAGAATAGGGGAGGTGAACATGCTTAGCGAAAGATAAAACCACTTGGCAAAGTCTGTCCGGACATGCTTTTTCCTTCTTCTGGATTTATTTTTCTCCTCCACTTCTGGGACAGAACTGTCTGACTGTCTTCTGTGCTGCAGGGAGCTTGTCTGGAATTGTAAGTATGTTCTCTCTTAACTATGATTGCTGGAAGCTGTTTCTAGAGCGTGGATAGGGAGAGGAATATTCCGGTCAGATATACTGGAATACTTTTTTGAAGGGGGAAAGGGGCTGTTTCTCTTTGTATTGCCTCACTTCCTTGTGGGTTTTATCTCCTAGGACCTCTCTGATTCCCCAGTGATGGAGACTGTGCATGTTCTTGGTTTCTGCCTCATGGTAAAGAGTTAATGTTCCCTGCATGGTCACCTTTCTGTCATTGAGCCATGGCATTCAAAACAGATTCCTTTCAAGATTCAAAACAGAAATCCTTTTCTTGGGCTTGCAATGCACTGGTGCTTGAGACAGAATCTGGTAACTGCTGGTTTTTGTATTTCCAAATTCTCAGAACACACCTAGGAGTAAACTGTATTGAACTTAATGGAACTCACTACTGAGTTGGCCTGCAAAAGTTTCTCCTCATAATTTCATCCTCTGGCCCAGCATGCATCAGAAAGATAACAGTAAGAGTATTAATAATAATTTGAGACGTTTGGTACAAGAGTATATTGCATTGTTTTTATTCTTTTATTCTGACATTATTGTTTGTTGCTGTTTTATTTAACCTGCTTTGGAAAGATGGCAGAGCAATAAGGTTTTAACTCACCTCTGACCATTGGCCATGCTGGCTGAGATTGATGGGAATTAGAATCCAACAATGTCTGGAGAGATGCCGGTTACTCATCCCTGCTTTAAATATGTAACAGGCTTCAAGAAACAAGCTAATCAACCTGGGAGTAAGTTCTGCTGAAATAAGTGGGGTGTAGCTTTCAGTAGGGGACGTGGGTGGCGCTGTGGGTTAAACCACAGAGCCTAGGACTTGCCGATCAGAAGGTCGGCGGTTTGAATCCCCGAGACGGGGTGAGCTCCTGTTGCTCGGTCCCTGCTCCTGCCAACCTAGCAGTTCGAAAGCATGTCCAAGTGCAAGTAGATAAATAGGTACAGCTCTGGCGGGAAGGTAAACGGCGTTTCCGTGTGCTGCTCTGGTTCGCCAGAAGCGGCTTAGTCATGCTGGCCACATGACCCGGAAGCTGTACGCTGGCTCCCTCTGCTAATAAAGCGAGATGAGTGTCGCAACCCCAGAGTTGGTCACGACTGGACCTAATGGTCAGGGGTCCCTTTACCTTTACTAGCTTTCAGTAGACTTGTATCAGAATTCCATGATATGGCACAGTTTTCAATTAAAGAGCTATCCTAAGTTTGTGTGTCAGGGAGGGAGATTGTGTCAGGGAGGGAATGGGACTTTTTTGTTTCTGGCAAATGTTAGTTTACTGGTTTGCTGGGGCACCTGCTCTATCAACTGTATCCACCGAGAGGCGTGCAATTTGTCAACTGCTCCAGCTGCAGGCTGCTATGGTTGATTGGCCAAACCATGAGGCCTCTTGGGGAGATGAAGCGGTTGGGATCCAGCAGATCTGAGACTGCCCCCAGCCTAGGGCCAGCCCAAGACATTTTGGCACCTGAGGCAAACCACAAAATGGTGCCTCCCACCCCACCAGGGATGAAGGAGTGAGTGAAGTCTACTTCAGGAACAGGTGTGTGTGTGTGTGTGTGTGTGTGTGTGTGTGTGTGTCAATATCTACATTGGGATCTGCTGCCCCAGTGGATCTGAGGTGGTTGTGTCACCTTGCCCCATGGGTGGGGTGGCCCTGCTCCAGCTCACCTGGCCCCTGAAATGTCTTCTCTCTCCCCCCCCCCATATAATTTGTATTAATTTCTTTTTTAACACAATATTTCCAACATACCAATAACAAACCAATAACAAACTCTTTGCTCTGCTGAGCTCATGACTTCCTTCCATCCCTTCAACCAGTTTTTTGTTTTCAAGTCTTTATACCACACTTTCTATCTTCAACTTCTGACCTTTATATCCTTATAGTCCACTCTATCTCATTGGCCTAGAAAGTTTTAAAGTTTTTAAAGTTTTTTGTTGCAGGATTTGTTTCAATCCCGCTAGTGTCTTCACATTTTTACAATAATCATTCATATACTCAACAAATTTACTCCAGTCTCTTTGAAATTTTTGGTAGTCTTGGTTCCTGATTCTGCCTGTCAACTTGGCTAGTTCTGCACAGTCCATCATCTTCGTCTGCCATTTCTCAGTCTTTGGTAGTTTCCACCTTTGGGCTAGTAATGTTCTTGCCACCGTTGTGGCATACATAAATAGTCTTTGATCTATCTTTGCAATTTCTTCTCCCATCAAACCCAGCAAAAATGCTTCTGGTTTTGGGGGAAGGTACCCTGAAATGTCTTGTTAGGGGGCCTACTTGACATACAGTCCTTGGTAGATTCCCATCTGTGATGCTTTCATCAGGGAAACCAGGGTCTTCCATGGCAGATGGTCACTCTGCCACCAGAGGGGTACCTTCTTTCAGAAGAAAGATACTTCCACATTGTCCAAAACCATTTCAGTCAATGGATCTGTAGGTTATGATTGCTCTATAAAACTGTACAAAGCATTTCTTTCTATCAGCTTAAGATGGAAGCAGTGCTAAATTTGTTGTTGCTGCTGTTGTCTGTTGTTGTTGTTAGCCTTCTCCCAGAAATGTATAATTTGCCCTCTTTAGAAATCAGGTGATGGGAAGAGTCCTTATGTAACTGAAGCTCTCAGGGTGAACCGCCCAGAGACCTCTGGGTATAGGGAGTTATATAAATTCAATAAATAAATAAATAAATAAATAAATAAAGCCTACAAGCATTGCCCTATTCCTGCTGGAACACATAATTAAAAATGAATAGGGTTTGTCTAGAGCAGCCTTTCTCAACCTTGGGTCCCCAGATGTTTTTGGCCTACAACTCCCATCATCCCTGACCACTGGTCACAAGCTAGGGATGATGGGAGTTGTAGGCCAAAAACATCTGGGGACTCAAGGTTGAGAACCACTGGTCTAGAGGCTTTATTCCTTCTTTCCGATCCAGAGTGACCCACATTTTCCAGAGCTTCTTGCACCAGCGATGCTACGGTTATCTAGAACCATTCTAAACAGGAGGGGAGAAAAACAACAGCTGCCGCCGCCACCATTGTACTGCTACCAGGTACATTTGGAGCAAGGAAGGGAAAGTAGTGTTGTGGAAAGAAGGAAAAGTTGGCTGGCCGTGGCAATGATGGTGGGCAAATCCTAGCACATGGCGAGAAGAGCCCAGAGCCAAATTTGGAAGGGGTTTGGTTGTTCTCATATGGGCAGAAGCCATTTGTCACTGGCAGGGTTCCTATTCTGAATTCCTCCAGTTTCAACTGCACTAGTGGGTTCTGGTCAGAGCGTGGGACTTAAATGCCCAGTATAGCTTTTTGCTTCTCCCCTTGAGTAGCAGAAGCAGTGTGGAAAATATGATAAATCCATGAAGGTTTGTCATGTACTGTGTAGTTTGCAGAATTTGAGTGTGTTCACTAGCCTTGAGAGTGTTCATCTGCTGCCCTCCAGATACTATTGGAGTCAAATGCCCATCAGCCCCAGGAACTCAGTTAGGTAAAGATAAAGGACCCCTGACAGTTAAGTCCAGTCGCGAACGACTCTGGTGTTGCGGCGCTTATCTTGCTTTACTGGCCGAGGGAGCCAGTGTTTGTCCGCAGTCAGTTTTTCCGGGTCATGTGGCCAGCATGACTAAACCACTTCTGGCGAAACCAGAGCAGCGCACGGAAACACCATTTACCTTCCCACTGGAGCTGTACCTATTCATCTACTTGCACTTTGACATGCTTTCGAACTGCTAGGTTGACAGGAGCTAGGAACGAGCAATGGGAGCTCACCCCGTCGTTGAGATTCGAACTACCGACCTTCCAATCAGCAAGCCCTAGGCTCAGTGTTTTAGACCACAGCACCACCCGCATCCCAGGGTCTCAGTTATGCAGCTGCAAATAAAACGTTTTAAGTATGTTTTAAGTGCAATGTACAATGTGACATTAGATAGCGATGGTGAGCCTTATGGAAAATTTAATGTATTTTTTTTAAAAAAATAAACCTTTAAAAGAAGTATTTTCAGAACGTTTATATGTGTGTAGATTCCACCCTATTCAATGTAGCCAATTGTTAGGGATGATAGGAGTGATGGTACAAAATGCTGCAAAGCACCAGGTTGTAGAAGGCCGGCATACAGAAATCTGCCCACGATTCCATTCTTTTCATGCCTTTTTTTTAAAAAAAAAAAGCACCATCTAAGAGGAAACTCGCTTTGAGCTGTGCAATCTATTCCTTGTTTTGAAAAGAACCTTGATTTGTAACCTCAGAGACTGGAATTGGGATAACGTTGATACCTTATTTTTTTCTGCTTGACTGCACTTTCCATTTACATTACTCAGATGTCTTCCGTTAACAATGGCATAATGCTATCTGCTTGGGAAATTGCTAAACTGGCACTTGAGATTCAAAATAATGAGAAGAGACTATGATCAAACACCCGCCGTAATCCTTGTAACGCTAGAAATAACTGTGTTTCTTGGGAGCTCTTGTCATTGTTAGCACCTGTAGATGAAGGTGCGTGCCTTAAATACAGTGCATTACACCAAAAACAGTCGTTCTGTGCAGACATTAAGATGAATTTGAAGAAGAGAGGGCAGGGCATACATGCTATCCTCATTCCTGCTTTCAGACGGATTTCTGAATATTGCCTGCATGCAGTTGTACACACAACTGTTTTGTGCTGACATCCAATTGACACATAGAGATTGGGAAGGGAGAAAGCACACAGGAGCCCTCAAGCTCCCTCTCCCCATCTTTTCAGTAATATCTGCAAGAAGCTAGTGTAGTGCAGTGTGACGTGTGGGCAGAGCCAGTAAACTCAAGGCTGAAATTTTGCTGCAGACACAAACTCGCTAGATGGCCTTAGGGAAATTACTGTCTCTCAAACCCATCATGACTTAAAGAGCCTGTTCTGGGGAGAGAGGGGAGGGAGAGAGAGAGAGAGGGGGAGAATTTACAAGGAAAGCAAAGGATTTTCAATCCCCAATTATCCCTCATAATGCTAATGGGGGATGGATTAAAGGGAGAAGTGGCGGATGTTAGAGGATCCTCAACCTATTGCTTTCTGATTCTCCATTGTTCTGGTGTGGCTGGCTGGCCTTCCAAGAACAGCATCACTTACTGGGATGGGAAAGGACCTTGCCCCTACCCTGTTCTGACCCCTGTTCTGTTTTAGTAAGTGGTAGTGATGCTGCTGCAGCAGGGAGGCCAGATCCTGTCATTTTCACCATTCCCTGCATACCCCACCACCCTGGCAAGCCAAACCGTAAAATGAAAAAGAAAGCCCAGCAGGGAGGAAAAGCAACCACAAGGGACCAATGCAGAGGAGACCTGCCACATTTGAGAACATTCCCCAACTCTTGCCTGCAGATATTCCCATGACTCATCTCCACCAATGAGGTGTGACTTGCCAGGTTGTGGTGTTTCAGAACACGCACACAGCTCCACACATTGTCTGGGCTGATAACACCTGTAAATTATAAGAAGGCTTCTGAATTTACAATTCATTTCATTGTTGTTTTAGAAACTATTTTCTTGGGAGTGTTCTCATTTCACGTGTCATTGGAAGGTAGCTCAGGCAAATGATGATGATGATGATGATGATATTTGTACCCTGCCCATCTGACTGCCCACTATTATGTTGGTGGCTCTGTGGTCTAAACCACAGAGCCTAGGGCTTGCCGATCAGAAGGTTGGCGGTTTGAATCCCCATGATGGGGTGAACTCCTGTTGTTCAGTCAAAGCTTCTGCCAACCTAGCAGTTCGAAAGCACGTCAAGTGCAAGTAGATAAATAGGTATCACTCCGGTGGGAAGGTAAACGGCGTTTTCGTGTGCTCCTCTGGTTTGCCAGAAGCGGCTTAGTCATGCTGGCCACATGACCCAGAAGCTGTCTCCGGACAAACGCTGGCTCCCTCGGCCTATAGAGCAAGATGAGCGCTGCAACCCCAGAGTCGTTCGTGACCGGACCTAATGGTCAGGGGTACCTTTACCTTTACCTTTACACATTAAAAAGCTTCCCTATACAGGGCTCTCTTCAGGTATCTTCTAAAGGTTATACAGTTACTCATCTCCTTGACATCTGATGGGATGGCATTCCACAGGGCGGGCGCCACACCTGAGAAGGCCCTCTGCTTGGTTCCCTGTAACTTCTCTCAGGGACGGAACCACCAAAAGGCCATCAGAGCTGGACCTCAGTGTCCGGGCTGAACAATGGGGGTAGAGACACTCCTTCAGGTATACCTGAAGAAGGCCATCCAGGGCTTTAAAGGTCAGCACCGACACTTTGAATTGTACTCAGAAAGATGGAGAGCTGTACAAGACACTAAGGTCCACACTAATTATTTTTAGCATCACTTTCCAGAATAGCAGAAGCATTGTCCTACTCTCAGTTTTTCTCATTGCTCAAACTATCTAACTGGAGGTGTAGAGCCTGTCTAATATAAAAATCTAAATGCCCTTTTAAAAAGTTGTCATAATATGCCCACAAGCTGAAGACATTCAGGGAGGCTGATGCCCACAGTGTGTCTGGGTCAAACCCGGCCTGCAGGTGGTATAAGACTTGATTTGTGCCTAGACTAAAATACAAGGTCATTCTTTGTCCCCCACTTCAAGTCACTGCTTGGCAATTTTACATGTGAGTGACACTTTGGGTTGTATGGAAGGTCCTAATGATGCTGTGGAAAGCCTGCTGCCAGAGAAACACAATGGGCTGAGTTCCCACAAGTGGTGCTTAAGGATGTGTCTTGAATAGCAACAATGGAGCTTCAGGTGCATACGAACAAATGTGTGGAGGTCAGAGTGTGTAGCTTGCATGACAAGCAATAGCGAAGAGATTTACTTTTATAATAGTTTTTGGTTGTGGAGAAACAACCAAGCTCATATGGTAATAATATCTGAAGACGGGAAGTGCAGCAGAATGAGGACACATTTTGAAGGAAGGTTCATTTTCACTCACTGTTATTTTTATACCATTGCAGCTTGAATTGGTTTCAGTTCAGTCACCATAGTTTACATATGAATACAGCCTGGTATTATAATCCTCAGCTCACCCATGAAGAGTGTTGCAGGTGGAGGGTGGGGGTGGGGGAAAGAATTTCCTATGTCTTAAGATGGTGAGATCAATTTTTCTCCTCAGTTCATGTCGGGATGAGGCTTAGTTTCTATATATATATATATATATATATATATATATATATATATATATATATATCTGTGCCCATTTCCAGATCACCAACTGTATGTTTGTGTCCTCTTGCCTGCTAACAACATTCTCCAGAATAATATATTGACAAATGTCAATTGAAATGAACTTCGAAAGGAGAAAGCTGTCGAGGCAAGGCGTGAAAAAGGCAACAGGATACAGAAGGGAAATTTGATTCAAGAGATATGAACTGAGATGTCCCTGGAGCATTGCTCTCAACATCACAGGAAGATATTTATTTCCCTGCAGTTTCTAGTGGTAAAGCATGATTGGAACAAGAAAGAAAGAAAAAAAGAAAGAAAGAAAGAAAGAAAGAAAGAAAGAAAGAAAGAAAGAAAGAAAGAAAGAAAGCTTTCTCCATTTATTGCACTTTTCTTTCCCCATAATATCATTATTGTTATTACCACTGGTTTATTAATCACCTTCTAAACCACCACCTCAAGGTGATTTACACATTAAGGTAATGAGAAACACAAAAACAACAAATACATTCAAAACAAGAGATATTGGATTCTTGTCTCATTACACATGTTAAAGCTATTTTTGGTTATCTGCATACTATCCCTTGCTTTTTCCTGTAGGACTAATTGCAGCCGTTAACAGTCGTCAACAGGTTTACCACACCCATTGAGTCAATCACCCATCTCCTACTACCCTTCTGAGAAAAACCGCACCCCACCCTCCCACTATATACAGTGGTACCTCGGGTTACAGATGCTTCAGGTTACAGACGCTTCAGGTTGCAGACTCTGCTAACCCAGAAATAGTACCTTGGGTTAAGAACTTTGCTTCAGGATGAGAACAGAAATCGTGCAGCGGCGGCGCAGTAACAGCAGGAGGCCCCATTAACTAAAGTGGTGCTTCAGGTTAAGAACAGACCTCCAGAACGAATTAAGTGCTTAACCCGAGGTGCCACTGTATAAGGATCTGGTGACTTCTGTTTCAGTGTATCTGAAGAAGTGTGCATGCACATGAAAGTTCATACCAAGAACAAACTTAGTTGATGCTACTAGACATTTTTTTTTAAAATCCATAAATATTTGTCAGTCCTTAGGTCTCTCAAGAAACTAGTTCTCTGATCTGAGCTTATTCAAGGGAAGCAATAAGGACCCAAAGGGCCTAGTGCATTATGTCTGTGCATGCAAATGAATGCTGTAAGGACAAAATCCATGACCTGAACATCTCCCCCCTCCTTTATTTGAAATTTTGTAAAGGCTACTTTCTCAAGTATTGAAATCCACATTTTTCAACTTAATGCCCAAGTTTAGAGAAGGCTGGTCATAACATGGCCAAGTACCAGAAGGAGCCGGCAAGAAAGTTTTACACAGCTTACTGGCTTCATTTTAGGAATTCCAGATTGTGATACTTTTAAGAAGTTTTTAGTCACGGAACTGAGCTTGAGTCACTATGGCAGAATCTTTCGCATGCTGAAATTGGCCTCAAATGCCACTTCTTGAGAAACAGGAAGCTTTGTTACATTGGATCTTATTCAAGACATGCTAGCAGACTGCACACAAAGTACGTTGATAATGATGGCATTAGAGTCCATTTACTTTCTTTGGCAATGTAACGTCATTAAGCATTTGTTAAAGTGTGCTAGCCGCTAATGTGCTTTTTTTGTGCTGTGTTTTTATTTGTAAATGGAAAAACACAAATGATTTTACCAGGCTTTGATTAAAAGTTGATAAGACCACAGGGAAGGAAGTCATCAAGTGCTGATTTGCATGTATTTATTTACAAGGGGATTTATATCCTACCTTTCTGGTGCCTATGCCTGATGATATGCCTGGGGAGCAGACCTGAGTGAAGCCTGCAAAACTCAGGTCTGCTCCCGTAAGCCCTGCCCCCAGGCCGCTGCGGATAGGCTTAATTCAAACTGAGGGGGTGATGCTCTGCGGTGGCTGGAGAGGAGCTCCAGTGGTTGGGAGAACATGGCGAGGCTCCAAGGGCTACAGAGGTAGGCCACAACCGCCGTTCACTATGGAAGAGGGGTAAGCAGCTAATATCAAACATTAAAATTCTCTCTCTCTCTTTCTGTCTCTCTCTCTCTCTGTGTGTGTGGAGCAGGGTTGCTGATAGTATTTGTATAATTATTTCCTATCTTTATTTTTAAATCTTATGATTTATGTGGAAATTGTTCAATTTGGGTGTGCACTTTTTGATGTGGGATATTTATTGCTTATGGCTACTTTTTATGGAATTGTGTGAATTTCTCCATGCTCTAATCTGCCTTGAGCATGTTTCTTACTATGGAAAGGCATCGTACAAATAAAATGATGAATGAATAAGGACAAATACAGCAGCTAAAACAGAAACAATGGAAAAGAACTTATCTAGCCAATAAAGCAAACTATAGAGGATTGGGTTTGCCATATGGCAAAATACTACAAAGGCTGTGGGGACAAACAAGTCTTTCAACAGCACCCACTGAAGGTTGCCACGCCCCAGCAGCACCACCAGGAAGGACCAAAGCCATAATTCATGCCAAATCCTGCAGTGCTTAAGACAAAGACTATAGTTGATAGTTGTCAGGGAACTGACATCGGAGCCAGAGGCGGAGGCAAGGCTCCCAAGCGATGCTGGAGAAGGGCCCAGCAGGGAGAGAGGCAGCTCATCAGCTGGGGAAGGAAATCAGCGTAACACCAGGGATAAAGGGGGGCAGATGGGGGAATCGGCGAGGGGGCTCCAGGACTCCTCGCCGGAGACCAGCGGGGAGAGCACGGGTCCTCCGCTACCCACACCCACCCTGCGCAGAAGACTTCCGCGCAGGGAAAGTAGGCGTAGACTTGGCGTCAAAGAACTTCTTTGCTGGAAGAAGTTCAAGAAACGCCCACTGACGGATTCTGCTAGCGACTGAACAGCCACGAAGTGAATGGCTGTCCAGACAGAAAAGGTTTAACCAGGCAACCTAGCCTAGAGTGGCGGTAACTTACGCATGAGCAACCCCTAAAACCATTACAGCAGTATTGGACACTGCTGAGAGGTCCAGCAGACCCAACAGAGACAATTTTCTCCTGGCTAGCTTCTGGTATGGATTGTCTACCAGGGCAAACAAAACTGCCTCAGTCCTATGCCCAGAATCCGATTAAACTGATTCTAGATAATCTGTTTTATCCAAGAACCCCTACAGCTGATGTACCACGACATGTTTAAAGCCGTTGCCCAGAAAATGACCAAGCATGGTGAGATCCAGAAAGGGTTTCTTCAACAAAGGTTTCACATCAGCCTCCTTACTTCTGGGTAGCATTACTCCCTGCTCCAATCGTGGTGGTGGTGATTTTATTTATTACACACACAAATGCCCCACTCATCCTAAGGTCTCAGGGCAGGTTGCAACATTAAAACACAACATTTCAACAAATATTATTTTTTAATGATTGTTTTTTCTATGTTTTTTTAAGCATTTCTTATTTCTACCTGTAAACCGCCTTGAATCCCTGTCAAGAGAAAAGATGGAGTATAATAAATACTACTACTACTAATAATAATGGTGACTAAGAAGTATGGAAGAATTTCATACTTTCTGGGGCTTTTTTATATATACGGTGGTACCTTGGTTTACGAACTTAATCCATTCCAGAAGTCCATTCTTAAAACAAAGTGTTCTTAAACCAAAGCATGCTTTCCCATAGCAGTGGGGGGTTTAATTTACAAATGGAATACACTCAACAGGAAGCAGAACATGTTCTGCTTCCAAGGCAAAGTTCACAAACCGAAACACTTACTTTTGGGTTTACAGCGTTCTTAATCCAAGTTGTTCATAAACTAAGCTATTCTTAAACCAAGAATATAAAAGCCAACCTGGACTATTATGCCAGGAATTTAATTTCTCTGATTTAGTTTCTATAAACCCTTGTTATACTCTTTTATTCTGCAGTTTTTATGTTCAGAAATAGAAATGTACAGTTAAAAGTAGAAGAAGGAAACACTGTCATTTTGTTAATCTTAGGATTGATGCTCACAGCTGGCTACATTTGTTTCACTGATCTCTCTAAAAGGGTGACTGGTTTCAAAATATTTTTAATAATTTCCAAAGGGCCATAATTCTTTTGGAAGCAGTATGATAAAATAGCTAATGTGATCTATCTGACTTTTTCTTTTGGATGAACACACACGCACACAAATGCACAGTGTAATAAAAATCGGGTTTGGGCTAAGAGGAAATTGAGATGTGACACAGACTTAAGAATTTCATAAATGCCCCTGGCACTATATATATATTTGACAGAGGAAAGCACTGACAAATATCACCATCAGTGCTGTATCGATCTGCCAAATGCACTTCATCCACACTCTAAACAATTTTCCTTAAGCATACAGATTAAATGGACTGGAATGGAGAATTAGATTCTCCAGCACAGCTAAAACCTGTAACAGACCTATTTAAAGTTTAGGCATTTTGATGAATTATTCTTTCCCAGGCTTTCTTTCTTTTCCAAATGTAAGGAGCCACTGCAGCTGGAACTGGGAGTAACTTGGAAAGAAGGTCTATAAAGCGTTCCTTTTTTGCCTGAGACTTTGTCCGTTAGGAATTCTATTTCTTCCCAAGTTGTCCTTGTTTGGAGCCCTCCGCAAGTTGAAGGACAAACCTTTGCAGCAAGGAGCCTCTTCTGCCCATCTGGAAACCTGCAGAATTAAGGTTCTGGGTCACACAAGGGAGCTCTGCAAATAAAAATGGCAACTTGCTGCAGAAGTTCACATCCTTCTGGAGGGCTTCCCGTGATGGGAAGCAGCTAGCACTAGCAGCTGTGGAAATTTCAACATGCCTGTTCATCCATATTTCATGAAGAAAATGAACACTTAAATGAGGCTAATGCCTAAGCAACTACAGTGGTACCTTGGTACTCAAACGCCTTGGTTCCCAAACGCTGAAAGCCCAGAAGTGAGTGTTCTGGTTTTTGAATGTTTTTCAGAAGCTGAATGTCCAATACGGCTGTCATCTATTGCTTCTGGCGTGCCTGCGCCAATCAGAAGCTGTGCCTTGGTTTTCGAACATTTCAGAAGTCAAACGAACTTCCAGAACGGATTAAGTTTGGCGCTTTTGTTTTTGCTATTTATTTTGGGTTTTCATTTTTGAGGCTTTGTTTTTGTTTTTTGACTGTATGGAATGCAGTTCAGCTACTGATTGATTGATTGATTGTGTGACTGCAGAAATGGATAAAAGCCCCCCATCCAAACAATGACTATCATTAGTACAGGTAAGGATTTTTTTTTTATCATCTACAATACTGTCTTATTTATTTTATAGTACAGTGCATCAATTATTAAGGGGACGCAGGTGGCGCTGTGGGTTAAAGCCTCAGCGCCTAGGACGTGCCGATCGAAAGGTCGCGGTTCGAATCCCCACGGCGGGGTGCGCTCCCGTCGCTCGGTCCCAGCGCCTGCCAACCTAGCAGTTCGAAAGCACCCTCGGGTGCAAGTAGATAAATAGGGACCGCTTACTAGCGGGAAGGTAAACGGTGTTTCTGTGCGCTGCTCTGGTTCGCCAGATGCAGCTTGTCACGCTGGCCACGTGACCCGGAAGTGTCTCCGGACAGTGCTGGCTCCCGGCCTCTAGAGTGAGATGAGCGCACAACCCTAGAGTCTGTCAAGACTGGCCCGTACGGGCAGGGGTACCTTTACCTTTACATCAATTATTGCTTTCATTTTATGGATCAATAGTCTCATTAGATTGTAAAATTCATGTTAAATTGCTGTTTTAGGGGCTGTTTTTAAAAGTCTGGAATGGATTAATCTGTTTTGCATTACTTTCTATAGGGAAGAGTGCCTTGGTTTTGGAACGCTTTGGTTTTGGAACGGACTTCCGGAATGGATTAAGTTTGAGAACTAAGTTACCACTGTATGCTCTTTGTGGTCCACCTCACTGTAAGGCATGACCATATGAATCTGACAGGAACATATGCTAGACAACTTCAGCACAGACCCTGCAGAAGTCGATCCAAGTCAGAGCAGATGCAAGTGATTTGTCCAAAGTGTCTTGCAAATTGGTGACAGAAGGATTCTGAGGGTTCATATTCATTCCTCTCTGGAAGCCAAACCATAAAAGGCTCTTTACAGTTTGATGTGCCTCTGCTGACGGACACCAAGCAGGCAGATCGATAGAGTAAAAAAACAGGAACCTTTTGACACTGCTCACGTTTAGCCAGAGTCTTCCAGCACTGCTCTGATCATCAGCCCATCTACTCCATCCTCCTCAGCTCCATGGAACCTTTTTGAGCTCTGCTAATAGAAGATCATATTAAAGATGCTTTAATTGAGATTCCTGAATTTTAGTGGTTGGCTAGATGACCCTTGGGATCCCTTTACAACTCTAAGATTTCATGATTCCAAAGTGAGCGTAGGAATTCAGTCCAACTTCAAGGAAACCAGCAGCCTCCTGTCGAGTGCCCAGACAAGCCAGCAGTTTCTCTTGGATTGAATGAAGCAGGCTGCCAAGAGCTACCAGGCTGCTGGCCTAACCAGGTCCCAGCAGCCATTGCCATCACTACTGTCATTTTGCTCCACTCTTGCTACAGTTGCACCTGCAAGAGAGAGGACAGGGCACAAGAGGAGGTGGAGTAGAAGAAGGCAGAGTACCATTCCTCCTCACTCCAGAGAAATACAGAAAGCAGAGACGACACAACATACTCTTTGAAAACGAAAATCCATTCCATCTGAGAAAGATGGTGGTTCTAAATATCATAATGTCAGCATTGAAAGGCACTCTGCTCAGGACTACTCAAACGTGTGAATGCAGGTTCTGAAGTCTATACAGTGGAACCTCTACTTATGGACATAATCCGTCTGCTGGTCGAAACGGGACGCTAGAAGAGGCGTCTTGTGCGTGTGCACATTTGGCGGTAGCACGCTTCTGTGCATGTGCAGACAGCGGCAGCTGCTTCTGTGCACATGCAGATGGTACTGTGCATGCACGAATCACAACAAATCCGGTGTTTACTTCCGGGTTTGCTGCAGGCACAACTTGGAACGTCCGTGAGATGAAGCGTATGTAAGTCGAAGTTCCACTGTACAAATAATCAATTTAATTCCCTGCTTCTATGCCTTGCCATGTTCATTTGCTCATAAAACAGATATTTGTTCACTGTTAATCCACAGTGATGTTTTATAAATTTAAAAGCACTCATTCCATTAATATTATAACTGTTTAAGGAAACTAAATGCATTTCCAGTCCCAAAGGATAAGGAAGGTGCCCCAGCGCCAATTGTCAGGCAAGAATCCTCCATACTTCTCATTCCATTCCTTTCTCTGCTGTTTTTTCTCCTCCCTCTCATCTTCCCGTCATTATTGTGCATTCATGATGATTTAAAGTAAAGGTAAAGGTACCCCTGACCATTAGGTCCAGTCGCGGACGACTCTGGGGTTGTGTGCTCATCTCACTCTATAGGCTGAGGGAGCCGGCGTTTGTCCACAGACATGTGGCCAGCATGACAAAGCCACTTCTGGCGAACCAGAGCAGAGCACGAAAATGCCGTTTACCTTCCCGCCAGAGCGGTACCTATTTATCTACTTGCACTTTGACATGCTTTCGAACTGCTAGGTGGGCAGGAGCTGGGACCGAGCAACAGGAGCTCACCCTGTTGTGGGGATTCGAACCGCCGACCTTCCGATCGGCAAGCCCTAAGCTCTGTGGTTTAGACCACAGCACCACCTGTGTCCCTCATGATGATTTATGTTCATGCTATTGTGGCATCTATACGCAACCCCACTTTCAATACTGTTTGTGCTTGTAAAGTTTTGAAGGGTGTATGCCGCTTTGTTTCCAGTCAATGCTTGTCCTGTAATTACCAGATGAAATCCTGTAACTTCTTATTGTAGGGAAATAACTTGGGGAAGACCAAGTTAGTCCTGAAGTCTCACATGTGTAGGAAACTGTAAAATAAAAATGGCTGACTGCATGAATTCAAAAAAGCATGTGGGGCTTGAGTCACCCCCTAGAATACAATGGTACCTCGGGTTAAGAACTTAATTTGTTCTGGATGTCTGTTCTTAACCTGAAACTGTTCTTAACCTGAAGCACCACTTTAGCTAATGGAGCCTCCCGCTGCCACCGCACAATTTCTGTTCTCATCCTGAAGCAAAGTTCTTAACCCAAGGTAATATTTCTGGGTTAGCGGAGTCTGTAACCTGAAGCATAAGTAACCTGAAGCGTAACCCGAGGTACCACTGTACTCCATTCCCCCAGCAGAGTTTAAAACAGAAATATGTGCATCACTTTCAAAGCACAGGAAATATAGGTTGTTATACTTTTAAACATCCCAGTATTAAGCACTGACAATGTGCTCCCCAGCCTCTACCCCTGTCAGAGTGAATAGACCAAAACCTTAAGTAAGTTTAAATGCTTTACTTACAGGCACCCAGGTCACCTGCTGGCAATCTTCCCACTCATCAAGATATATTGCAATTGAATTCCTATTTAATTTACAGCAGTTATTTCTATATTTTAATCCATAAGCATTAGTTAGCATATGTATATTTGTGTCCACACTTGTTTTCTTCTTTTATCATGCAGTTCATTTTTCTTTTTCTTTTTGAGAGGTGTGTGTGTGTGTGTGTGTGTGTGTGTGTGTAAGAGAGAGAGACAGCGAGGCCGCCGACCTTTCAGTGGGCATTCACTAGCGAAATCATATTCAGAAGCAATGCATGTGCAGAAATTCTAACTAACAGCAAGGATTTCTTCCTGGAAAGCTGCAAAGAGTTGATTACAAAGAACAGCTAGAGACATTTATGCAGCTTCAAGAATATACTGCATATTTCAAAAATGCATACCAAACAGACTCTCTCTGGTGTAATGAATGTGCCACTCTGTGAACATATTGTGGGGGTTGTGGGGGGAAGATAATAAAATGGCATATGCAAACAAGTTTACTCTTTAGGGTTTTGAAATTATAGTTGTGTAGTTTCAAAGAAGAATGAGCCAGCCTCGCCTTACCATGCATGACAAGGGCTATAGAACAGCACAATTAAAGTGAAACCAAGTTTTTATATTGTCCTTTACTCAGAAAACAATCACCAACTGTCATTTTTACTGCCACATCTACAGGTTGAACATATGTACATGCTGTTATTGGAAAGGATAAAATTATCACAACACTTTTGCCCATGTAAACTGGATTCTCTCGCACAATAAATCATTGAAATTGGATCACTTTCCTTTTTCTAGAACATCTCCTAATAGCAGGTGTGGGTAGGGGAGACGGAAAAGAAAATGGCTTGAGTACTCTTTTTCCCTTTAATGCAACTGACAAGAGTCACATTTGCAGAATAAAAGGCACCAACAACAAAATGGATGCATAAAGAGGAAATCGCTTGGCTTTTTTGTTCCTAATTTCACTGATGTTGGTAGGAAATAAGGCTGTCATCCTTTATATCATTACCTGGGAGTAAGTTCCACTGAAGTAAGTGAGGCTTACTTGTTTTGGGTTTAGTTCATTTATTATACCAGTACTTCTCACAACCAATGGGAAGTCTCAAAGTAATTTGCAGAACAAAGAAGTAAAAATACAGAAAGTACAATGTATAATAGATACCCATTAAAAGAACAACACCATAGAAACATATTGCAGTGTTCACCCACCAAAAATAATCTAAAAATATAAAATACTCGCCCCCCCAACCCCCGCATTCAACACGAGAATGAGCACCAGTCAATCACAAAATGCCAGGCCACTAGTGCTGTTCAAATGTCCAGGAAAAGAAATGCACTATTTCTTGACACCAAAAAAGATAACGATTATTATTAAAAATACAAAATGAAAACACAAAATACAAATAATCTTTTTTTTTAAAAAAAAGACAATGACCTCCTCCCACAAACACATTTAAAAGGACATAGACTGCTTAATCAGCCAAAGGCCTGGTCATAGAGGAACGCTTTTACCTGGCGCCAGGTAAAACGTCCCCAAGGCAAGCATTCTATAACCAGGGGGCTACCACAGAAAAGGCCTTTTCTCCAGTCACCCACTCCATTTCCTTGTGAGGTGAGACTACAGTGGTACCTCGGGTTAAGTACTTAATTCGTTCCGGAGGTCTGTTCTTAACCTGAAACTGTTCTTAACCTGAAGCACCACTTTAGCTAATGGGCCTCCTGCTGCCGCCGTGCCGTCGGAGCACGATTTCTGTTCTCATCCTGAAGCAAAGTTCTTAACCTGAAGCACTATTTCTGGGTTAGCGGAGTCTGTAACCTGAAGCGTATGTAACCTGAAGCATATGTAACCTGAGGTACCACTGTATTGGGGACATACCTGTTTGTTTGCAAATGTATAGGCAGATCAGAGGGAAAGCAAACATGCGTACATACATGTTAAATTCCCAAGTAGGGGCTGTTTTCAAAGGGAGGAAAAGTTTTCATGAAAACTCCATTCATCCCTGCTCTAAGTTAAAACAGAGGAGTTAAAGCCCTGTATAATTACCTATAATTTAAAGAAGTCAGAAATCCCCACAAACAGCTGCAAGTGAATTTGCCGCCATCAGTCTTCTACCCTTCTTTCATATCAGGAGTAAAAAAAATTGTTTCAAGTAGGGATGCTTAGGTTTTACGAATGTTCATCCATCTACCTATTAAATTTATACCCTGCCCTACTTCCCAAAGGAGCCTAGGAAAGGAAGCCACAAGTGATACAGCAATAAAACTTCTTTACAACATCTTTGTCCCAAGCTATATATGGCTTTTCACATCAAAACCAGCACCTTGAACTTAGTCCAGTAGCTCATGGAAAGCTACTGGATACGGCTAAGCCATCGTTATGGCCATTTTACCCAAGCCAACAGCATTTTTTTTGGAATGTGTCTGCCAGCTGTTTTTGATTGATTGATTCAGTTTGTACTTTATGCTATTTTACCTGAGCTGTGAACAAGTTTGGGTAAATGTTTTACCATCACACCATTATTTGCAATTTGATACTATTTAGTCTTCAGAGGCTGAAATAAATGAACACATGAAATGGAAATGCAGCTCAGAGTAAACAGCAACCTAAGGTTTACACCCACTCTTTCTGAAGCCGAAGTTCCATTTAATATGCTTTTGTCTAGAAGGTGTAAATTAAAAAAGAACCCACAGTAATTTAATTTGCACCTTGCCAGAGTTCCTTGAAATACAATTTCCATCCACTTAAACTGCACTGGAATAGATAAGTGTAAGAGAATATAACTGGGAATTATTCCTACAGGAAGGGAGGAAGACTTTATATAGAGATATAATTCCCTGAGGAATTCCAAAAAAACTTGAGTTTCCCATACATTTTCTTTCAATAATAGTTAATAGAATGTGGGCAGCCATCTTTTCCCCATACAGCGTCACTGGAAACCAAACTACAGTGGTACCTCGGGTTACATACACTTCAGGTTACATACGCTTCAGGTTACAGACTCCGCTAACCCAGAAATAGTCCTTGGGTTAAGACCTTTGCTTCAGGATGAGAACAGACTCCGCTAACCCAGAAATAGTATCTCGGGTTAAGAACTTTGCTTCAGGATGAGAACAGAAATCGTGCTCCGGTGGCGTAGGAGCAGCGGGAGGCCCCATTAGCTAAAGTGGTGCTTCAGGTTAAGCACAGTTTCAGGTTAAGAACGGACCTCCGGAATGAATTAAGTACTTAACCCGAGGTACCACTGTACTCCATCATGTAGCCCTGTTCCCAGTTTAAGAGATTCTTAAACTAATTGGAAGCCAACTACTGAATACAGTAGCTTGCCATTTTTTAACATTTTTTTTTGAAAAAGACCTTCTGACCACTTTGTAAGTGGTGTGATTTTTACAGAAACCCTACAAAGATCACAGAAATTTTCTTCACTAGAGGACAAAGATCTAGTGAAGGTGAGGTTATGAGCTGCCCTAGTTTCAAGGAACCAAGAATTATTATTTCAATTATCCTGATATCTCTGCTTAAAGACAAGCTCCACTAAGTATGGAACCCTCAACAAACCCCTGACATATCTTGCTGACAACTTCCTCTTTCAGAAAATGGAAGAAGAAGTACTCTGTGTGTGTGCAGTCTGGTTTGTTGTTGTTGTTTAGTTGTTTAGTCGTGTCCGACTCTTTGTGACCAGGCACTTCTGTCCTCCACTGCCACCCGCAGTTTGGTCAAACTCATGCTGGTAGCTTTGAGAACACCATCCAACCATCTCGTCCTGTGTCCTCCCCTTCTCCTTGTGCCCTCCATCTTTGCCAAAATCAGGGTCTTTTCCAGGGAGTCTTCTCTTCTCATGAGGTGGCCAAAGTACTGGAGCCTCAGCTTCAGGATCTGTCCTTCCCATGAGCACTCAGGCCTGATTTCCTTCAGAATGGATAGGTTTGATCTTCTTGCAGTCCATGGGACTCTCAAGAGTCTCCTCCAGCACCATAATTCAAAAGCATCAATTCTTCGGCCTTCTTTATGGTCCAGCTCTCACTTCCATACATCACTACTGGGGAAACCATAGCTTTAACTATATGGACCTTTGTTGGCAAGGTGATGTCTGGTTTGTATCAGGATTTAACTTGGTGGTACATTGGTTGCCAATGAGGACAATGTGGCAC
The DNA here is from genome assembly GCF_964270895.1 of Podarcis filfolensis. Lineage (NCBI taxonomy): Eukaryota > Metazoa > Chordata > Lepidosauria > Squamata > Lacertidae > Podarcis > Podarcis filfolensis. The sequence goes on from NC_139615.1 coordinate 47,246,184, forward strand.
CTATTGCCATGATTTGGGGCAGAGGGAGGCATGGCCAAATAGAGGGGGGCAAATATTCAGAGGAGGTTCCTCTTCCATTGCTAATCCCCCTGACTTGATAGCACTGCTACTGAATGTCACATTGGTTCATAAGAAGACCTCAGTCATCCACAGCTTACTTGTGGATAAGGAGACCAACCTGGCATGTACCACCGAGACCTGGGTGGGTGAGTAACATGAGCCTAATCTCACTCAACTCTGCCCACCCAAGTACTCGGTGCAGCACTGTGGCAAACCAAGAGACCATGTATGTGTGTGCATTGTCTCTGTGATCCATGGGACTTCTCTGCCACCAAGAAACTACATCAATTAGGAGCTGGACTGGAGGGTCTGCATCTGGGTTAGAGAGACAGGTTGGGGATGCTGCAGGCATATTGCCCACTCTGTGGCTTGTATCCTCCCTGCCTGAGCTGGCCGAGGCAGTCTTGAATATGGTGCCAAAGACTATTGTTCTCAGTGACTTCAACTGACTTGAGAGTAAGGAGCCACTGGCCCTCCAGATGTTGCTGAAGTATAAGTCCCATCAGCCCCAGCAAGCATGGGAGCTGTAGTTCAGAAACATCTGGAGGGCTAAGGGTTCTCCACCTCTGCTGTACTTCCTCTGCTTGGCTCCAGCTTCTCCTTCACCTGACTTTCTTAATCTGTCTACATCATACATCCTCAGACAAAATCCCACTCTGACCAACTGTGGCTTGAAATCTACCTTTTAATTTCCAAACAGGGCCTCTCTCCATCCAATCAATCACTCTCCACACACACCCTCATCAGGTCAAATCTCTGATCCAATGGGATAAGGCAGAATACCCACTGACTGACCAATTAGGTCTCTCAAGTTTTCAGCCCACTGTGCCTGTATATAAAAGAAAGAAACCTTGTTCCCAGAGCTACCTTTGTTTTGGCACAATGTAAGATATCAGTGAAATGGATTGGTTGATGCCCTCCTGCTGATTCTTTGCAGCTCCACAGCTCTCAGAAGAAAGTCAAGTTTACGTACAGTTAGACCATTTATATTCAGCTACGTATGTCTGATTCCCATTACACATGTTAAAATAGACTTTACCTCAGAAATGAAGGTGGTTTGTCCAAAGTGACGTTGCCCCTGGCATGAACCAAGACACTGATAGAAGGCACTTGACCTCTTTCTCTCCAACATTAATGGCAAGAGGAGCTTTCTCCCATTACACTCCTGAATCATAGGGCAAAATGCGAAGAAATGCAAGATCTACTTAAAGGGAAAACTGCAAGTCTTGGTTATGTTCATGCCCGCCTGCCTGGCAGACAGGAGGGTGGGTTAAATAGCACCTTGCACATGCCTAAATCAGAGAAAGTAGCTGAGGTAGATAAGAGCCTCTGCTGCAACCGGGGAGGTTAAGAGAAATATTGACTGTGTCTTGGAGTGTGCAGGTGAGGTGCAGAATGAGGGGTGGCACTGCCTTAGGATGGAATCAGATAGAAAATTTCTGTGTGCCACTTTGAATCCAAAGGGTACCAGTTGTCCAGTCCTATTGTATTGAGCCCGCTCTCTATAAGTGCTCTTTCTACTGTAAGTCCTCGTTTGCTGGTGCAGCATGTCTTAGAACAGTGGTCAGCAAACTTTTTCAGCCGTGGGACGGTCCACTGTCTCTCAGACCTTGTGGGGGGCCGGACTATATTTTGAAAAAATAAATAAAAACAAATGAATTCCTATGCCCCACAAATAACCCAGAGATGCATTTTAAATAAAAGGACACATTCTACTCATGTAGAAACACCAGGCAGGCCCCACAAATAACCCAGAGATGCATTTTAAATAAAAGGACGACATATTCTATTCATGTAAAAACACGCTGATTCCTGGACTGTCCGCGGGCCAGATTTAGAAGCTGATTGGGCCGGATCCAGCCCCCGGGCCTTAGTTTGCCTACCCATGTCTTAGAATCACACTAAATTATCACTGCCTAACTCTAAATGTGATTGTGCAAACAGCAAAATAATAATATTTTTTTTAAAAAAATAAACAAATAAGTTGAAAATGTGCTTATAGATTACCAACTCAACCCCCAGCTCTGGGGCTCATTGTGGGTTGAAATATTCCCTTACTGATTCAGTCAGCTATCTTGGCACATTTCATTTTCTGAGCTTTTACTACTTTGTTACTCACCAGCCCTCTTTGTTTTCATAGCTGCATCGTCATTTCATCTGCCCGTAGCTGCCAGCCAAATTGCTACACAGAAGTGGTAAAACTGATTGCTCTTATGATTGTTTTCTGGGCAGAAAACAGAAGAGACTATGACTAATAGCTTTCCCTGGTAACTTACTCTATTAATAATAATGTTTTGAATTGATTTCGTATGTTAATCATTTAATAATGTGCTGTGATTTGGGTCGGGTTTTCCCAAGCCATGCCCATGAACAGCACACGAACATACATGCTGACATGTGCACACACAATTATACATTAATAGATCTGTTTCCAGATTCTCTGTGAGCTAGTTAAACAGGGTTTTAGTGGCACGTTTAATGAAACCAGGGCACATTGCATTACACACGGAGTGATTAATGACCTCGCTTCTAAATGGCTTCCACAGCAACAAAATGCATTAAAAGGGCATTAAGGCTGCGATGGTGAGCAAAACTGAAAACAAAACAAAAAGCTTGAAAGGGAAAACAATGTCTTGCAGAGTTCAGGGTGCATAAAGGCCTTTGCACCTAAATCCCATGGGCTTCTATGAAAAGAATCAAACACATTAGGATCTGCTGCAAGCTAGTGTGTGTGTGACTCTGTGCCTGTCTGCCTTGGAGACTGTAGAAGCATAGAGTTGAAGTGTTGTCATCTAGTCCAACCCCCTGCATTGTGGGAAACCTGCCCACAGACATCCCTGGGTGGGTTTGAACCATCAACCTTCTGGTTAACAGCCAGACATACTGACCCATTGTGCTACAGGGCAGATTCTAAAACAGGGTTACTTCACATTTCTTCTCCTTCTTCTTCTTCTTCTTCTTCTTCTTCTTCTTCTTCTTCTTCTTCTTCTTCTTCTTCTTCTTCTTCTGTCAAGTCTCTAGCCCTTTCTGCTACAGAGACATGAGAGGAAATGTGCAAACAAAATTCCATCCAACCACTCTGCAAAGAATGGGAGCGGGGGGAATCTGCAAAGAGGTCTTCAGAACAGTTCCCAGTGTTTGTTGGGGATATCTCCAAGCAATTGTGGATAGAATTGCACTGTTAGTCTTCTCCCTTTTATGTTAATTTAGCATATGTAGTAGGGCGGTTCATAAAAAACATTTTTTAAAAAAAGAAATGCCTGCTCCAAATATCTTATCTTACTACACTGGGGATTATATAGCTATACAGTGGTACCTCAGGTTAAGAGCTTAATTCATTCTGGAGGTCCGTTCTTAACCTGAAACTGTTCTTAACCTGAGGTACCACTTTAGCTAATGGGGCCTCCTGCTGCCGCCACACCGCCGCCACATTATTTCTGTTCTCATCCTGTAGCAAAGTTCTTAACCCAAGGTACTATTTCTGGGTTACCGTAATCTGTAACCTGAAGTGTTTGTAACCTGAAGCATCTGTAACCCGAGGTACCACTGTATCTGAAATTCCATGCATATCAGCTAATATCTTGACCCTGCTCCACTGAATTGAAATTTCAGCCTTCATGACATAGGAAAACAGCCAAGAAAACAGCTATTTTCGTGGAGGAGGGTCAAGATATTAATTGATATGCATGAAATTTCAGATATAGCTATATAATCCCCAGTGTAGTGAGATAAGATCTTTGGAGCAGGCATTTTTTAAAAAAGTTTTTTTTATGAACTGCCCTAATATGTAGGGATATAGTGAGGAGTATGAATATTCAGACATTGGAGTTCTCACCCGCAGTCCGACATGCAACAGCCCAGATGATGATTTAGCATCTAAATAAGAACTAGACTTCTGTCGGTGTGTAAAGCTGATCTGAAGCACAGTGGTTGCTCCCTGATCTCCCTAAAATGGTGCTTCTGCATTCTAATTCTATAGAAAAAGGGAAAGGAAAGAGCAAATGTAGCCAATAAACAGAAAATATGTAGGGCTCCTGTTCTGGGGCTAGAATATGTATTTTCTTTCTTTTTCTGTTTCCTTCTTTTTTTAAAAAAAGAATACAGTGCAAAATGGGTTGCAAATCAGCTTCGAAAGTCCTGAAATGTTGGTAGAACTTGCGTTATTGTCATATCTGGAATGCTGTTGTAATGGGAATTGTGGTTGCTTGTGCGTAAATTCCAAACTGCTCCCAGCTATTGGGGTAGCTAAACCTTTCCCTGGTTTGACAGCCCTTACAAGGCGACTGTCTCAGTCACTGGCAGAATCCGTCAGTGGGCGTTCCCTAAACTTCTTCCAACATAAAAGCTGTTTGACGCCAAGTCTCCTCCTAGCCTCTCTGCACGGAAGTCTCCTGCGCAGAGTGGGCGTGGCCAGCGGAGGTCCTGGGCTCTCCCCGCTGGACCCTGTGGAAGGGTCTTGGAGCCCTTTCTCCGAAGACCTTCCTTCCTCCCCTTCTTTCCTGGTGTCACGCCTATTTCCTTCCCCAATGGAAGTATTCTCCCTCTCCCTGCTGGTCCCTTCTCCTGCATCATTGGAGAGCCCTACCTCTGCTCTGAGCTCCGATGTCAGTTCCCTGACAGCTGTTTTATGAGGCAACCCTCAGCCATCCATCAGTCATCAAGAGGGATATATAATTTTCGACTGCTTAAAGAAAGAGAGAGAAAGAGAACTACTTTTTTCCCAATCTCAAGAGAATGTAAAACATCGAAACATAATTGCTAAGCAAGTGACATTTTAAAGAGATGCACTGTCTGTGTGGCAAAGTGTATGGCTGTAAAGAATTAAAAGATAATAATAAAAACAAAGCCAGATGAAAAAGCAGCCAGGCAGCCACCTGACAACAGTTGAAATATAGCATAATTCTGACTACATAATTAGAGGCTGGCTTTCTGAAAAGATAATTCAGAGATCTTTCAGAACCTCCGAGGGTTTGAAGCAAATATTCAAGGCAAGCTGGAACTGGGTGAAGCTTTATTTCTGCAAGGCTGGAAGGTAATAGGAAGTCCTCTAAAATAAAGGTTGTCAACTTCCTGCTTCTTTGCATGCTGAATCTGAAACAATGGTTTGGTCAATTGGACACTTCCACCCAAGTCTGATCCTCAAGAATCTTGAGTACAGCAATATACAGGCTACTTCAATAATACTTACCTGGCAGGGGGGACTCCTTGATTAAGAAGGCGGTTTTCCCATTGCGAGGCTCATCCCTTGCACTGTACGTGTGCTGACCCCTGTGATTTCTCCAAATGCGGAAAACTCGACCGCATAATTTGTGGTGAAAACCTTCTTCTTTAGCCAGACTTTTGGCTGATTGACATCTAATGCCCTTTTACATGTGTTGTGTAAGGTGGGATTATTGAGTTATCTTTATTTTTTGCTTTTACTATGTACAGTGGTACCTCGGGTTACAGCCGCTTCAGGTTACAGACTCCACTAACCCAGAAATAGTACCACCTCAGGTTAAGAACTTTGCTTTAGGATGAGAACAGAAATTGTCAGCGGCAGCAGGAGGCCCCATTAGCTAAAGTGGTACCTCAAGTTAAGAACAGTTTCAGGTTAAGAATGGACCTCCAGATCGAATTAAGTTCTTAACCAGAGGTACCACTCTACTGTATTTTGTTTTATATATATATATATATATTGCAATTTCATGTTGTGAACCATCCTGAGATCTATGGGTATTGGGCAGTATAAAGGTAAAGGTACCCCTGCCCGTACGGGCCAGTCTTGCCAGACTCTAGGGTTGTGCGCTCATCTCACTCTATAGGCCGGGAGCCAGCGCTGTCCGCAGACCGGGTCACGTGGCCAGCGTGACAAGCTGCAACTGGCGAGCCAGCGCAGCACACGGAATGCCGTTTATCTTCCCGCTGGTAAGCGGTCCCTATTTATCTACTTGCACCCGGAGGTGCTTTCAAACTGCTAGGTGGGCAGGAGCTGGGACCGAAAGACGGGAGCTCACCCCGCCGCGGGGATTCGAACCACCGACCATGCGATCAGCAAGTCCTAGGCGCTGAGGTTTTACCCACAGCACCACCCGCGCTTGTATATTGAGCAGTATACAAATTAATAATAATAATAATAATAATAATAATAATAATAATGTCGTTTCTTTTCAGCTCCATCTAACTCAACATTCTCCATGCAGGTATCATCCATGCTGCCTTCATGGTTGTTCCAACTGATCCAAGTACGTCTAGGTAAGTTCTACAAGGAAGTTGGAAGAAAAAAGGTGTGCTGCTTCTACTGTACCTGTATACCATAATTAGGGTGATAACTTTCACCCGGGCACATTTGGGTCATCTGGTGAAGGCTGTTCTTGTGCTCTGGGGATGGTTTGGTTTGCCTAGGAAGTTCTTGCTTTCCAGCCCCTGGGTCGTCCTCTCAGTGCCCACCTGCCCCCTTCAGCCCCCGTTTCCCACTCTGGACTGAGGCTAGCGATGAATGAGAAATGTTGATGTGAACCAATCTAAGTTGCAATTTGCAACAACAACAAACGAAACGAAACACCACTATCCTTCAAAAGTCAAACTTCTACAGAGTTTGTGCTACAGCATTCCATTCACGAAAGTATAACAAAAATGTATATTAATGTATTAAAATGCATAAAGTAGGGGAAATAGTATACAAAATGCATTATGTTATGGAAATTTGCTTGTGAAAATGTTAGTGGTTGTTTTTTTTTAAAAAAAGATGCAAACTGATGCAGAAATGTGATGTGCTGAACTAGACTTGAAAAATGAGGAACTGAGATAAATTGAAATTGACAGATTCATCCATCCCTAATTGAGAAATATATTTCTGAAGACCTCCTGGGGGCTACCAAGACATTGGACAGACATTCTTCCAACAGCACAGCCATCTAAATACTTTCTAAATGTTGACAAGAAACATTTATTGGAACATTATGAACCTTGGGGGATGGAAGAGATCCCCCATTAAGGAAAACTAAAGACAAATTTGACATCCTTGGGTATTCTGAAAATTTGTGTGCAACATTTTAAAGCTTGACACTACTGGTTCTAGTTTAGATGCACTTCTCAATCTTCTCCTTAATAGAGAGATGTTTCTACATAACTTTGGTATTTATTGATGCCCACAACTCTTTTTAAACTTTTGAGAGTTTAATTACTAAGCCATCAAGGTTGTTAAGAGGGATGTCATTTCTGAAAAGGCCAGATTTATTGGGAGCTTGGAAGAAATACAGCCTCCTGGTTGTTCTTTCTTTTCACTACAGCTTCTCTCTCTCTCTCTCTCTCTCTCTCTCTCTCTCTCTCTCTCTCTCTCTCTCTGTTTTAATGATGTTAAGATTTTGAAAGGTTGCAGAGTTAATAAATATGATGAATTTTCCAAGTCTTATGAAAACTCATGGCTTCCCTCAAAATTCACCAGGCATGACATTTGGAAAAGGTGGCTATATTCATGTACATCGGGGACATGTAACTCCCAAGATGCTGCTATCTACTCACAGAATAAAAAACTGGCAGTGATCTACCCATTTTGGGGGGGGGCAGAGTGCAGGTCAAAATTGTGGAGTTTTTCTTAGGGGGGAACAGTAAATACTTATGCTGCTTTGGGGGGGGGCTGCGACAAAAACGATAAACAATAAGTCATCCCACCAGCATAAACTCCATATTCAATTCTTGAAATCGTGCACGAATAAAAGAAAGAGTGAGGGGGCAGGGCCAAATGCTCCCCCCCCCACGGGTGAAAATAAGCCCGCAATTGACTTATAACAACCGGGGGCCTACCTGTCTATCGCGGTCGAACTGTTGGACATCCCTGATGTACATTAATGGTTTTATCACATCATAACACTTTTATAAAGGTAGTAAAGGGACCTCTGACCATTAGGTCCAGTTGTAGCCGATTCTGGGGTTGCGGCACTCATCTTGCTTTAATGGCCGAGGGAGCCGGCGTACCGCTTCCGGGTCATGTGGCCAGCATGACTAAGCCGCTTCTGGCGAACCAGAGCAGCTCATGGAAACGCCGTTTACCTTCCCGCCAGAGCAGTACCTATTTATCTACTTGCACTTTGACGTGCTTTCGAACTGCTAGGTTGGCAGGAGCAGGGACTGAGCAATGGGAGCTCACCCCGTCGCGGGGATTCGAACCGCTGACTTTCTGATCGGCAAGTCCTAGGCTCTGTGGTTTAACCCACAGCACCACCCAACACTTTCATGGTATCAACCAAATCACATGGGTTGTCAGTTGACATAGCCATGAAGACATGCAAAGCTAAAGAAAGTGAGCCCCCCCCCAAAAAAAGTAATATGGTGTCAAGAAGGCTAGGGGGTCAAAATGGATTAAAACACCCTGAATTAGTTTTGTGCTGAAAAAGTACCAAACTGGAATTTTTAGATACTCACAAAAATGACCACCATACTAGGAAGTAGCAGCAACAGCATGCTTCCTGGGAAACCACCCCTTCCCTTTCCTTGTTTAATCCATTCTGTGGAAAGTGAAGGTACAAGCTCTGCCATAGTTTGTTTATATGAAGGAACTAGGATTTTAAATACACACTCACAAAATTATTTTACTTCAGAAAACAGGACTTTTGTGGCTCTGTTTCTCAGCGGGTTACATGACGTGTCATTGGTAAGGAAACAAACAGAGGTGTGAAAATAGCATTTTAATGCATTTTCTTCTGCTAATAAAAAATAGCCACAATAGCCAGAGTGGCTCCAGGGACCAGACACACAAGAAAGTGTTGGCGACAGAAAGGAATGAAACTGTGTAATTCTCATCACTCTCAAGAATTGTGGTCTTTTCTATGATTACCTGTTCAGGGCATGCTCTTTCTATTCTACATATTCCTTTTAAACTATGAGCACAACACATGATTTTATTTCATAAGCAAATACTTCCTGTACAACTGACTAAAGTGTTACAATTTGCTAGAGCAAATCACAGCGTCTTCTGGTTTCATCAATTTCATTCTTAAAGGAATAACACGTTTTTTCCCTCCAGGAGTGAGGAAACTTTTTTCCTATGAAAGAACAATGATTTATTTATTTATTTGACAATTTATCATTCTCATTTCATAAAACATAACAAGGCAGCTTACAACATTTAAAATGCAAAAACCCCACCGGTGTGTGTGTGTGTATCTACCTATCTATTTATCTATTATAATTAAAAACATCACTATACATAAAATATTGTAATGCCAAGGAAGATAATGGTGGGTGTTGCTCTCTCCTGAAGCAACACTCTGGTTACACAGGTTTGGAGGGTCCCTTAATGGGTTAATGATTAAGTATCTGATTGTTTTTCTCTGGTAGCTAACACATGGGTGTTGTAACCTTAGATCATGTGATGAAGGTATTGAGTTGCAAATCTCCATTCTGAAGGGAGTGACCTGTTTCAGTTCCTCTGAACGTGACAGAAAGAAGAAGGCAAGAGATAATGGCTCCCTAAGAGCTGCAATAGCCTGGGGCTAGAGGCAGGCTAAAGCAGGCTGGGATGGGGGAGAGAGTCAGTTTGGATTTTTTTGAGTTATCTTTTATTAAGGAGCCTAGAGTCCTTTGGAAAACAAAATTGGGGAAACGCCAATGTTTGCAACTCTTCAGCAATACACATTTAGCTATTTTCCATTTCAAACCTTCATTAATATGCATACATTTCATTTCAGTGTGAATTAAATCAATTATACTTAATATAAATAAATTCAGATAGGCTAAATGCAAAGGCCTGGGGCTTGGGTGCTAATCCATCACTGGTTTTAGGAAAAGAAGGCAGACACCCATATAACCCCTTTCCAAAGTCATAATGTGTAGCAGTTTGCATAAAAGACTGCAGCAGCAAAACACGCCAAATAAGTCTACTGCTTCAGACTGAATGCTCTACTTTATTCAGCACAAAGTGCTTAGCACACACAGCAGCTTCTAGAGTTGCAGCTGTATTGGAAAACAATCATATCAGCGGAAAACTAGGCTAAAGCCCTGTTACCTGGCAGGCTAGCTGTCTGTGTACAAGAACCCTTTGAGTACAGAGGGGCATTCAGTTGTGCGAGGACCATAAAGTTTGATAAGACATTACTGGAGAGAGAGAGAGAGAGAGAGAGAGAGAGAGAGAGAGAGAGAGACCCACCCGGGAAGAATGGCAGATGAAGTTGATGGACTACATGGAACTGGCGGAAATGACTGGCAGAATCCAAGACCAGGGAGAAGAGTCGGTGGAAGAAGATTGGAAAAAAATTAAAATTTATTTACAGAAATACTGTAATATTAAGGAATGTTAGAAGGATGCTGGAATGAAGTTACATGGCTTTAGCAGAAAGGTTATAAAGAATTAAGTAAAAATAGATTGTTAATGGGTCAAAGTGGAAAATTTAAGGTTAAATTGGGTTAAGATAAATTATGGAACAAAAATTGAGTAAGATGGAAAGGATTTGCTGAAACAGCTAATTGAACTAGAATACAAAAAAAGGGAGGCGTGAGGAGGTCGATGAAACAAGTAAATGAAAGATAAAGATATGGAAATATTGGATGTGTTTTTAAATGCTTTTGTTTTTCTTTTTTCTGTTTTACTGTATTGTTTTTTGTTTTCTTTCTTCTTTCCTATGTATTGTGAGGTATTGATTTGCTTTATTTAATTTTTCATTTTTTCATTCTTCTTTTTTTCTGTAATCTTTAAACCTTTAATAAATATTATTGAGAGAGAGAGAGAGAGAGAGAGAGAGAGAGAGAGAGAGAAGTCAGCACATCCAACTTGGCTTGTCCAAGTCATGGGACGTAGCCAGAGAGGTTCTCTGGATCTTGCTCATGCCTTTGTGCTTCACCACAAAGCACATCTGGTTTCCTTCCACTGGGTCTGTTTCATCACCTTTTAAAGATGCAAAATTAAGGAAGAAACTGTGTCCTTTGGGGACAGGCAAATTACCCGTGGAAAATCTGATTCATCTTCATTTTCTGTCCTCTGTGGAATACAAGCTTAAGGGAACAGCCAATAATCAACTTGGGAACCATGATGCTTTGAGCTAATCAGTTCATTTTGTTTTCCCATTTAAACATAATTGTGCTCCCTCAACAACAGCTAAGGGGAGAAAATTAATCACTTGACACAGAAAACTACACGGAGTGGCATTAGTTAGAATTGTATTTGTTTCCCTGTGGATCCTGAAGAATAGATGGTGTACATTAGCTGTGAAGTACTTGTTCAAGGCATGCCGTTTCATGCCTAGATGAAACCTGTTGATGGGCCAAAGGGCTTATTCCTTTGGGAGCTATTGAAAATAACTAGCAGTTGGCACCTCCCTTGATTTGCCCTGCCAGAGTATATTTCTAAAAGTCTGGCATCAAGTGACATATGAATTTATTTATTTTAAAACGAGAAGGAACACTTCACCTTGACCTCAAGAAAGGGATACTGCTACTACTAACAGGAGGAGAAAAAGTAGAAACTGCTGCTTCCTAACTCCTATTTGTGGTAATCCTGCATGGACTGTTTCTATCTGGCAGCCAACATTATTAGTGGCAGTTGCCATATTTCTCCCCAGAACAATGCTATATCCAGGACATTTGCAGGGAAAGAAAATGGCAGCAGCAATTTCACTGCAGCCGCACCTTTGGTAGGAGGGAAAAAACAGAACAAAAAACCCCCCAAAGCAACACTCACACACAGACGTGTGTGTGTGTGTTTGTTTGTTTGTGTGTGTGTGTGTGTGTGTGTGTGTGTAAATATAGATAGATAGGTGGTATTATCATGGCTACTGCCACACATCAAACCTATGTGAACCTCTAATGAAATCTCACAGACTTCCACTGACTTCAAGCTGAAAAGGGCTCTTGAACTTGAATGGCCTTGAGTTCTTCTCTGCCTTAAAATTTATATCTGAGCTGAGTAAAATCCCACCCTTTTCTCACCCTCCCTCATAAATATTCATCAGCATTTAGTGTGAATTTCTCCTAATATTTTTGTATGTAATTTTCCTTATATACACATTTTGGCAAAGCAATTGTCCTGATACAATGCAGTTTTGTATGGCATTTTCACTGATATTTGTAGGAACACTTTACCCAATATATGCATTTTTTTTGTACACGTTGCTTATCTGGAGAACTGCAATGCAAAACTCGGATACGTCTAAACTTTGAATAATGCTTGGGTTTCTGAAAGTGTGCCTTTAAATGTGAACTGAGTATCTCCCTCATCTTTACTTCCAGTTACCAACCAACAATACCCTACAGTCTTTCTCCCTTGACATCCATAGTAGTCATTGGGAACACTACCTTTTCCAAGGCCAATTGCATTTAGAGCACACCAGAAGACGAGAGAGACTTCTCTCCTTTCTGTCACTTCTCAGAGTCTCAGCCAGAAAAGTGGGAGGCTGGAGGTTTGTAGGTAATTGTGGAAGGGACTTGTAGCAGTGAATCATAGAATCATAGAATCATAGAATCATAGAATCATAGAGTTGGAAGAGACCACAAGGGCCATCGAGTCCAACCCCCTGCCAAGCAGGAAACACCATCAGAGCACTCCTGACATATGGTTGTCAAGCCTCTGCTTAAAGACCTCCAAAGAAGGAGACTCCACCACACTCCTTGGCAGCAAATTCCACTGTCAAACAGCTCTTACTGCCAGGAAGTTCTTCCTAATGTTTAGGTGGAATCTTCTTTCTTGTAGTTTGGATCCATTGCTCCGTGTCCGCTTCTCTGGAGCAGCAGAAAACAACCTTTCTCCCTCCTCTATGTGACATCCTTTTATATATTTGAACATGGCTATCATATCGCCCCTTAACCTCCTCTTCTCCAGGCTAAACATGCCCAGCTCCCTTAGCCGTTCCTCATAAGGCATCGTTTCCAGGCCTTTGACCATTTTGGTTGCCCTCCTCTGGACACGTTCCAGTTTGTCAGTGTCCTTCTTGAACTGTGGTGCCCAGAACTGGACACAGTACTCCAGGTGAGGTCTGACCAGAGCAGAATACAGTGGCACTATTACTTCCCTTGATCTAGATGCTATACTCCTATTGATGCAGCCCAGAATTGCATTGGCTTTTTTTTTTTTTTTTTTGAAAGAGGCATCTGAATCAGATCCCATTAAGGCTGTGCTCTATGTTCAGCTATGCTCGGCTTTGGCCAAGTTGGGGGGTGACAACCCTGGATCACCCCAGGTCAAGTAGCCCACAATGATCTCTGGCTGTCAGGGGGAGGATGCCAAATGGAAGAATGCAGAGGTTTTCTCAAAAGGGAGTATCGAACCCTTCACTCATTAGCTGAGCAGAGGATTCAAACCTGTGGAGTGCTCTGCAGGATTTACTCCCAATTCCTCCTCCCCAAGGCCATTTTGTGGCTGGTTTCCAAGGTCCTATTGCCACAGCAACCAACCACACAGTCAAGGAGAAGTGAGTGAGGAGCCATAGCCAACAAATAGCCCAGGCTTAACCCGGAGTCTTCCATGGAGACTTCGCCACTGCTGGAGGAAGGCCTGGGTGCTGTGGCAATGGGGCTTTGGGAATGGGCTGCCTGATTGGAAGGTGTTTGTGGGAGAGGAGTTGGGATTCAATCTTGTGAGATGCTCCTTGCAGCCAACAAGTCCAATACCTCCTGCTCTTGATTGGGAGATTAGGCACTGAAAACCCAAATCTCACAACTGGAGTGGTTAGTCCCTCCCTAGGTTGGCTCAATTCTAGATCCTCTCACTTCCCAGTCAGTACAATCGGGTATTGAGCAGATTGGCCTGGATGAAGCCCAGCTATTTTCTGAGTGGGGGGATAGCTTGGTTTAATCCAACCTGAGCCTATTTTATGGTGTCTTTGTTGTTGTTGTTGTTTAGTCATTTAGTCGTGTCCGACTCTTCGTGACCCCATGGACCAGAGCACACCAGGCACTCCTGTCATCCACTACTTCCCGCAGTTTGGTCAAACTCATGCTGGTAGCTTCGAGAACACTGTCCAACCATCTCGTCCTCTGTCGTCCCCTTCTCCTTGTGCCCTCCATCTTTCCCAACATCAGGGTCTTTTCCAGGGAGTCTTCTCTTCTCATGAGGTGGCCAAAGGATTGGAGCCTCAGCTTCACGATCTGCCCTTCCAGTGAGCACTCAGGGCTGATTTCCTTCAGAATGGATAGGTTTGATCTTCTTGCAGTCTATGGCACTCTCAAGAGTCTCCTCCAGCACCAGAATTCAAAAGCATCAATTCTTCGGCGATCAGCCTTCTTTATGGTCCAGCTCTCACTTCCATACATCACTACTGGGAAAACCATAGCTTTTACTATATGGACCTTTGTGGCAAGGTGATGTCTCTGCTTTTATGGCATGTACCAATCACTAATTACAATGATACAAAATAAATGCATATGGAAATGTACTGTTAAGTGAGGCTCTAAAACTAGGTGTTCTTTTGAAGCGGCCACATTTGACTCATCAAGAAAGATCTTCTTTTGCTCCAGCAACAGCTGGAAAGACAATTCTCAGAGCCTGGGAGGTCTGCTTGATGTGTAGTAGGGGATGGCCTTGCAGCTGAGCTGGTGGGAGGGAAGCAAAGAGAGCCAGGGCAGCAGGAGCCAATTGGCTTGTCATCGAGACAATGGAAGCACAGGGCTGCCAATTGTGAGGGATATCAGAGGAATGCCAGTTGCCAGGCAATGGAGGCATGTTGCCCAGTCTCGTGAGACATCAGCTGTCACAAAGCTGCTGGGGAGGAAACAGGAAGGATCAGCTGGGGAGGAAACAGGAAGCTGATATCAGCTAAGAAACATTGCAGCTGTAAACATTGGAGAGTAGATACCTGGTTTCTTACCAATCTTTAGGGAAGTGTGGAGTTATTAAATAATGGTGGTCAAATGGCCCACCCTGTAAGCATGACAGCTACCGATTAGAAGATTTAGATGTAGTTATGCATCTCCTTTCTTTGTTATCTGCCAGCCTTGCAGAACATTAAAAGCAGCACAGCCTCATCCCTAAACAAAGCTTGCAAGTTCAGTGCAGACTGGGGAGGGGGGGACAGGGAGAACAAATACCTATCTCACACACCACTGGCAGAGAACAATGTGTCACCCCCAGAGATATTAAAGGTAAAGGGACCCCTGAGAATTAAGTCCAGTTGCGAACAACTCTGGGGTTGCGGAGCTCATCTCGCTTTACAGGCCAAGGGAGCCGGCATTTGTCCACTCCACAAACAGTTTTTCCAGGTCATGTGGCCAGCATAACTAAGCCGCTTCTGGCGCAATGGAACACCGGCACCAGAGCAGTGCACAGAAACACTGTTTACCTTCCCGCCGGAGCGGTACCTATTTATCTACGTGCACTTTGACATGCTTTCGAACTGCTAGGTGGGCAGGAGCAGGGACCGAGCAATGGGAGCTCACCCCGTTGCGGGGATTCGAACCACCAAGCTTTTGATTGCCAAGCCCAAGAGGCTCAGTGTAGGTATTACCCCTCCCCAACACCCCATGACATAGGGAGGGTAACCCCATCAAGAGCTGGCACTGGCGGAGGAACGGGGGCGGGGGAGCGTACCGCACCTGGCACTATCGGGGAGGGGGGTACCATCCCAGCCACCCCAGGACACGCGCTGCATTATTATTATTATTATTATTATTCAATACAAAAAGTCAGAATAAAACATAAGTTCAAAATGTAACTACTTATATCAAATAAAGTAATATTCAATAATCCAGTTCTGAAGGTGTGGTCTCTTCTCCATTTGGAAATTATGTGTGTCTACATAATTATGTGTGTCTACAGACTGTGGGAATGTTGACATCTGAGAATTGTTCTCTGCAAAAGGGAAGGGGTTTCTTCCTTGCTTTCTCTTGCTTTGAAATCTTTATGTGTCCTTTATAGACAAAAGGCTGAGGAAGGAGCGCTGGGCAGGCTACAATTTAACTCCCTTGGAAGCAGACCCAAGCGTCCCTATTGGTTGGTTGGGGAACACCTGGCCAAAGTCTTCCGGTATTGGCCAAACAGCTGGCAGCTGGACGATCCAACCTGCCATTTGTTGGATCACTTGGTGCAGCCTGAGACCTGGTCACAACATTGCCCATCATGGAAGGTGACCAGACATTCAGTCTTTTTAATATTTTAGCTAACTTTAATCCTGAGCTATTGTGGCATGTATTGTATGACCACATCCTATATGTTTGTATTTTTCTACCTTATCATAAAAAGAAAGGGAAGACAATTGTTCCTTCTGCTTCACTACAATTCTCTGTAAATTTTTAAAAATAATGTTTACCTTGGCCATGGAAGGAGACAGCAGCTTCTACCCAGCAGTACAGGAAAAATAAAAATGGCTTGAATTGGCAAAGCAAATTACACAGTTTGTTAATACTGAATCTCCAAAATGTTTCATGTCTGTTGCTGCTATCTTCTCTTAGGAATGAATGGAACATACTAGGACAGATGATTGGGTGAGCTTGTTTGCAACAGCTGCGAGAGAAGTTGCCAAATCTGATTTTATGTTAAGAAAGCTCAAACACCAAATGCCCTGATGCGCATTAGAATTCATCTTCCTTCTCTAGGGCACATGAAGTGTTCTTGCCACTATAGAAAATGTTATGAAATATATAAAATACAGCCTAGCTTTCTTGGTCATCTTACCGCCTACTGTAGCAGGAACGGAATAGGTAAATGCCATCTCCTTTGTGGCTCATTTGACCTTAATGGCAGCTGTATTCCATGCATAATTTCCAACTTGCCATCTAATATTTCTGCTATAAAGCATGCAAAAACATTTGCCTGCAAATAGATTTGAAATTGTATATCATGAAAACACAATTGTTCCATGAAAATGGTCTTCAGGCAGGACACATCCAAGATCTAAAACATTACATCAAAAGCAAAACATCTGCATATCCTACAATCTTCAGGTTTTTCTTTCTCTTGTTCTCCCGCATACCCCCCTCCCTCCCTGTTTGGTAATTGATTTTGCACACACACAAATGCACACACACACACTTTGTCATTTGAAGGAAATTGTCTTCCAGACAAACCACAAGTTGTAAACCATGAACAAATCTTGGTGTTTTAATTTGTGTCTGTAATATCCAATTAGCGTTCCTGCTGCTGCTGCTGCATTCTGCACCAGTTGAAGTTTCTGGGACATCTTTAAGATCAGCCCCACACAGAACACATTACAGTAATCTTGCCTGGAGGCATGTGCTATAGCAGCAAGGTCCACTTTCTCTAGCAAAAGCTGCAGCTGACTAACCAGCCAGAGCTGGCAAGAAACACTCCTGGCTATTGCTGATGCCTGAGTTTCCATGGAAAGCAGTGAATATAGGAACACTCTGAAGCTGTGTCCCTGTCTGTTTATGCAATCCCAATGAGAGCCAGCTATACAAAGGTTAAAGGTTATAGATACTTAATCAGCAGAAATGAACAAAGGAAGGGAAGAGGGAATCTCCAGTGTCAAATTAAATCTGAAGCAGCAACAGAGGCCAGGCATTCTCAGGCTGTGATAGGATGACCAGCAGCAAGCATGGAGTGCAGTCAGGCAGAATGGTTGTTCCCAAGAAGGATCTCAAAGGCACATTTAGTCCTGAGATTCAAAAGCATTATAGCTTCTAGGAAACAAAAGACAAATGTATCTACTGAAAGGGAGATTTCTGGAGAAATTAAAGTAGGGAGATGCTAGGGCTATCTTCTGAAAATGGGGCAGTAGATACTGGATGCATATATATGGTGCTACATAGAAGGTCACAGAGGAACACTGGGCATCATCCACAGATGAGCGGCAAGTTGTTGCTCTGATTGCATTGGATTGGGGCAGTGGCCTCAGCCTGTCTGAGGGCTCCCTGGTTCCATTGCACTGGAGGCTGATGAATATCCCAGCCCTGCCACCATTAGTTGCTAATAAAATCATGGTGGTTTCTAAAGGAAGCATCAATTGTCACTGCAGCTCTGTGGTGGCTTAGAGTTAGAATACACAAAAGCGTACAAGGACATATTGATTCTCGATAGTTAATGTTTCTGTTGCTTGCAGATAATTTCCTTTTAAGAGGATAGCAGCACTTCTGATCACCTCTGTCTACTGGCAGGCTGACTCTATGATCTTCCTACACTGGCAGCTTTTACCACAAGAACTAAGCTCAACAAAAAATAGCTCCTTGATGACCTGTTTATGAAGCATTTGTGCTAATTTGCACAAAGTTTGCAAGGAGGTTAGGCAGTGCATTTTCTTTTTTTTTCAGCTGGAGCACACCAGAGCACCTCTCAGGTGAGTGCCATTGCCGCCACCCCGGCAACTTCTTGCCTCTGCGTATTTCTGAGAAACCCAAAATGAACATTTCAAGTCAAAACGGCTGGCCATCATGCATGAGCCTACACCAGGGGTCAGCAACCTTTTTCAGCCGTGGGCCGCTCCACCGTCCCTCAGACGATGTGGTGGGCCGGACTATATTTTGAAAAAAATAATGAATGGATTCCTATACCCCACAAATAACCCAGAGATGCATTATAAAAAAAGCACACATTCTACTCATGTAAAAACACCAGGCAGGCCCCACAAATAACCCAGAGATGCATTTTAAATAAAAGGACACATTCTACTCATGTAAAAACACACAGATTCCCGGACCGTCCACAGGCCAGATTAAGAAGGCGATTGGGCCGCATCCGGCCCCCGGGCCTTAGGTTGCCTACCCCTGGTCTACACTCTTTTTTTAGATCTATAACTCTACCAGTTCTGAGCCACTCTGGTACGTGATTAAATCCCATTGAAAAACAATGACAGTTTGGAAGCCCCCCCAATTGTTAACTCATAAAACAGCAAATCGCAAGGCACAGTTGCATGTTCAGACCCAGAGACCTCCCCTCTAAATAAAAACACATCTTACTCAAATTTTAGTTTGGTTTTTGGCAGAATTTTGGCCACAACTTTAGTGAAAGTGAGTGGTTGCATAGGCTCCGCTTCGACTAGCTCCTTGCACCCTTGCAGGTAACGCTGACCCACAGCTCTATCATAGGTCAGCCAAGGGTGAACACCTGAGGTAGGTAGAAAGCCCGGGTACAGGCTATGTCCACTCCCCAGATGCGCCCCCCCCCCCGGACTCAGGCATGGCCACAACCTCCTCTCGGGGGTTGGCCAATCCAAGTTGAGTCCCTGGATTCCTTTAACAGAATACCCTTCACATAGGGATGGCGAGACCGTTCTCCCATCCCTATCACCTGAACCAGTGCCTATCCGCAACCTTACAGATTGTGACGATTTCCTACGCGGCAGGCGAAACCCAAATGGCAACAGCCAATCAGTCAAGTGGGGGAAATTCCTGCCGTGCCCCTGTCCCAACGACAGATGACACATGACGGCATAGCAAGGTCAATCGCAAAATGCCCTAAATATAGGGAGAGGTGGGCGGGTGTTCTGATGCACAAGCCAAAACAGGAAGCTCTGGGTCACGTGCATAGGTATAAATAGGTCCCTCGATCCATTGAGACAGCACCCCATTGGCCAAATTAAATCCAGCAACGAGGGACCTACCAATTGGGTGTTGTGGCTGTCCAATATACCCACCCACAACCAAGAGGTCAGTCTCCAGGTCTCACCACAACACATGCCCTCCTTTAGGGAGGACACACTCTATATAAACAGGAGACAATGCAGCAACACCAAGAGACACTTCCATGTTAGTCCTAGCAACCCCACTGCCACCTACCAATGACACTGATGGTGCCCCCTTAATGAAGGCAGCAGTCCAAATTAGCCATCCATGGAAGATACCTATCCATGATTGCATGGAGGCCACAATTGTGTCACACTATGCAGTGCACACACACACAGCACTGGCAGGAAGAGCTGACAGCACCTCCCTTGTCAGAGGCCAGAACTGTTCATCAGATAGCAAAAATAGCAATTAACAGCTATAGCAGCAACCTTTCTAGGATTCCTCTCAGCTAGAGCTCAGGTCCCCCAGGAACTCACACAAAGTTGGGAGCAGTACAAAAGGAAAAGATACAATCAGCCAGCATTTCTCAGGGGAAGAGAGCCAGGTTTGGCAGGGAAGGAAATTCTACCATTCCGGTCACAAAAACAAATCACCAATTGGTAAGAAGAGCAATGAATACAGAATCCTTGGGTCCTATTGCTGCAAGTACATACCAAGATAAAACACCATTTTCAACCCTCCTGTTCCTTTCAGAGGCAAAGCAGTAACCCCAAGGGAAATGGCGAAAGGCAACAGAGGATGGCATATTACCTTTGCATCTTGAAAAAGAAGTTTTGAAATAACAAAAGACCACGCCTGCGAGACTATTTCTTTTTAGGAAAGGGTTTTATTTTAAGCTAGTGGATGCTGTAATACACTTTTATGTGTGGATTTCCCCATTCAAAGCATTAGTCAGTTATTTTAAATTGTGCCAGGAAGTTGCTCCTTAGTTTTCTGTTTTCATCACAGACAAAAACCCAGCTAGCTATTTTGCATCTTGCCTAGGTACTTCTCATCAGGTCCCCATTTAGAAGACAGAACTGGGCATTGTGCCAGGCTATTGCTTGTCAGTTTCCCCCAATTAAAAGAAAATACATGGCTGTATATTGTGCTTTGGTATTTCACATCACACTCATTATTGTTGCTCACTAATCCCCCATTTAAGGGCCAGACCGGCTGCTATTTTGCATTGTTCTCAGCCATTGATCATCATCATCATCAGCTGGTTTTTTTAAGGTCTGACCCAGAAAGCTATTTCACTTCATGCTAGCCTTTAGCCGGTTGGTGTCTCTCTCACAGATGAAGTGACACTTTTGCAAACCCATTTCTCTCCCAGGAGACATTATCAGGAGTGGATATGAACTTTTGCCACCCTTACTTTGCATTTACAACAACCATCTGCAATATACTAATAATAGGAGAAATAGTGTAATTATTGGTTTCTCCGGACCATCTCCATTCCTGCTACTTATATCTCCCAAACTGGCATGCTGCTTTCTTTTCTATTCAATCCTACTCTTCCATCCCTTTCTCTCCAGGGCCTTAGGTTTAAATGAGATGTGCAGTCCCTGGACATTAAGCACCAGACTTGAGTGTGCTCCTCATCCAAACTGGGGGTTGGTGGGTGAGCTATAGAGCTTACCTGAAAATAATTGGGCGGCAGTACCAAACTCCGGAAGGCTTTGGAAGACAGGAGTGCCTGGTGCACTCTGGTCCATGGGTCACGAAGTCAGACACGACTAAATGACTAAACAACAACTCAACATTTGCGGGATGCGGGTGGTGCTGTGGGTTAAACCACAGAGCCTAGGGCTTGCCAATCAGAAGGTCGGCAGTTTGAATCCCCGTGACGGGGTGAGCTCCCATTGCTCTGTCCCTGCTCCTGCCAACCTAGCAGTTCAAAAGCACAAAGTGCAAGTAGATAAATAGGTAGCACTCCAGCGAGAAGGTAAATGGCATTTCCGTGCACTGCTCTGGTTCTCCAGAAGCAGCTTAGTCATGCTGGCCACATGACCCAGAAGCTGTACTCCGGCTCCCTCGGCCAATAAAGCGAGATGAGTGCCACAACCCCAGAGTCGTCCGTGACTGGACCTAACGGTCAGGGGTCCCTTTACCTTTTACTCAGCATGTGTATTAGTAAAGTTGACAGTGGCATTTCACCTAAAGGAAAATTGGAAGAGGACAACACTTGGATAAGACAAGTGCAATTTCTTTGGGGCAGGAACTGAGGGGCCCAAACATTCCTAGGTGGCATCCAAATTCACCTGAAGCCATGATGGATAAACTGGCCATTCAGATGCTGATGGACCCCAGTGCACATCAACCCTAGCATGGTCAGTGATTAGAGATGTATACAGTCCAGCAACCTCTGAAGGAACACAGACAGGTTCTCCTGACCAAAAGAAATCCAAGGCAATTCTGGAGGTACTTCCTCAGGTAAAATATCTGTAAAATTGTGAGGGATGCTAATAATGTTTCTCAAGGAGTCACTGCAAAGCCCTCCATTTCAGCATTTATTGGAAATGTTTCAGATTTGCCACTGAGGTTTTGACTATCAGTGGCATTGCATCATGCAAATACTGAATATAAGAAAAACTATTAATTGCTGCCCATTATGTCCAAATGCAGAGCAGGCAATCAGCCTCCCCACTGACAAAGTTGTGACATCTGTGGCTTTTTTCCTGCGGTAGGAGTATGACATGGGCAAAAAAGCCTGTGACGATCATGGCAAGCTAGATTTGCTAAAGTGTACGACAGTTGTATCCTCCTTACTCATAATCACTTATTAGTTTTCAAGTGCTTGCACCAGGAAAGAGTACACAAATTTCCAGTGAAATTACTTACGGTTCGCTAAAGGGCATGGCATGAAAAAGCAACTGTGTGCTCCTGTGTAACATCATGAAAATTAAATGAGGGTAATCAGAGGTTTCTTGGATGGAACTAATTTACCCATTAATCTTAACCATAGTAACCTAGTCACAGCTATTGAATAAAATTACACAATGGATAAGAATCAGGGAGCCTGCAGAAACACCAGAGTGGTCAAAGCCCCCCCCCCCCAACCAAAAAGCAATCTTGGGAAGGGGCAGGAGAATCAAGAAGAAGGGGAATGAAAGACACACTTTGACCGAAACAACCTCTTGTGGCCAGCTGGATGGCAACAGGACATGCAGCAAGATGACACAAGATGGTGTTGGATTGAGGAGGTGTGTGAAGGTGTGTGAAGTCAGGCTTGAGGACCTTCAGTCCTTTCCAGTCCCATGATTCTCCACTACAGCGTCAGGTTAGGATCTCTCATGGAATTTATGCCTCTTGAGCTAAAAAGGTATTCTGCGGATGTCATTGATAAAACAGTAAAGTCATAAAAAACTAGGGAAATGTTTTACTGATCCTGAAGGTGAATGAATGAGTCATCCTGGACCGGATACAAAGTTTCTATTCCTTTGTGGTTTAGTTATATCAAAGCCCTAATTTAAGATACTGTTCCTGTGATTGTTCTCAGGTACTAAAATCAATGGTGCATATTAGCTGTT
Source organism: Podarcis filfolensis (assembly GCF_964270895.1). Taxonomy (NCBI): domain Eukaryota; kingdom Metazoa; phylum Chordata; class Lepidosauria; order Squamata; family Lacertidae; genus Podarcis; species Podarcis filfolensis. The sequence continues at coordinate 47,269,178 of NC_139615.1, forward strand.
TGGGGTGAGGGGGTAAAAAGTAAAAGATTGATGGCAAGAAACTATAACCGTTAAAATACCTTTTTAAAATCCATACGAAACCTATGCAATATTGTTCTTTAAAGGTGCTTTTCCTGACTTCCTCTGGTTCATTTGTCAACTGGCTTGTGCATAAACACATTTGACTTTGTAGGTCAACTGTAGGTTTGTTTGTGTGTGTACACACAAGCAAGATACTGACACTCTTTCCCATTTGTGATACAACCTCAAGCTCTCTCTCTCTCTCTTTCGCTCTCTCTCACACACACACACAATTCCCCGTTATTGAGAGGTCCTGAGGAGGAAGAGGTAGCGAGAGACGTGACAACAGCTCAAACCAAGAAGCTGCCCCAGCGACAAGGAACAGGAATGCTGGAGGGAAGGACTCAAAAGCCATGAGTTGTGTCCTTGGCCAACTTCTTTCCCTGTGCCCAAAATAAACCTTGCTGCTTCTCTTAGACTTGGGAGATAAGGAGACCCTTGGACATTACCTTTGAGGTGCTGCATGCTCCAATCACCAGCCAGCAGCTCCTGGGGTATACTGTGTGGTGCATTTATATCAACCTGAGGGGACCTCTCAGGACCCTCTCTCCATAACTTTATTTCGCTGCTAGCCTGTCAGGGAACTGTCATCGGAAGAACCGGTGGTGCAAGGGCTCCCAGAGGTTGAGAGAGACTTATCAGCGGAGGAGGGAACCAGCAGGGGGAGAGAAAGAGCTCCAAGGGAAAGCGAGTCGGAAGAATGGCTCAGAGACAATTCCAGCGAGTACAGCGGGGAGGTTTCAGGACCTCCTATAGGGACACCCACTCCTCGCCGGAAACTGTCACGTAGAGAGTCCAGAAGACGTGTTTCCATTAAGGAGCTCTTATGCTGGAAGAAATTCCGTAAACGCCCACTGTCGGATTCTGCCAGCGACTGACGGAGCCATGCTTATGGAGCTCCGTTACAGACAGTGGTTTGTGGACTTAGCCAAACACTGAGGGACTAGGAACTTTACGCACAAGCAGCTCAACATCCCATCACAGCAATCCGACAGTCCCTGAAAGCAGCTTGTGCAGAGAGGCATCATGAGCAACCCAGCCGGAACCAGAGAAGCAGGAGGAGCTGGAGCCGGTCCAAGCCTGGAAGAAAGGTACCGGGTGTTGGAGGTCCAGCTAGCGCTGCAAACGGCGAGGCTCGATGAGAGGAGGGCTCAGGATGCAGAAAAGGCAAAGGCCCCCCCACAAGCAAGAAAGATGCCAGGATTGGTGCAGAAGTTTGGGGGGGATCCCAGGAACTATCAAGCCTTTAGGACAGAGATGCAGTATGCTCTTAATCTGCAGTTTGATGACTTTCCCGACGAGGAATCGCGAGTGGCGTTTGTGGTTAGCCATCTCGAAGGGGGGGCGAGAGACTGGGTTAGACCCCTGATGGCAGGGCATAATGAAGTCTTGAAAGACGCACGGAAGTTTTTTAGCGCCATGGACCTGATGTTTTCCAGTGACATTGAACAGGGAGTGGTGCGCAGACAGTTGATGGCTTGTAAACAGGGGAGCCGATCTGTCCGTGAGTACTGGACTGAGTTTACTATGTTGATACACAAATTGGGGTGGGATCTGTCAGCGGAACCCATTCAAATGCTTTTCGAAGAGGGACTTTCTTCGGCTGTGAAAGACGAACTTTCCCGGGCGCCCAGGGCAAAGTCTATGGACCAGCTGACCAAATCAGCGCTGACCATTGGAGCACGCCAGGAGGCTAGAGCCTTGGAGAAGCGGGAAGGGAAAGGGGAGCGTTGGAGGGATTTCCGCATTCCAGAGATTCCGGAGCCAACTTTCCCGCCCGCAGAGCCGATGGAAGTTGGAACAGCGCGCGCACGGGCAGTTTCAAATCCCAGTGAAGGGCGGAAGAAGGAGGGGAAGAGCCCCAAGAAATGTTATCTCTGCCAGCAGCCTGGTCATTTTGCCAGAGTCTGTCCACAAAAAAAAGGAATGGCAAGGGATGGCAGGAGCTGTTGGGGGGAAGGAGGAGGAAGGGCAGAACCAAGTAAAAGCCAGCGCCTGACTGCCACCATCAGGGCACAGCAGTCAGGCCAAGGAGCAGTAAAAGTGCCCACGCCGGAACCTCCGAGACCAGCTCTAGTGATAGAGGTGTTGCTAGAGCTGCCAAACGGACATCCCTTAAAGATAAGGGCGCTATTGGACTCAGGCAGCTCCTGTAATTTTATGAGCAAGGAGTTTGCAGCAGAACACCAGATACAGACAATCCCTTTAAGCAACCCCTTGCAGGTGACCACGATCGATGGGAGAGAGCTGTTGGGAGGAGAAGTCAACTTACAGACCGTCCCAATGGTAATGAGGGTGGCCAGGCACACCGAAAGAATAGCGTTCAATGTGGCCACCTTGGGAGGGGCTCCCATTATTTTGGGGATGAGCTGGCTAGCGTTGCATGATCCGCTAGTGGGCTGGCATCAGAGAGTGGTCTCGAATATCTCGTTATGCCCTTTGGATTACAAGCAGGCTCAGCATGTTTTCAATCGTTCATGAACCACGTCCTGGGACCTCTGCTCTACAAGAATTGTGTGGCCTTCCTAGATGACGTATTAGTCTATTCAGAGAATGAGGAGCAGCATGTAAAGGACGTCAGAGAAGTGTTGAGCCGACTGCAAGCAAACCAGCTGTGGGTGAAATTAGAGAAGTGTCAGTTTCACACCAAGGAGGTGGAATTCCTGGGGTACCGCTTGTCAGACAAGGGATTAGCCATGGATCCAGGCAAGGTCCAGGCGGTACTGGAATGGAAGACACCGAAAACGAAAAAGGATGTGCAAAGATTTTTATGGTTTGGGAACTTTTATCAGAAGTTCATCAAGAACTTTGCCCATTTAACGGCTCCCATCACGGACTGTCTCAGCAGCAAGAAGAAATTTGTTTGGACGGCAGAAGCGGAGCAAGCATTCGAAGAATTGAAAAAGGCCTTCGCTTCTTAAGAACAGCTCCCGCATGTGGATTTACAAAAACCCATGAGAGTGGAAACTGACGCATCAGACCGGGCGGTGGGGGCGGTGCTTCTTCAGCCGGGGAAGGATAAGTCGGAGTGGAGACCGTGTGCCTTCTTCTCGCGGAAGTTAAACAAATCCGAGAGGAACTACACGGTATATGACCGAGAACTACTCGCCATTCACGAAGCGTTCTGGAAATGGAGACACTTACTAATTGGTGCACAACACAAGTTGCAAGTATGCACGGACCACAAGAATTTAGAGTACTGGAGAACGGCACGAGTGCTCAACCAACGGCAAGTGAGATGGGCACAGGAGTTCTCCAAATTTTATTTTGAAATTTGCTATGTGCCAGGCCCAGAAAACGTCAGGGCGGACGCTCTCTCACGCAAACCTGAGTATTTGGAGGGGGAGGGAGCACCTGAAGAGAGACATATCATCCCAGAGGACCGCTGGGTGTGTGGGGTGGCGTTGGTGGGGCAAAGGGAACTGGTAGAGGAGAGGCAGAATGATGAATACACCCAGAATAAGCTCCAAGGTCTAAGGAGGGAGGGAGAAAACTCCAGAGGTTTTGAAGAAAGAAACGGGGCATTGTATTACAAAGGGGCACTATATATACCCGAAGGGGAATTGAGAGGGAGAGTACTCAAACAGCTGCACGACAGCCCTACAGCAGGGCATTTTGGGCAACACAAAACCATGTGGTTGGTTACCAGGGAATTTTGGTGGCCCAGGGTGAGGGAAGATGTAAGGGAGTATGTAAGAGGGTGTGACCAATGCCAGCGAGCCAAGGGAGAAAGGCGGGCACCGGCGGGGTTGTTAGAACTGTTGCCCACACCAGAACGACCATGGGAGGCGGTATCGATAGATTTTATGACTGATCTGCCGAAATCCAAGGGGAAAACCGCCATACTGGTAGTAGTAGACCTGTTAACTAAGATGGGCCACTTTGTAGTTTGCTCACATGCAGTCACGGCGGAAGAGACAGCTAAATTGTTTGTAGAACATATTTTTAGACTGCATGGCGCCCCCTTGAGGTTGATCTGAGACAGGGGCAAACAATTCACGTCCAGGTTCTGGAGGAAGCTCATGAGCTTACTGCATGTGGAGGTCAATTTTTCGACTGCCCAGCACCCAGAAACCAACGGGCAGGCGGAAACAGCAAACGGTATCCTCCAACAATACCTGAGGTGTTATGTCAATGACAGAGAAAACGATTGGGTGGAAAAGTTGGCGCTGGCGGAATTTGCCTACAATAATGTGGAGAATGTGTCCACCGGGATGAGCCCCTTTTTAGCTAATTATGGGTGCCACCCCAGGGCATTTCCAGGGGGAGGAGGGGAGAGATGGAGCGTCCCAGCCGCAGAACTTTTTGTAGAAGAAATGGAAGCGATCCATCGTCAACTCCAACTCAACTTAGAAAGGGCCAAAGAACAATATAAGAAGCAGGCAGACAAGAACCGAAGGGAAGGTGAAACCATAAGGGTGGGGGATCAGGTGTGGCTGTCTACCCAAGGATTGCCGTTCAAGGGGGGTTGCAAGAAATTGAGACCCAAAAGATTGGGACCATTTGAGGTCATTCAACAGGTTAACCCCGTAGCTTTCAGACTCCGGTTACCGAACCACATGAAACTGCACCCAGTATTCCACAGGTCATTACTGTCACCGTATAGGGGGGGGGGAAAGAAGGGGTTTCCCCACAGGGACCAGTCTTAGAAGAGAGGGAAAGCAGCAACCATGTGGCGGAAATCCTCGACTCCAGGTGGAAGGGTAATCAGGTGGAGTATTTGGTAGCGTGGGAAGGGGAACTGGAGTCAGAAAACACCTGGGTAATGGCAGAGGAAGTCAATGACGAGGTCTTGATCGAAGCGTTCCATCAAAGGTTCCCCAGGAAACCTCAGTCAGTAGCGAGGTTCCGGAGGGAGTACTTTGGCACCACCGACGAGGAGGAGGAATTGGAAGGATTCACGGGGTCTGAGTTGGAAGAAGGAATAGATTCCGAGGAGGATGAGTACTTAGAAACCCGAAACAGCAACCGGTGGAGGAAAATGTTCGAGACTTCGGAAGATGAGGGAAGTTCTTTCAGGGGTTTTGCTCCCTCGCCTCCAGCAGAGGAAGGGAGGGGAGGGGGTGGAGGGGGCCCTGGAGGGGAGGTGGATGTCAGGGAACTGTCATCGGAAGAACCGGTGGTGCAAGGGCTCCCAGAGGTTGAGAGAGACTTATCAGCGGAGGAGGGAACCAGCAGGGGGAGAGAAAGAGCTCCAAGGGAAAGCGAGTCGGAAGAATGGCTCAGAGACAATTCCAGCGAGAACAGCGGGGAGGTTTCAGGACCTCCTATAGGGACACCCACTCCTCGCCGGAAACTGTCACGTAGAGAGTCCAGAAGACGTGTTTCCGTTAAGGAGCTCTTATGCTGAAAGAAATTCCGTAAACGCCCACTGTCGGATTCTGCCAGCGACTGACGGAGCCATGCTTATGGAGCTCCGTTACAGACAGTGGTTTGTGGACTTAGCCAAACACTGAGGGACTAGGAACTTTACGCACAAGCAGCTCAACATCCCATCACATAGCCCTTTAAGGGATACCTTCCTTCCTGTTTTATGCCCTCTTTTCAACTTCATTAAAGCTCACCCATTAGGGCATCCTAGGCTAATTCAGACCTATAGCTGGGCCTGGAATGAGTCTATATATAAGAATGCTACAACATATCCTCCAACATTTCTCTGATGAAAAAACAGGGGTACCTTGGTTCTCAGACTTAATCTATTCCAGAAATCCATTGCAAAACCAAAAACCAAGGCGCACTTTTCCATAGAAAGTAATGCAAAATGGATTAATCCATTCCAGACTTTTAAAAACAACCCCTGAAACAGCAATTTAACATGAATTTTACTATCTAACGAGACCATTGATCCATAAATTGTAAGCAATAAACAATGTACTGCAGTCGCACAATCAATCAGTAGCCGAACTGAGTTCCATACAGTCACAAAAACAAAACAAAAAAAGAGCCACAAAAATACAAAATAAACAGCAAAAACAGACAGACCTCAGCATAACACTCAAAATGGAAGTGTGGCAAGTGTGGCACTCAAATCGGAAGCATATCTCTCAAATTGGAAGTGTAACACTCAAAACGGAGTATGTTTGGCTTCTGAAAAAAGTTTGCAAACCAGAACACTTATTTCCAGGTTTGCATTGTTTGGGTTCCAAGTTGTTTGAATACCAAGGCATTTGAGAACCAAGGTACCACTGTAGGGGTGGCCCATTCCATAACGATAATTATACTATTTATACCCCACACATCTTATTGGGTTGCCCCAGCCACTCTGGGCAGCTCCAAACATATAAAAAATAACAATAAAGCATTAAAGAAAACTTCCCTATACAAGATTTCCTTTAGACAGCTCAGGGGCTGGATAACCCCATACCCTCCATCATTTCTCCAATGAAAATAGGGACATCCTATGGAAAAGTAAGGGTTAAACCACAGAGCCTAGGACTTGCCGATCATAAGGTCGGCGGTTCGAATCCCCATGACGGGGTGAGCTCCTGTTGCTTGGTCCCTACTCTTGCCCACCTTGAAATTCGAAAGCACATCAAAGTGCAAGTAGATAAATAGGTACCACTCTGGCGGGGAGGTAAATGGTGTTTCTGTGCGCTGCTCTGGTTTGCCAGAAGTGGCTTAGTCATGCTGGCCACATGACCAGCTCCCTCGGCCAATAAAGCGAGATGAGTGTCGCAACCCCAGAGTTGGCCAGGACTGGACCTAATGGTCAGGGGTCCCTTTACCTTTACCTTATGGAAAAGTGGGACATTCCAGGATCAAATCAGAAACTGGGATGGTGTCTCTAAATCAGGGACATCCCTGGAAAATAGGGACACTTGGAAGATCTGCTACAACCGTTCCACAACAACACTCTTGAGCACCTCCCACCCACAAAGGGGGCGTTTGGGCAGTAATTGTTACAAACCAATGGGTCCAGAACATGGTGTGTCCCCTATGCACAGTAGTTATATCCCTGTCTCTTTCATATTTTTGTGCAGCAATTTCTATATTTCACTCAGCTTCCAACCCTTTCCACTGACATTGCATGTTATCAGTTTTACAAGCCTTTTATAAAAAAGAAACCTTTGCTGTCACAACCAGTTTGTGATCATAAACTGAACCACAATATGAAGAGAAAAGTGTGACAATGTATGGAGATATATGGCATCATTTCACCAGTGACCATCAGTACCAAAACAACATGGGTCAAAGCATGTTTTAGCATTATTATATAATTCATTATGTGAATGATGAGGCAAACTATCACATTTATCTGGGAGAAAGCTCCATTGAACTTAATGTAGCTTATCTCTGGGTAGAACTAATATGCCTTCACAGTTACAGAGTCATTTTGGGTAGATTTCCTGAGAAGTAAAACTCACTCTGCATTCACTGGAGTTTGTCTTTAAATATATTCCAGCTTTATTTATTTAAAACACTTATTTGGCTCTCTTCAACTATGGCAGGCATGGCACCTTGCAAAATAAAACATAAAGGCAGAATGAACCCAGCAATGATAAATTTCAGCAGGAAGTTAAAACTCCAGTGGAACATGAATGTGATGTGACAGCTGTGCTCTTCAAAATTTTATTTTGTGAAGATATGTCAAAGGCATGCCAAAAATGGGAGTGGAGTGGGGCCATTTTTGGCAACAGCCCCTGGTTCCTTGCTCCTTGTCTTTGGAAAGTAATTGTGTGACACACTGTGTGCATGTGCACACACACATTTGTTTGTGCGTGTGCGTGTGTTTGTATAAAAATGTAACTCTTGAACCCCTTCGTAGATAGATGGCATTCTTACTGCTGAAGATTACCACTGCAATAAATCTATGATGCAAACCTTTCCCTCATGTGTGCCAGGAGTTGCTCTAGTGGCAATATTCTCTGCACTTCACACGTTGTACAGTTCTTAATATTGACCGGTCCATGGTGTGTCAATGGAAAGAGCAGGATAAACCAGCAACCATCACAACACCTGTATACCTTCACATTAAGGAAGAGGTATTTATTCATCACCTACTGAGAGCTATTTTGGGTTGAAGAATATTAATGAGTTATGTAGCTCACTCATGCAGCTTCTCATAATAACATATCTGAACTTTATTAAGAGAACGAGTGCTCTGTCCAATTCTGCTTGGATTTTACATACTCCAGCCATTTTTGTGGTGTAGTGTCCCTGTTACCCCTCTAGGGGGATTTTAGTTCCTTAATGTTCCTTTCGGCTCCAAACCAAAAGTCCAGTTATTTTGTATCAACTCTCCTTATTTTCAACAAGTTGTACCAAATAAACCAGCAAAAACAGCAGAAACAATGTTCTCTTTTTCCAGCTGACAGCTCACTTGACAGCTGTCAAAATCCTCAATACAACAGGCTTTCTCATAGGACGTTCCCGGGTCTCGGGGGGGGGGGTGAAATTTCAGCTCCCAAAATTCTTTTTATCCTCCAGTAAATCTTCTTATAGCGTCAAAACCGTGAAGTCAGGATCTTTCATTAAAAAGAAACAAGAAACAAATTCTCTTGACCTTAGCTACCCAGTCCTTTGCTTTAAATTGTTTACAAAGAGGGGGGGGGGTGGACTTCCTTTTTAGCCCCTTCCCGCTCGTTCCAAATCCAAAATTAAAAATTTTTAAGATTCCAATCTCCGTATTACTCACGGGTTTATATTTTAGAGTCCAATCGGTCTTGGAAGAAGTTGGCGCTCTCTGTCAATGGCTTGCGGCTTCACTCCGTAGGCGAGGGAGTACTCTCAGCACCACGCCCCACCCTGCCTCCGTTCCGAAGCCTTTAAAAAGGCTCCGTCGCGGGTTGAGGGGGCGCAAATGGTGCCTGCCGAGTCTCTGTGTTCACAGGCATCCGCACCTGTGATTTTAAGGGTCTCCGCTTCGCCGCAGCGGCCAGACCCAGACGCTACGGAGCCGATTCCCTCCGGAGCTCGGAGGGAATCCGCCATTAAACAATGGCGCCAACCCGGAAGTCCTTGCAAGATGAATACAATGCTTTGTCTACAGAGGTATCATTACTACACTGGACAGTAAACAACAGTTTTGAGCCTGATAAGGACTTGAAACAGGAAGCCTATTCAACTGAACAAATAAATGAAACTGAAAGTGTAGATATGATGGAGCAATATGTTGTTTTTGAAGAAAATGAAGGAGGAGCAGGAGATTTGCAGGAGTCAAAGGAGAGTTACAATACGAGGCCTGACATGATGATAAAAAAGGACAATAAAAATTGGATGTGGAAAGCCTGGTCTGAATGGGACTTTGGAAAATGGAGAGATCCCCTTTGGAGGAGATCTGAAGACCTGAGGATTACAAATTTGTTGAAAGTGAAAGCTGGAGCTTTGGGGACATATGGATCTGAAAGAAATTTGAAACAAGAGTTGGAGTACCCCATAGGCTTTGTTTTTAAGTATGGAGGACTGGCTGGAAGCAACATGGAGCCTGTTGGGCCGGAGCCCTTCCGAGACTTGGGGCTTAACATCAAGGACTATCAAAGAGACCGGCAGAAAGGAACTGAGAGAGATATAAGGGCCTCGGACGTGCGATCTCCAGGCTAAATAAATAACATAAAGACTGATGGATATTGGTTGGGGACTGGAACCGGGAGAAGGGTGGGTGGAGGTTGGGAATCCAAAGGGTACATAAGGATAATTTGCTTTTTATATTTTGTTAGTGGTAAGGAAATTGGGTAAATCGTGGAAGGGAAATTTTGGTCGACTTTAGGAAAAAGGCTTAAGAATAATTAATGAGGTATAAGTATTGATGTGTGATTTTAATAAGGTAAAATTGGTTTTTTCTTTTTAAATTAATTGAAAATAAGGCTGTTAGAAATAAATTGAGGAAATGGAAAAAAGAAGTAAAGTAAAACAATAGTATGTTAGAACAAATGTTTAAGTTAAGGTAAAGAAATAAGTTAAGGACTTGCTGAACTGACAATTTAAATTGGAATACAAGAAGGGGAGGTGTGAGGAGGTCTGAGAAATAAGGTTAAGAATAATAAGTATCAGAAATTTTATGTGGTTTTTTCTATTTTTTTTTCTTTCTTCTTTGTTTAGTTTTGAATATTATGTATTTTTGTGGTTTTTTTTGTTTTGTTTTGTGTATTTTTTGTTTTTGTTTGTTGTGTGTTTCTTGAAAATGCCAATAAATATTTAATAAAAAAAAAAAATCTGAACTTTATTAACTCTTTCTTATGCTCTGCAGTCACAATGATTCTTGGCTGATCTTACTATGCTTTATACCGGGGAACTACAACTGAACTACAATTCCCATTGCCCTTGAAAAATACCTATGCTGGAGCTAATGGAAGTTGAGTCAAGCAACACCTGGAGGGTTTCAGCTGTCCCACCTCTACTTTCGACCTTTCCTTGCCCCATAAAGCCGCTTTCCTTCATAGGAGGGAGGGATTGCAGGCTGGCCGCACACTCTCCCACGCTTAGTGGGGGCATGACGAGTCCCCCGTGTCATGGGGGCCCGCGTCACGCTCGCAGCCAGCCAGTTTGGCTGGATGGGGAGTGTAGTTTGCCGCATTTAAGTGCCCTCAATCTTTCCCAACATCAGGGTCTTTTCCAGGGAGTCTTCTCTTCTCACGTGGTGGCCAAAGTATTGGAGCCTCAGCTTCAGGATCTGTCCTTCCAGTGAGCACTCAGGGCTGATTTCCTTTAGAATGGAGAGGTTTGATCTTCTTGCAGTCCATGGGACTCTCAAGAGTCTCCTCCAGCACCATAATTCAAAAGCATCAATTCTTCGGTGATCAGCCTTCTTTATGGTCCAGCTCTCACTCCCATACATCACTACTGGGAAAACCATGGCTTTAACTATACGGACCTTTGTTGGCAAGGTGATGTCTCTGCTTTTTAAGATGCTGTCTAGGTTTGTCATTGCTTTTCTCCCAAGAAGCAGGCATCTTTTAGTTTCAGGACTGCTGTCACCATCTGCAGTGATCATGGAACCCAAGAAAGAAAAACCTCTCACTGCATTTCTTCCCCTTCTATTTGCCAGGAGGTGATGGGACCAGTGGCCATGATCTTGATGTTGAGCTTCAGACCATATATTACGCTCTTCTCTTTCACTCTCCTTAAAAGGTTCTTTAATTCCTCCTCACTTTCTGCCATTAAGGTTGTGTCATCTGCATATCTGAGCCTAAGGCATGTTTTATGGTAAATACATTTCTCTCTCTCTCTCTCAATTTGCTGGGCTGGATGGGACTTTGGCCTGATCCAGTCCGATCCTCTTATGTTCTTAGACACTGAAACAAAAAAATGGCATTCATCAGTCAGAAGGAGCTACCCTCAGTGTGCACTGATTTGGAGAAAAACTAAATAAAACCTGGAGGCACAGCTTCTGTGATAAATGGCAGCCAAAATTATGAGTCAATTCTGAGATCTTAAAAGTAGAATTTTGAAGCATTCTGTAATAAGGCATGTATACTACATGCTGAACCATTTTAAAAAAAAATTAATTTTCATTATAGCTATACAGAGAGTTAAGGCTGAGGTAGATTATTCCACTTCCATATTAAAAGGGGGAAAGTAAAACTTCTCATATAGTTATTTTTTAACCCCATCTTTTTAAAAAATGAGTATTTTGTTTGTGTTTTTTGGTTTTTTGCCTGAAAGTTGTTTCACAGGATACCAATAGATGGGGCATAATGAGGTTCTAACTAATTGACGTTATCTTTTCATTAGGCTCTAATGATTTGAGTAAGGTAATGTTGAGGGGCGAGATAAATTTAGACTAATGAGGTAACCAATTACAACAACATCCAAGGCAGGTATTTTACTGTCTCTGATTCCTCCTCCTTCGTCTTCTATTAATCCCTGCTGGTGCAATCAGCTATAGAAGGTGAAGCATCCTGAAGTGTCCATTATTAGCATATTTTGATTTCTGATAGAACAGGAAAGAAAGAAAGAAAGAAAGAAAGAAAGAAAGAAAGAAAGAAAGAGAAAGAAAGAAAGAAAGATGCAAGGCACCAGTACTGGAAATAAACATAATCAGAAACCTCAAAGGTACACAGGAATCAGAAATAGAACATGAGGAAGTACCGTATTTTTCGCTCTATAAGACACACCAGACCACAAGACGCACCTAGTTTTTGGAGGAGGAAAACAAGAAAAAAAATATTCTGAATCTCAGAAGCCAGAACAGACAAGAGGGATCGCTGCGCAGTGAAAGCAGCAATCCCTCTTGCTCTTCTGGCTTCTGGGATAGCTGCGCAGCCTGCATTCGCACCATAAGACGCACACACATTTCCCCTTACTTTTTAGGAGGGAAAAAGTGAGTCTTATAGAGCAAAAAATACGGTAATTGTAAACAAGAGTTGTTTCTCCTCTCTCTGTGCTTTATTCGATGCATATTTTTAATTCTTAGCTTTATGACAGAGGTGGGGAATCTATGGCATAGCAACTATGGCCCTCCCACATTCTGTAGCTGGCCCTCACGATTCTCCCCAGACCACAGTCTTCACCAGCTTTGCTCCAGAGTCTCCTCAATTTTTTTTCCGGCTAGCTGGGATATATCAGTGAACTCCAGTAAGACCTGCATGGAGGAGAGAGACAGGTATGAGAATATTTAGAAACTATCTCACTTTGCAAAGGTAAAAATTTAATTCATTGTTCTGTACACTTTTGCCCCTAGTGCTGCCCAAGACTGGCATCTGGCCCTCAGAAGGGACTGAAAAGTGCACTGAAAAGTGTTTCTCACCCTCAAATGTTTGAACCGCAAATGTTTGAATCCCTCGGATATTTGAAGACTGCATTCATACTACTGAAGGTTGCTATTGCAATAAACTTGTGGTATAAACCTTACTCTTGTGGGAAATTAGCAGCCAAATCCAGCGATGCATATTCTTGCCAGTTAGCATGTGAAGGGTTCCTTTTCTCTTCAACCAGTGACAGGAGCAGACATATATCCAACTGCTCCAGCTCAGGCACATCTGAGGCTGCTTATACTGTAAATATAAGTATTTTGCCTATATTTATTTTGCTGCTGCTGCGAATAAATACAAGACTACGAGTAAGTAAATCACATTTTAACCTTACTTCTCAGTCTGTTGTCTGATTCTTTGTTAAGCAGGGTTGGAAAGGAGGAGCTTACTTTGCAGTTGAACTTATTTAATTAAAGGGTCTCACATGCTAATTCTTATGCTTTCAATTAAACTGCTTAAAGATGGGATTTAAACTCTGCTCAGCTGATCTCTTTTTATCTCTCCTAGAGCAGGAGTAGGCAACCTAAGGCCTGGGGACCGGATGCAGCCCAATTGCCCTCTCAATCCAGCCTGCAGACGGTCTGGGAATCAGCATGTTTTTACATGAGTAGAATGTGTCCTTTTATTTAAAATGCATCTCTGGGTTATCTGGGGGGCCTCCCTGGTGTTTTTACATGAGTAGAATGTGTGTGATTTTATTTAAAAGGCATTTCTGGGTTATTTGTGGGGCATAGGAATTCATTCATATTTTTCCCCGAAATATAGTCCGGCCCACCACATGGTCTGAGGGACAGTGGACCAGCCCCCTGCTTAAAAAGGTTGCTGACGCCTGGCCTAGAGGGATAAATTACAATTAATACATCCTCTCTTACCTATTAAAACCATCCCACAACTCTCGTGTGAGTCAGAAGGTGCTTTTCTATTGACAATCTTCTTTGTACTTTTCAGGACATGTACAAATGTGAACACTGGCCAATGTACCATCAGAAATATAAGCCACGACAGAAAAAGTAGAACTTCACACGAAGGGAACACAGCCCCTTTCTGTTTTGCCTCAGCCAGCAAAATGGGACAGGTTGCCCCGGTAAGGGGTCAAAGACCTAGAGCAAGCTCCAAGGACCACCAATGGTGGTTTAGCAAGGGTGGTAGAACTTTCTGCCTTGAAAGGTCAGCTCACAATTTCCCAATATTTTGGCCATTTGGATTCCATATTAAGTTTTTTCACTTCCTTAGCTTCCATTGGTGACAGCCACCTAGGGGTTTTGTTTTCCAACAAGTCTTTATACCAAATCCAAACATTATATAATGCTTTCCTAACAATATGGTTTTTGAAACCTTGGTGGGTTTTAACCTTGTCATACCATATATATGCATGCCAGCCAAATCTGTTATTGAACCCTTCCAAATCCAAAATGTCTGTGTTTTCAAGAAGCAGCCAGCTTTTCAGCCAGCAAAAAGCCGCTGATTCATAATACAGCTTTAAGTCCGGCAGGGCAAACCTCCCTCTTTCTTTTGCATCAGTTAGTATCTTAAATTTTATTCTGGGCTTTTTGCCCTGCCAGACAAATTATAGAACATGAGGAGGGAAAAGTGAAATTGCAGAGTTATGAGAAATTGAAGTCCAAAGTAAGAGACTGGCTTCATTATTACCAGATAAATGAAGTTTTCAAACAGGACAGGAAAATTGGCTTCCAGGTGGAGAGGTCAAAATTAGAAACAGAGCTTTTGGAACCCAATACTAAGAATCTGTCAAGAATGTATAACTTTCTGTTGAAATGGAATACACAGGATGAGATGGTTAAATCAGCTATGATTAAATGGGCACAAGACATTGGTCATGACATTATGTTTGCTGACTGGGAACAGTTATGGACCACCGGTATAAAGTTTACGGCATGTAATGCCTTAAGAGAGAACATTATGAAAATGATCTATAGGTGGTACATGACCCCAGTCAAGCTTGCAAAAATTTATCATACGCCCAATAATAAATGTTGGAAATGTAAGGAAACTGAAGGTACTTTCTACCACCTTTGGTGGACGTGCCCAAGGATCAAGGTCTTCTGGGAAATGATTTATAATGAAATGAAAAAGGTGCTTAAATGCACTTTCGTGAAGAAACCAGAAGCCTTCCTCCTGGGCATGGTAGGCCAATTGGTGTCAAGGAAAGATAGGACTTTTTTATGTATGCTACAACAGCAGCAAGAGTACTCTTAGCAAAGTATTGGAAGACACAAGAGCTACCCACATTGGAAGAATGGCAGACCAAGGTGATAGACTATATGGGACTGGCTGAGATGACTGGCAGAATCCGTGACCAAGGGAAAGAGACGGTGGAAGAAGATTGGAAGAAATTTAAAGTTTATCTTAAGAATTGTTGTAAAATTAATGAGTGTTAAAATGTCTTGGGTAATGCAAAATAGAATTGCAGTGACAAACAATTGGATATGAGAAAAAGGATTTAAAGAAAGTGCTACAAGTAACTGAAATTAGGGGTTGCTGGAAATATTTAAAACAGGGATGCAGAAAGGGGAGGTATGGGGAAGTCGCTGAAAGAAGGTTTAAGGAAAAAAAGGTCAAGAAATTATACGTGTTTGTATGTTTGTTTGTTTTTGTATTGTGTTGTATTGTCTTTTAATATGTGTTGAAAAACCAATAAAAAATTTATAAAAAAAATGAAAGGTCAGCTCACAGTCAGCAGGAACTGCTGAGATTAGGTAGTTGCTAAAAATGTTTTCGTTAAGCAAACCTACCCAGACATGTAATTTTGATGTAAATTTTGGCATTTAATTTTACTTTAATGCGGATCTTTTTAAAAAAATGATTTTTTTTTTACTTTTATTTTTTGAACATTTTCAGGTCAGCTTGCTTTTAACATTTGATTTTATGTGTACGTTTTATACTTTTTTGCAAACCACTTAGAGGTTTTGATGATTAAATGGTATATAAATCCTGCTAAATAAAGTGGAGAATTATTATTTTTTCAGCCCATGCCTCCCAAGGAACAAGTGAAAAAATACTTGGTGTAGGTAAATCCAAAGGGCAGAAATTCCTTCTTGCATCACTAGTGTGACATCAACAATGTGTCACTGAGAATTGTGTGCAAGGCAAACATGGGAGATAATCTTTGAAGGCACTGACCCTGTTTTCAAATGCATTTCTCAGCAGTCTTGAGTTAAAATATTTAAAAGAAAATCCATGGGGTAACTATTTTTGAAATGGAGGACATTGCCATTAATATTACAATCTTCATTTCTAACAAGAGTACACTCTTTGTTCGTGTAATATAATTTTCTGCACTGTTGATGTAAGTACCAGAGATGGGATTTGAAAACTTAAGGTGTTCATACCAGAAGGATTTGCAGAAAATTCATTTCTTCCTTATTAACACCAATATGAACATAATACTGGTCTAGCACACAGTTTTCTTACCCTCACCCTCTTTTTGCATAACAATCTCTTCTTCAGTACACACCCTAAGGCCTTTCTCAGTTGAAATAGTGATCATTAGTCATGGCAGATAGACATGGCTAGACATAAAGCTGCCTTCAATGACATACTAAAAGATGACTTCTGAAACAGCCTGACATTAGGGATTTAACTTCCAAATTACTTAGTTCCTCTTCAAATTATTTAATTGCATTGGACTGGAGCTTTTCTCTTCTGGATTGGTGTGTGTGTGTAAGGTCGAGCAATGGCATTTCCACTGACTCTTTATGTACACCATACAAGCAAACTGTTAATTTAATTTTAATGAGATAGGTAAATGCATTCTTAATATTATTTTTCACAAAAGCACTTGGATTTTACTTGGAGACGCTTGCGAGTTGGAATCAGGTTGCAGTGGGCATGGCAGATTTGATTTCTGAGGTGGTTTTTGTTGTAGCTTAGCTAATTATTATCCTGAGTCACTTTCTGTTCAATTTGCTTTCCATAAAAGTGTGTGTGTGTGTGTGTGTGTGTGTGTGTGTGTGTGGTAGGGGCAGAAAACTTCAAGCGATGGATGTGAGAAAAATCTTGAAAAAGCCTGTGGATAGTTTAAGAATAGGGTTGTGTGATTGAACGCACATCTGAATGTACCTTCTGCTCAAAGCAAAGGAGTATCCAGATGTATTCCATTCTTAAGGAAATCAGCCCTGAGTGCTCACTGGAAGGACAGATCCTGAAGCTGAGGCTCCAGTACTTTGGCCACCTCATGAGAAGAGAAGACTCCCTGGAAAAGACCCTGATGTTGGGAAAGATGGAGGGCACAAGGAGAAGGGGACGACAGAGGACGAGATGGTTGGGCAGAGTTCTCGAAGCTACCAGCATGAGTTTGACCAAACTGCGTGAGGCAGTGGAAGACAGAAGTGCCTGGCGTGCTTTGGTCCATGGGCTCACAAAGAGTCGGACACGACTAAACGACTAAACAACAACAACAAATCCAGATGTATAATCAATTTAGGGCCATCGACTCTAAAAACAAGGTTGGCCCACCTATGAGACAAGGTGAGGTGACCACCTTTGATGGCAGGATCCACAGGGGCAGCAGATACCAATGTAGATCATTATTTTCCCCGCTTGAGTCCTGATTTAGATCTTCACTCATTCCTTCTTCCCCAGTGGAAGAGGGATGCTGTTTTGTTTGCCTCAGGTGCAAGAATGTCTTGGGCCTGCCCTACCTAAAAGCCATGGTATTCAAGATATTACAAGGACATCCTGTAGTGATCATGGAGCTGAAAGGTAGCCAACTCCATAGAAAGAAGAGGGCCACTTCAACACATCCATAGCTGCTATTTGGTCTCTGCAGGTAACCTGATTCACTCAGGAGCACATCACTTAGGAGGACATGCGTCCTGATTTTTGACATGAAGAGGTGGGCCAATGTAGTGTACAGGTGCACCACTCATCTCCACAACCTCTTCTATTACATTGTTAAGCTCCTTCAGAAAAAGGGGGGGGGAGGTAAAGGACCACTGACCGTTAAGTCCAGTCACGAACGACTCTGGGGTTGCGGCGCTCATCTCGCTTTACTGGCTGAGGGAGCTGGTGTTTGTCCACAGACAGTTTTCCCAGGTCATGTGGCCAGCATGACTAAGCCGCTTCTGGCGAAACCAGAGCAGCGCACAGAAATGCCATTTACCTTTCCACCGGAGCGTTACCTATTTATCTACTTGCACTTTGACGTGCTTTCGAACTGCTAGGTTGGCAGGAGCAGGGACTGAACAACGGGAGCTCACCCCGTCGCGAGGATTCGAACCGCTGACCTTCTGATCGGCAAGCCCCAGGTTCAGTGGTTTAGACCACAGCATCACCCACGTCCCTAAGCTCCTTCAGTAGTACACCATAACTGACCTACTAACTGCTGAGCTCAGGGGCAAAAGGAAAGAAAAGGGAAAAAGAAAAAGAAAGAAATGGTATTACAATGCTAGAGCAACAATGCAGGAAATCAGGTGATGAAGCTGAGCGATCATTGTGGCTGGGGCCTACTCTGCGAACATGGAGGCAACAATAGTTTTAAACAAAAAATAGATTTTTGTCAATCTCACCTAAAGAATACTTGAAGATTATTCACAGAGCAGTGTTGTTGCTGTTTTAAAAAATGATTTATTTCTTCTCTATTTCATAGCATCGCATAACAATGATTCACTAGGTATATGCCATTAAAGGGACCTGCATTGATGTCTACGTTTTTTGCTCCCCAGTGCAAAACATTTACTTTTCTGTGTTTCAGAGATAAGCTGGGGGGGGGTGGTATTGGAGACAAGAGCATGCTCTCAGGGATGACTTTGGAAAGCTACATAATGAGATTGGGTATCTGATGGAAAATAAACAATTAGCCTAAAAATCGAAGGTTTACAATAGGGATTTCTCCAAAATTCAGTGTTTTGTCAGCAGTTATTGCCCAAGTATTATTTTTATGAACATGTAAAGTTACTTCAAAATCAACAACAAGATGAGAAAGAAAGTAATAAAGGACTATCCAGATCAAACTGGATAGAACTGATTAATTAATGCAGCAGAATGAGTGATGTCTGGATTTATCCGGAATTTTGGACTCGTGCGGAACTTGATGTATGGGTACCCTCAAAAAAATTTAAAATTTGGCTGTATAATTCGGAACCAATGTGATTTGAATAATGTGATGTGATTGGCTTGTTAATAAAAAATATTTTTTTAAAAAAAGTTACTTCAAAATCTTCATTCCTGCAGAGAGACTGAAAATGTCACCCCTTTCCCCAAAAAACAAATTGGCCGACAGCATTTTATAGTTAACTTTCCCCACCTATTTCTATAAAAGTGCATTTCAAAACTGAGTTGTCGCTTTCCCCTGAGAAGACCCCAATTCTCACAGGCCCTTAAAGCATACAAAGTCAAGGTGCATCTCCTGAGCAACCTGGTATCATGTTTTTGTAGGCCACAGAAATGCTGCCTTGACATAGCAACTTTTGGAAGCTGCCCAGTTTGGCTAAGGCAACCCAGTCTGATGGCCACCATATAAATAATAAAAAGCAACAGAAGTCCAAATCTCTAGTGGACACAGTGAATGGTTCTTGTAGCACAGTTCTTGGGAGTTTGGTGACCTTTGTCGGAATATTCAAGGTGACCTATAATACGTGTCAATCAAAATCAACGATTTATACATCCAGAATAATATAAAACAATAACCTCAGTGATAAAACACAGCATCAAAGCAATCAAGAAATTGAACAGCACAGTGAAGACAGCTTTCCTCTTAGCGAAGAAATGATGGGACAATTAAAGATGACATTGTGTTTAAAAATGCTGGCTGCATTCCGAGATGGAACACTAATTTCTGAATGTTTCAACAGAAATTCAAGGGGAAGATGACATCTGGAATAGCAAGGTTTGAGCTCAGCAGCAGAAGAGGTCAATGAGAAGGTTTGGTGTTCCATATAACTGCTTTGAGGGCTCCCCCACCCCGCAATCAAGCAAGTGTATGAATTTTATGAAATAAATAAAGTGGGCAATACTACCATTGTATAAGTCCTGCTCCATAACCTTGCAAATAAAATATCAGAAAAGCAGAATCGGGGTGGGGGTGGAGAGACAGATGGTGCTAGCAACCACTGGCCAACTTGTAAGGGTTCAATAGATCTTAACAAATGCAGGGCTCACCCAGTTTATCCAAGTTTATCCAAGATTATCCAAATTATAATAATAATCAGAACCTTCAGTTAGGTCCAGCAGCAAACAGCCTGTCTTAAGCAGAGTTGATCAGAACATTTATAATACTTGTAAAGAGAAACCTGCTGGTAAAAAGGCAATTTATTACCCCTAATGGAATTAATTAATTAATTAATTAATTAAAAAGGCTGATCGCCGAAGAATTGATGCTTTTGAATTATGGTGCTGAAGGAGACTCTTGAGAGTCCCATGGACAGCAAGTAGATCAAACCTATCCATTCTTAAGGAAATCAGCCCTGAGTGCTCACTGGAAGGACAGATCCTGAAGCTGAGACTCCAATACTTTGGCCACCTCATGAGAAGAGAAGACTCCCTGGAAAAGACCCTGATGTTGGGAAAGATGGAGGGCACAAGGAGAAGGAGACGACAGAGGTTGGACAGTGTTCTCGAAGCTACCAACATGAGTTTGACCAAACTGTGGGAGGCAGTGGAAGACAGGAGTGCCTGGCGTGCTCTGGTCCATGGGGTCACGAAGAGTCAAACATGACTAAATGACTAAACAACAACAACAATGGAATTAAGACTTAGATTATGTTTCAGATGCTTCAGCTCAATGTAGGACATTTGTTAAGCTGCTGATGGCATTGTTCCTGTTGTCCTCATTCTCCAAGGAAATCGACATTTTCATTTCCCAAGCTGCCAATCCTTGGAGAGCAGGGCATTCATTTCTTAATATAACATGTCTCCTCCTTTTTGAAGTCTTTCAAACTGCAGTGCAGAATGCTTCCAAGTGCAAAAACTGCCCATGCCTTCCTATTGACAGCGCTTTTAATGTTACTTAGGCAATCAAATCCCCATCACTAGCCCTCCTCCCATGCTTTGGAAAGAAACAATAATTAAAAAGCTCTTGCTGAAATGTTTGATTCATGCAACAAAGCAATTTACAGCACAGTAAAAATCCAGCATGCATTAATGCTGTGTTTCAGCTGGCACAGTCTTCCTCTTAGCATAGAAATGACGGGACATACACATTTTGCAATTAAAGAAGACATCTTACAATGTGTTCCAAAGAGCTCCTAAAATGAATACTAATTTCTGCATGCTTCAATTTCCTTTCCCATTTTTTAAAAACTTGTCTTTGCATAATTATAAGTTATGCACTTCATCATTTGAAACTGTTGAATGAACTGGTGATGGATTACAGATGGATGTGCGTAACATTCCCATTTTCTTTTTCTGAAGCAAACATTTAAAAACAACAACCCACAAAGCTTTTCCAAACACCAGCATCACATTTTCTGGATATGTTTGTTGCTACTGTTGCTGTTCCTCCTTTTTATAATTTCTTAGTGGTTGGTTCCATCATTATGGCAGATAACGTGCAAAGTGAACTTGGTTTCGCATTCAGAGCTCAGACTGCTTACTATTGAGTAGACTGCTGGTATACTGCTCATTATTGCTTTCCATTAAAAACGAAAGTTGATTTTCTGTTTCACAGGGTGCTAGGATATTGAACACTCTTCTCCATCCTAGTCAGTTGACTTAGCTGCACAACATCTTCCACAAAAATTTTTCTTTCTTTCTCAGGGAGCTGAAAGAGCAGTGAGGAAACCTGTTGCTTTGTTTGGAACATGTCTGCATTTTGGGAAGTGCAAAGGTACAGATATTCACAGCATAATTAGGATTTTGCCATCTCCAAGGTGATATGAAGGTACACTGAATCAAAGCTACACTATACCAAAGAATTAGCTCAAGACCTTTTGGAGCTGACGTTCCAGATGTCAGATTTCAGCCTGACTGGCAAGGTTTCAGATGCAGAAGAATTTCAGATGCCACTCTTCAAAGGTTAAGTCTAACTTGGCAGGCACAGGCACAAATAGGGCCCTCACACATTCCACCTGATTCAATCTACCGTCTAACTTTGTGCACGTCAGACCCCTCTTTAAAATGAACTCTTAGCACCCTGCTATAATATACTCTTGCCCCCAGCCCCCATCCTCCCTGGCTGAAAGGTTGAAGCAGTGATAATTGGTGTCACAAAGTGATGGGCAGACTCCATACAACTCTCCTTGAAAAACTTTTCTTCTTTCTCAAAATTTCAGCCTCCCTCGCCAGCCTTTACCCCACTTTCTTATTATTGTAAAAACAACTTATTGCCTTCCTCCAGAGCCGTCTCTCCCATAGGGCTTAGTGGTGCATTGCGCCAGGGCGCTGACCTCTCAAGGGTGCCCCAATGAGTGGGGGAGCTGCCCGGCTTTGCCGGTGGCCTCCCCTTTCCCTGGACACCCGTCAGCTGCACCCAGTCAACCATATGGCTGGTGGGTGTGCAGCTTGCCTCCCAAGCCTCCACAGGAGCACAGCGATCCCTGCAGAGGCTTAGGATGGAAGCTGCACCCCCCAATCCGTGGTAATTTGGGGGCGGATATTTGCACCCCGGCGCTGCATCTGCTAAAGATGGACCTGCCTTCCTCATTTCTAATTAGCCCTTCCCAGTTCTCAAAATTGAGTTTTTTGGGTGTCTGTAGATTTTTTGTTTGGAAAGAGTGGAGGGGGAGAACTGGAAGTGGAGAATCTGTAAGCCACGGGGAACTCATCTCAATATCCATATTTATTCTTCTCTCTCTCTATTCTCTCTCTCTCTCTCTCTCTCTCTCTCTCTCTCTCTCTCTCACACACACACACACACACATGGTGTGGCGGGAGACTTACTAATGTAAAGGTAAAGGGACCCCTGACCATTAGGTCCAGTCGTGGCCGACTCTGGGGTTGCAGCGCTCATCTTGCTTTTCTCGCCGAGGGAGCCAGCATACAGCTTCCGGGTCATGTGGCCAGCATGACTAAGCCGCTTCTGGCGAAAACCAGAGCAGAGCATGGAAACGCTGTTTACCTTTCTGCCGGAGTGGTACCTATTTATCTACTTGCACTTTGACGTGCTTTCGAACTGCTAGGTTGGCAGGAGCTGGGACTGAGCAACGGGAGCTCACCCCGTTGTGGGGATTCGAACTGCCGACCTTCTGATCAGCAAGCCCTAGGCTCTGTGGTTTAACCCACAGCGCCACCCAAACTTACTAATGACAAATGGCTAAAAATACAATCTAGCAATTCATAGTTGAATGTGTTAGTTTGTCTCTCACATTTTTATTTATTTATTGCATTTCTATCCCACCCTTCATCCAAGGAGTTCAGGGTGGCACACAAGATTCTCCCCCTCCCCTTTAAAGCCCTATACGGCCTAGGACCCTCGTACCTACGGGACCGCCTCTCCTGGTATGTCCCACAGAGAAATTTACAGTATGCAAATGAAAACATCCTGAAGATCCCAGGCCACAGAGAGGTTAGGCTGGCCTCAACTAGAGCCAGGGCTTTCTCGGCCGCGGCTCCAATCTGGTGGAACGCTCTGTCACAAGAGACTAGGGCCCTGCGGGACCTGACATCTTTCCGCAGGGCCTGCAAGACAGAGCTGTTCCACCAGGCCTTTGGTCAGGGCGCAGCCTGACCCCCTCCTCTGGCAATCTGCACAGAATTTTGCTTAATGGTTGCCATCAATTTGATTTTAATTTGATTTTAATTAATTTTATAATGAATGTTTTTAGAATGTTGGATTATTTTGATTGTTGTGAGCCGCCCTGAGCCCAGCTTCGGCTGGGGAGGGCGGGATATAAATAAAATTTATTATTATATTATTATTTATTATTAATGCCCTGTGAGGTAGGTTAGGATGAGAGGTAGTGACTGGCTCAAGGTCACCCATGACTGAGTATGCATTTGAACCCCAGTGTCCCAGGTCCTAGTATGACACACTAATCACTATACCATGCTGGCTCTCAATAATCATAAAAAAAGAAGTGGTTGAAAACAAACAAGCAAATAGGTGCCTCTGTCATAATATGCAGAAATAGAACTATTTACTGTCATCCTGGTGAACAAAAGAAGATTTTTTGCCAAAACACCCGGTTCTATTAATGTTTTTGTTTTGTTTTGTTTTTTACACAGCCTTATTTGAATGAGTTACAGATAGGTAGCCGTGTTGGTCTGCCATAATCAAAACAAAAAACAAAAAATTTCTTTCCAGTAGCACCTTAAAGACCAACTAAGTTAGTTCTTGGTATGAGCACACGAAAGTTCATACCAAGAACTAACTTAGTTGGTCTTTAAGGTGCTACTGGAAAGAAAAAAATTTTTTTTGTTTTTATTTGAATGAGAGATTTGTCCGCATAGCTTCTTTCTTGGTGAGGAAGAATAGTCACCTGTCAAACTGGCAGAGTTGGTTCTCCTTGCTTTGTCATTACAAAAGTGGGTAGGTTATCAACTTGTCATTGCTGTTTTTCTTTTAGATCTCACATAAGTAATGACAGTGTGAGTAGGCAAGGAAAATGGAGTATGGAGAAGATTAGTAACTTGTAGTCTTATTTGCAAGACCAATATTCTTTCCAATAAAATTAGAAACAACTAGCTAAGTCATCCCCTCAAGAACCAAATCAGCTCATTGCATGCTTATTGTACCTTCTTTAAATTAACAAGCAGACACGAGATGATAACATGCCAACTCTGTTTTGGCTGTTTCTTGTCAGGCAAAGCTCTGAAGCACACCTTCCTTCTACATGAGGAAGCCTCTCCAACTCTCTTAGAAAGGTCTTTATCATGCTGTCTAGGCTAGTACACTTTCACATATAGACACAAAAATTGATTCTGGATTCCATCCAGTCTCATTTTCCAATGACTGACAAACACTGTGTGGCTTTTTGTTCAATGAAAAGGATCGCAGCGTGAAGTAATGCAAGGCACAACTAATATGACTTTGGAATCCAATGGACTTTGGAATCTCTAAGCGTTAAGTTATTTTGAGAATATGAGTTTTCTGATTTGTCATTCTCAACCTTTATAGTGAAATATAATTCTCAGTGTGGTTTCTTATTAGAATTGTACTCTCTCCACCTGGTGGGGGAATTGTTTTGCTTTTGCTTTTGTTTTAATAGCCATTGTGCATTTCTCTGCTAGTCCAAACTTTAGCTTGAAAAACAACTGCATATTACAAAGAATGTGGGATGATTATAAAAGAAATGGTTATGAGGAAAGCTCAAGGACATGGCATGCTTTTCCCAGAGAAGAGAAAACTTAGAAGGGGTGCAGGAATGATGGCACTCTCCAAATCCCTGGAGGGTTGTCATGAAGAAAAGGCCAAAGACTCCTCTGCTGCCCCAGAACAAAAGTCAAGATCTAATAGGTAGATTCTGATAGAAGAAGAAGAAGAGGAGGAGGAGGAGGAGTAGTTTGGATTTGATATCCCGCTTTATCACTACCCTAAAGAGTCTCAAAGCGGCTAACAATCTCCTTTCCCTTCCCCCACCCAACAAACACTCTGTGAGGCAAGTGAGGCAGAGAGACTTCAGAGATGTGTGACTAGCCCAAGCTCACCCAGCAGCTGCATGCGGAGGAGCGGGGAAGCGAAACCAGTTCACCAGATTACGTGTCCACTGTTCTAAACCACTACACCACACTGGCGGATAGCTGGCTTGGCAGTAGTATATGTCAAAGGGATCTTATGATTGCAATTGATGACAAGCTAAACATGAGTCAATGCCATGCAGCTGGAGCAGAAGCTAATGAGATTCTAGGCTTTTAGGCAGAACCACAATGTTCAAGTAACAATTACCACTCACCTCTCTCATACGTACAAGAATTACCATATATCTCTACATCACCTGTTTTGCTTTGCTTTTTGTGGTTTCCAACGGTGGGACAGGAAAACTCATAACATTATGACATCACAGGAATCCTACACATTATTCGTTAGAGAAGATGTAAACAGAAGGGTGCAGTTTTTTAAAAAAATAATTTTTATTAACTGGCCAATCACATCAAATTAAATCACATCACATAATTCCAAATTACAAAGCCAAATTTTTAAATTTTGTTGGGGGAACCCATACTTCAAGATCCAAAGGGGGATTCAAATCATCTTCTTATTACTGCGTTAATGTCCAAATCAGTCCCAATCAGTCCAGACAAAGTTCATAATTCTATCCAGTCTTATCTTGTTGTTTCCACATCATATCTTGTTCATATAATTTCTATTTTTCCTTTACGATCTCTTCTGTTAATCTCCTTAAGCCGATAAGGAAAATAATAATCCTGTGTGGATTTCCCGTTCCTCCACTAAGTCCAGATGGTTTCCATATATCTCCTTCGTAGATAGCATCGCTCTTTCCATCATAAATTTGGCATTTGTCGCTCTTAAGTCCCACCGAGGAGTTGATCCACGATATGTAAACAACTCTATTTCTCTCTTTCTCCTCCCAGACCCAAGAGCTCCAACAATGCCTCCCAAAATGGCGACGACATTTTTAACTGCGTCATTCCAAAACTCTTAGCTTTCCAGCTTCATCTTAAAACATTGCTTTGGTTCGAAAGTTTATCTCCACACAGCCTTAAATCCACAGCTTAAGTCCTTAGTTTCTGACTCATTAGGGGAGGGGATTCTTGTTAAATCACATAAGAAAAAGGAACGCAGGTTTTTTCCCCCCTCCCCCCTCAGTCATACCGTATCTTGACGTATCTTCTCATATTTTATTCTTGTTTTGTTATCAGAGATCTCTTCTGTCAGCAGTCTTTACTCCCCTTTTTCCTTGAAGCATGTGCAATTTATCTCATCCAAATTGTTTCTTTTGAAGATGCTTGCAACTAGTGGCGCGAATCAGGGACGGCGTCCAGGAGTGCCGGAATCCCACAGGAGGGCTTTGTGCCTAGTGCCCCCACCCCCACAAATTTGGGGGTGGTATAGGGCACAGCAGGCAAGGGCTGTCCCCCCCACAATCCTGGGGGGGGGTTAAGGAGGCTAATTACCCCCATCATAGCCTCCAAATTACCTCGTGTGGGTAAGGGTGCAGTTTTTGAGAGCATCTCAACCTGAGCTCTGCATTGTGCATCATAAATGAGAAACTGTTGTTCAAGTTATGTTGATCTATATGTACCACAGTCACTATAGGTGCTGACCTACAAAGGCTTACACAGCTCATGACTTCTAAGAACTGCCTCTCCCCATATGAACTAACCTGGATCCTGGGCTCTTCTCCGTGTCCCTCCTTCCTGAGAGGTCCAGAGGGTGGCAACACAAGAACTGGCCTTTTCTGTGGTGGCTCCCCATTTATGGAATGTTCTCTCCAGAGAGACTCACCTAGGGCCACCATTATATGCCTTTAGGCACCAGGCAAAAACATTCCTCTTTACTATAGCCTTTGGTTATTACATAATTTATGGTCTGTTAAAGCTGGGTGGTGGCTGTTACTATGATTATTTTATTATTACAGTCGTACCTCCACTTACGTATCCCTCCGCTTACGTAAACTTCAGGACACGTAAGTGGCAAACCTGGAAGTATTTTTGCCATGCGGGCACGCGCAGAAGCAGTCTACTGCTTCTGCACATGCACAGAAGCTCTCTACCGCTGCGTGTGTGTGTGCAGAAGCGGTCCCTGCAGTTGTGGAAACCTCGGGATCTGACTGGAGCTACGGAATGGATCCCGTCCGCAACCGGAGGCACCACTGTATTCTATTATGTTTTTATTCTTATGTTCTGTAAAATGCATTCTTAATATTGTACACCACCCTGGGATCTTCAGATGAAGATACAGTGGTGCCTCGCAAGACGAAATTAATTCGTTCCGCGAGTCTTTTTGTCTTGCGCGGTTTTTCGTCTTGCGAAGCACGGTCCGTCGCAACTTCACCTCTTCAAGCGGCTTTAAGAAAAAAGGAAACAAACTCGCAAGACGCCTTCGTCTTGTGAAGCAAGCCCATAGGGAAAATCGTCTTGCGAAGCAGCTCAAAAAACGAAAAACTCTTTCGTCTTGCGAGTTTTTCATCTTCCGAGGCTTTCGTCTTGCGAGGTACCACTGTATATATGTAACCTGAATAAAGAAACACAAATAAATAACTAGAAGGACATAGGCACTTGCAAAGGAGGTCATCCAAATAAATGAGGTAAATTTACTGTATAATATAAGGATTCTGGGTCAATTATCTCAGGCTAGTTTTGTTTAAACCCTTTTCTTAATCTTCCTGCAATTATACTAGTGTCGGAATGCATCTGTATCCTCTGGACATTAAATGAACACACTGCAACACAGAGCTTTGGTAGCTGAGAAGCAAATCTTATAAAGTGAGAAGCCAAGCCAACTCTGGCATCCCCAGTTATTAGGGGGATGTACAATATAGCTGACCTTGCCATTCAGAAACAGATGAAAGAGAAACCCTTATGAAATGTACCAGAACATCTGGTCTTCCTTCACTGACCTCTACACATAGACCATCAATAGAAAATCCCTGATGGTCCAATAAACTTCCTATAAGACATTAAGCGCAGAAATTAGCAGCTATAGAATGACCTGAGGGCAAGTACAGAATGCTGTATCTTCAGAGTCTTTCCCCCTGACTTTCTCTTCTGGAGATGCTAGGGTGACTTTCCATTTTCTTTTTCCCTGGAAAAATATCTGCTTTTCATTTTTTCCCAACTTTGTCGAGGCCTTGTTTCGTTAGCATTTCATGCGCGCGCACACACACCCACACACCCACACCATAGGGTTGGGAATATAGATGAAGGAGAAATTTGATTCAGTTTGCATTTAAAGCCGATTCGGTCGAATCCACACTTTCTGAATCAATATGCAAACTGACACATGGATGAAATTCGCATGTATCTGAATGTTGTGATTCAGTTCAACCAACCAATGTTAAGAAAAATGCATAATAATACTGGAAAGTGTTCATAAAAAATATTGATAATAGTGAACATAACATACAAAAATACATAATATTAAGAGAAATGGCTTCCAAGAACTGCATACAAGGATGTGTTCATATGGAGAAATTTACCCTAAAATACTGATGAATTTTCGTGATGGTTTTTTAAAATTATTATTAATCTCTGATTGCTGCAAAATGTGGCAAGCTGCATTTAAGTTTGCAAAAACAAGAAATTGGGGGAATTGGGGAAGCTGACAGATCCACCCTCAGCTTGAAGGGATGTAGAAGATCTTGCACTCCAAATCTCTGCTCAATGAATGTTCCACATTTGGTGATCGATGGTTATAACAACATTCACATTTAAATGTTTAAAATCATGGTGGAACGTATTGAATCTGTACTACCCACAAACACCCACAAATGCTTTGAATCACACTTAGATGATTGTTCACATTCCCCAGCATCTCTCTCTCCCTGGAATATTTCTGATGTTCACCAATATTGTCTGAGGCAGTCTCCTGTGAATGTTAACATTCGCCAGGTTTAGTGTGTTCAATGTAATATAATACAATGAACATTTGGGGGCACAGTCTTGGCAGAGTTAAGTTATTGCAAGTCCTGTTGATTCCTGTCACTTAATCAATTAGACTTTAAAGTGTTTAATGTTGGCTACCATAGTAGGGAAGAGACTATTTAGGTTATTCTATAACTTTATAGCTACTTTGATTGATCCTGCCTCCTGCGTAACTTGGAGAATTTTAAAATTAAATTGACAACTGGAGAATGCATAGTTTGTCACATTTTCTTCAACTCATCCCTCATTCTGTGTTATTTGTGGAATTTAAGGAGAGTTTGGGTACAGATGAAACATCCATAAAAGTTTTAAGGGATGTTCAAAGAATTCCAGCCGGATTAGCAAAACTACTCAGGGAGGTTCCCAAAACTTCTACTCTTTTCAATTTCTTGGTTGTTAAAATATCTAGGCAGAATAGGCAGCACAATTCTCATGTACCTTAAAGTAGGGTTACCAGACGTCCCCAGTTCCTGGGGACAGTCACCAGATTTGCAAATCTGTCCCCGGGAAATGTGGCAGCGGCAGCCTCAGCAGCCCAGAGCCAGCCTGGTAGAGCAGTTGGCTTTGGCTGGCTTCAGGAGCTGCTTGCTGCCACTGCCGAAGGAGAACCAGGGACGTCCGGCAGTACAGATCTCCTGCCCCCTTCCCCTTTTGTTTTGACTGATCAGGGGAGGCTTGGGAGTCATGGGTGGGCGGCCATTGCCCAGGAGGGGTGCAAGGCATGGGGTTTCTCTTCCAGGCAAGGTGCAAAGCCCTTCTTTCGCGCCCTGTGAAACATAAATGCACAGAGTTTTTTAAAAACTGGGCAACGGCCGCCCGCCTGTAACTCCCGAGCCTCCCTCGATCAGTCAAAACAAAGGGGGAAGGGGGAGGAGATTGGGGGAGGCTCGGGAGTCATGGGTGGGCTGTGCACTGTTGGCCAGTTTTTTAAAAACTCTGTGTATTTATGTTTCACAGGGTGCAAAAGAGAAGAAGAGAAAAGTTTGGATTTGATATCCCGCTTTATCACTAACCAAAGGAGTCTCAAGCGGCTAACAATCTCCTTTCCCTTCCTCCCCCACAACAAACACTCTGTGAGGTGAATGGGGCTGAGAGACTTCAAAGAAGTGTGACTAGCCCAAGGTCACCCAGCAGCTGCATGTGGAGGAGCGGAGACGCAAACCCAGTTCACCAGATTACGAGTCCACTGCTCTTAACCACTACATGACACTGGCTTTGCACCTTCATACAATATGCATGTGAAAAAAATCTGGTAACCATACCTTAAGGAAATCTGCTTGCATCCTAGTGTCATGTGAGCTAGGACACCTAGTGCCCTGATTAAGAATTAGCTTTCCCAGATGATTATCTTGATGAGTGATGGGGGGCAGGCAAGCAGCTTCCCATCCTCCTGCTCTTATCTCCAACCCTGTGTTAGCAATGACATAGCAAGGTAGAACTTTCCATGGAGCAGATTTGGTCCAGGGACTGCCAGTTGCTGATCCTACTGACCGATTAGAAAAAGAAAACAGCTACTTCAATCTCTTCCCCCCTCGCCATGTTTACATTATCCTAACCTCTTGTATTAGCTCTGCACTTAAGGGATTGTTTTGCCACTGAATTAATTTTAAGAATATAAGGATGTTCTGAGCGGGTTGCTGTTTAAATTTGTATAAGGTCTAAAGCACTGAAGTGAAACTTTCTGCAGAGTTTTAATTAGGACATTTTGCACCCAGCCCGGGTGATCAATTTTAGATACTAGGCAACGGACCAAAATGTGTTGAAGTTCTCAGTCTGGTGCCCTTGCCTGAAGGGATACTTACCTTTTCTCAGAGAAGTACACATGCATTCTTAAGGAATGAGAAAACAGAGGATAGGAGAGCAAACAAGCAGCCAAGAGATGGAGCAGTATAGAGGAAAATGTTTCTAAAATTGCTTACCCAAATGCACTAAACCACGCACACATATCCTGCCAAATTCTTTGCCAGCTTTTTAATCATAAAAACTGGGGTAATGTAGATATTGAGATGGAAGTGTCCAAGACAACAAGAGGAGACCTAATGGAAGGATCAACAAAGCTCTTTAACTCTGCCTCTGTCCCATGCAGGTGACCTAAGGAAAACATGCTAGTCTCTATGGAAATTGCTGAGTTGCAGCCTCAGGCAGCCTGTCGTGCCATCCTTATTTCCCAGTATGTCTGCGACCTTCATTTCTCTAATTCTGCCTCCTCAGCGTCCCATGGGTCTCTTGCTTGCTCGAACAGTTCCACCTAATCTCCACTGCTGCTCTTTCCTTCTGGAGCTCCCTCCCAGGGCTCCTGCATCCCGCCAAAACCCACATTTGCCAAGATAAAGGTAAAGGTAAAGGGACCCCTGACCATTAGGTCCAGTCGTGACCAACTCTGGGGTTGCGGTGCTCATCTCGCTTTATTGGCCGAGGGAGCCGGAGTACAGCTTCCGAGTCATGTGGCCAGCATGACTAAGCCGCTTCTGGAGAACCAGAGCAGCACACGGAAACACCATTTACCTTCCCGCCAGAGCGGTAACTATTTATCTACTTGCACTTTGATGTGCTTTTGAACTGCTAGGTTGGCAGGAGCAGGGGCCGAGCAACGGGAGCTCACCCCGTTGCGGGGATTCGAACCGCGACCTTCTGATTGGCAAGTCCTAGGCTCTGTGGTTACCTCTGGCCTAACCCCATAGCCCATACTCCCTGCTCATATAATAAGGTTGCCAGACACAAAAGTTGAAGTTGTTGAGCTTTTTTGG
Source organism: Podarcis filfolensis (assembly GCF_964270895.1). Lineage (NCBI taxonomy): Eukaryota > Metazoa > Chordata > Lepidosauria > Squamata > Lacertidae > Podarcis > Podarcis filfolensis. The sequence continues at coordinate 47,301,114 of NC_139615.1, forward strand.
GAAATCACACAAAGAATTACATTTTTTGAGCTATTCGAGCTATCTGGAAAATTCCGGATGCATATACCCCAGCTAGGTTTTTACTCCCTTACAACATGGGAGTAGGCAGTGAGACTTTTTCTAGAAAAAGAGGTGCCAGAATATCACCATGAACATTTACACACACACACACTCAAGACAATATTTGTTTTGCTTAGGTAAATGGGGTAGCATGCTCAGAGGTACTCCACCTGGGGTACCACAATATTATTTTTTTTAAGGTAAACAATGTTTGTGTTTTACCCATGAGTGTTATGAAAAATCAGAAGCAGGCAGCAGTTAAAAGCAAGAAACTAGTCACAAATAAGAAAGCCGAAGCCAAAACTCCCCTAACACACAGCACCATTAATCCACCAACAATTATATAGCCGCATGTTATTAGAGCTGAAACGTCAAGAATGTTTTTGAAGACATTTCCTTGAGGATGAATGCATAAAATCTTCAAGGTCTGCAATATGTGCTTAGGGAAAGAAACATTCAGTTGCAAACCAAATACGTAGTTGACAGCAGCGTAGTCTTAAACAAAGAAGATGTGATATTTGATGCACCTTAATTTCAAACAGCTACAGTAAGAACAAGCTTGCTGTTACCTCAGATCCTATTTTTTCTGACTGGAAAAAAACTCATTATTCAACAGCTCTTTTAAAAATGAAACTCGCAACCCTTGAAGTTACTAAATTGTTAGCATGACTCCCATCACAGACAGAGCCAATTCATGAATTAAGATGGACAGAGATTGTTGTTAAATCTGTAATAGTTTAACTTTGCACTTATTCACACTTCCTATTGACCCACTGCTCTTCCCTAGGGAAAACCGCTCTTTAGTGCTCATCTGGAGGAAATGGCAATTCGGGTTTCCCATGGATTACCATTTATTCTAATATATTGCTAAAGAATGGGTTTTCTCTTGGAAAGGAGTGGGGGGAAGGGGAAAACCACTTGGACCCATGCCTAGAAATGTGGGTCAGGTGGAAAACCACTCTGACCCACATTCTCTAGGCACGGCACAAGTGTGGATAAGCCCTTTGTGTTCCTGTAAAGATGGGTGTCTGTAACAGAAAATGCACCTCTGCATACTATCTTTCCCAAAGTCTTTGTCTGCAACTATGCACCACAGGTGTACTGTTTTTGAAATCCAACCTTCAAACTAAAAGAAGGTCCTCAAGGAAAAAGAAGAAGCTATTCCTGTCCAGGATGATCCAGTGGCTGGCCCAGTGCATGACAAGTAGCCATGGTGGCTGGGGCAGAGGGTCACAGGTTCCCCTACCATGCCTTAGGGGTTCCCTTAGGACTTGCAGTAGGCTAAGAACGATAATTAAAGAATTGATGCTTTTGAATTATGGTGTTGGCGGAGACTCTTGAGAGTCCCATGGACTGCAAGAAGATCAAACCTATCCATTCTGAAGGAAATCAGCCCTGAGTGCTCACTGGAAGGACAGATCCTGAAGCTGAGGCTCCAATACTTTGGCCACCTCATGAGAAGAGAAGACTCCCTGGAACAGACCCTGATGTAAGGAAAGATTGAGGGCACAAGGAGAAGGGGACAACAGAGGACGAGATGGTTGGACAGTGTTCTCGAAGCTACCAGCATGAGTTTGATGAAACTGCGGGAGGCAGTGGAAGACAGGAGTGCCTGGTGTGCTCTGGTTGATGGGGTCATGAAGAGTTGGACATGACTAAACAACTAAACAACAACAAGAAGGATAAGAGTGACTTAAAGGCTAGGTGCTCCCTCGGGCATGCAGGCCACCATCCATAGCCACCTGGAGACATGGGTGATGCTTAGTGCCTTGAGCCAAAAAGCAAGCAAGAACTATTAGTTTCTCTGAAGTAAATTAAGGAAACAAAGTACAATAACATGATACTGTGTAAAAAATTACAAATGAGATTCAGTTTTTTGAGAACAATCGGAAGTTTATTTTATCCTTCTCATCTTTATTCTTTATTTTCTTTTTCTCTATCTATTTTTCGTTGTATTTTACTTTTTTCCATGTAGTGTACATGCATAAATTGTAACATAGTAAACTGTTGTGTAATATGTGTTGAATGTTTAATAAAGATTTATTAAAAAGAAGAAGAAGAGGTTGCCACCCATGGCATTGCCATGATTTCTGGCCCCTCACAAAAGGTATTACCCACAACGACTGATTGCATTCTCCATGTTTAGGGACAGTATGAGATAGAGTTCTGGTCTAGGTGGTCCCCTGGTGTGATCTAGAAGGCAGTCTTTATAAACAGACACCAGATATAAAGATATTCTGCAAATTATCTTGTTGTATGAGGGAATTCCAAAAGGTTATATGGAAATTAGAATGCCTTCCTCTTAAATGCCACCACGAATATTTATTGCCACGGTTGAGTTTCCTTCCCATAAACTTTCCTTGAGATCAACATCTTAGGTTGTTATGAAAGTCAGAGTTTGGTGCTAGTATATCTTGGTGTGACTTTTAATTTCTCCCTGTGAATTTCCCCTTTCGTATGTATCGATAAAATCTGTCCTGTTTATATTACTCTAGGCATAGCCTTTTTAAAGAATGCCTCCGCTTATTGTTAGCTAGGGAATGTTATAACGCTGATAATGATGGGATAATAACTTGGATTTCGAACCTCTACTACTTAAAATTTAGCAGTGTTCCCCGTGCAGGGTACACACTGGGGCTTGTTAGCCAAATGTAATTGCAATCCTTACCTTCAAGGCAATTTTGAAGGCCCGCTATCCAAAGGGAGAGTCTGGGGAACTGAAGCCTGACGAAGCAGCAGGATTAGATAAGTTGATTATTCTCAGAGTGTTGGCATTTGCTAAAAGGCTCCTTGCAAGAAAGCTTTTATGAGGGCTTTCCAAAAGGCCTGCTAATTCCTTATTTCCATTCCCTGCCAACACACACACACACTGTAAGGCACCAGGACACTTGGGTCACAAAGCCCAAGGAATTTTGCAGGCAGAGGGTATTGCAGGTCTGGTCCATGCTGCATTGCAGTACTGAACCACCACTGCAGATGATCAGAAGGTGATGCCATATGCGCCAACATTTCTCTGATGAAAACGTCCCTTTCCCTAATGATAATTTTACTATCTATACCTCACACATCTTACTGGGTTGCCCCAGCCACTCTGGGCGTCCTCCAACATATATAAAAATATAATAAAACATTAAACATTCTAAAAAAAGCTTCCCTATACAAGGTTGCCTTCAGATATCTTCTAAAGGCTGTATAGTTACTTATCTCCTTGGCTTGGGGGTTGCATAATTCTGTACCCTCCAACATTTCTCCAATGACAATAGGGACGTCCTTAATAAAAGCATCACCTCCTGACAAATAGAAGGGGAAGAAATGGAGGCAGTGAGAGATTTTACTGTCTTGGGTTCCATGATCACTGCAGATGGTGACAGCAGTCCTGAAATTAAAAGATGCCTGCTTCTTGGGAGAAAAGCAATGACAAACCTAGACAGCATCTTAAAAAGCAGAGACATCACCTTGCTGACAAAGGTCCATATAGTTCAAGCTATGGTTTTCCCAGTAGTGATGTATGGAAGTGAGAGCTGGACCATAAAGAAGGCTGATCGCTGAAGAATTGATGCTTTTGAATTATGGTGCTGGAGGAGACTCTTGAGAGTCCCATGGACTGCAAGAAGATCAAACCTATCCATACTTATGAAACTCAGCCCTGAGTGCTCACTGGAAGGACAGGTCCTGAAGCTGAGGCTCCAATAATTTGGCCACCTCATGAGAAGAGAAGACTCCCTGGAAAAGACGCTGATGTTGGGAAAGATGGAGGGCACAAGGAGAAGGGGACGACAGAGGACGAGACTGTTGGGCAGTGTTCTTGAAGCTACCAATATGAATTTGACAAAACTCCGGGAGGCAGTGAAAGACAGGAGTGCCTGGCATGCTCTGGTCCATGGGGTCACGAAGAGTCGGACACAACTAAATGCCTAACAACAACAACAAAGTAAAAGCATGACATTCTGGGATCAAATCAGAAACAGGGATGGCTTCTATAAATCTGGGACTGTCCCTGGAAAAAGGGGACTCTTGGAGGGTCTGGGCATCAGTGTGCCCCACTTTACAACAGACAGTTCTGTATCTGAAGAGCTGGAAAAGGAGACTCCAGCCTTTTGGGGTGCAACAAGTTGTGTGTCTATCCAATTTTATTAAAAACAAAAACAAATGTACATGTCTTTCAGTTGTTAGGAGCTGGAAGAATGCTGATCATGTGTAGCACCAGAGACCAATTTGTATCTCTTACAATGCTGTTCAAATGTATGTGCATTAGTGCAGATTGCCATATATTTACAAAATGTTGGTAAATGGAATGAGCATACTCAGTGCACTCTTGTTATACTGAGCAATTTATTTGTACTGACTGTATCTGTAACTTCTTCCAGCTAAGTGCCATCAACTGCTCTCTGTGCCCCAATGCTCTTGTATTTTTCATTTTGGTTTAAGAACAGGCATGCTTTGAATAAAAGGATCCCAAATTAGACTCATTGTTGATCAATTTCATGTTCATGACATTATGGCACATGGCTGGGTTTTTTTGGTTTTTGTTTATTATGTTTATCTTACTGAGTTTAAAAAATATTTTATTTCAAGCTGCTGCAAAATTCCATCTAAAGCAAAATGTGAGTCCAGCTTGGGACTCCCTCCCTGCTGAGGCAAAACACGCAATGAATTTCAAAGGAAGTTAAAAAGTATTTCTATGAAGTTAAGAAATTGTCCCATAAGTGGATTTCTCACATCGACCAACACAGAAATAAAAAGCAACTCACTGAAAGGTGGAAAGAAAGCTTTGCTGAAATGCTCAGCACAGCTCCAGCTGAAAAGCGTATTTCCCACATATTTGTAGAAGCCACATTGCTACTAGGTGAGTTCACATGAATGTGTGGAGCAAGTCAAGGGGCCATATGGGCTAGCCCTCTTGCCAAGCACAACTGCTGTGTAACCCTGATGTGTGTTGGAAGGACTTTGCGCTGCGTTGGAAAGTGTCTTATGCATGCATCCATGGATGCATAAAGAGCTCTTAGAATTATAGAATCATAGAATCATAGAGTTGGAAGAGACCACAAGGGCCATCGAGTCCAACCCCCTGCCAAGCAGGAAACACCATCAGAGCACTCCTGACATATGGTTGTCAAGCCTCTGCTTAAAGACCTCCAAAGAAGGAGACTCCACCACACTCCTTGGCAGCAAATTCCACTGTAGAACAGCTCTTACTGTCAGGAAGTTCTTCCTAATGTTTAGGTGGAATCTTCTTTCTTGTAGTTTGGATCCATTGCTCCGTGTCCGCTTCTCTGGAGCAGCAGAAAACAACCTTTCTCCCTCCTCTATGTGACATCCTTTTATATATTTGAACATGGCTATCATATCACCCCTTAAGTTCCTCTTCTCCAGGCTAAACATGCCCAGCTCCCTTAGCCGTTCCTCATAAGGCATCGTTTCCAGGCCTTTGACCATTTTGGTTGCCCTCCTCTGGACACGTTCCAGTTTGTCAGTGTCCTTCTTGAACTGTGGTGCCCAGAACTGGACACAGTACTCCAGGTGAGGTCTGGCCAGAGCAGAGCTCTTCCAAGCAAGGAGAAACCCTCACCCAATCTCAGTGTGCACTCAGTATGCACACAGATTCCCATCTATGTATGCAATGCATATGGGTGCAAGAAGAGTTATTTAAATGGACATTCAGCCTGGATGGTCCTTGAAGACTTTTCGCTCCTTCGTGTGTTGTTTTTGCTGATAAGTGTTGTTACTCCTGTTATTCCATTAGTATACTGTTTGCAGTCTTGCCATCCTATTTTGATGGGTCCCTTTGATGGCTGTTATTTGTGAAATGTTTTGTTTTTAATAGGTTGTTAGATCCCTTGATCCCTTGAGAGTCCCATGGATGGCAAGAAGATCAAACATACCCATTCTGAAGGAAATTGGCCCTGAGTGCTCACTGGAAGGATAGATCCTGAAGCTGAGGCTCCAATACTTTGGCCACCTCATGAGAAGAGAAGACTCCCTGGAAAAGACCCTGATGTTGGAAAAGATGGAGGGCACAAGGAGAAGGGGATGACAGAGGACGAGATGGTTGGGCAGTGTTCTCGAAGCTACCAGCATGAGTTTGACCAAACTGTGGGAGGCAGTGGAAGGCAGGAGTGCCTGGCCTGCTCTGGTCCATGGGGTCGCAAAGAGTCGGACACGACTAAACAACTAAACAACAACAACAACAGATCCTTTGAACTATTTAGGAATGGAAAGATGTGATATAAATGTTTTAACAAATGCAGTGATTTGACTGTTTCTCAGTCCTCCCCAATCTGCACAGTTGGTTTAATGACATGCTATGTTGTGAAACATGTAGCTGTTTTGTTCTCTTCTCTTCTTTTGCAGATACATAGTTTTTTGATAGAGTTAATCCTCCAACCTCAGCTCACCTTGCAATCAGCTACACTTTCCCAGAGAAGTCCCGAGAAAAGCCTGGACCTTTTTCACAGTTCTTCAAGAAAGCACAGAAAGACAAACCCTGGAGGCAGCTTGCTAATTGAACTAGGATGCGCTGAAATTGCAATTCCCTTGCCTCTCAATGGTCAAATATGTTCCTGTGCATCTAGACCCTAATACTGAAGCCTCAAAGACCTCTGCTGCTATCCACTTGCACCATCCGTTCTGTCCTGCCATTGTATTTTTATTGTGTCATCCATCAGCACAGGAAAGGCTTATGCAATTTCACTTTGGGAATGCAAAACCCTGCGTATTAGTTGCACCCCTTGTGTTATGGAACTTTTAGTGGCATGCAGCACTCTTGTGAATGCCTGACATATTGTACATATGAGATGATACAGCTGTTATTGCCAAACACTCTCACATTATTCTTTCAGATCAGGGAAGAGCAGTTTGCTTAAATACTGTAACTGCTAGTAATTTGCTCACTTGGAGTTTGACATCCTTGTGTTTTACTTGTAAAATGCTGATAAGTACCATCTTGGAGGCAATTATTCAAAGAATCTGCAATTACTTTTAATATTTCCGCATCTCCCATTTTCCAAGATAGTGTTCTGATACATTGCCTGCCTTTTGTACTTTCCCGGAGAACAAATCACCGAGTTTAATAACACAGCAAGCATGGAGATGTGTAGTGCATTAGAGTCACCTCCACTTTTCATAATGAATACATCACTATCTGTCATCTTCGTAACAGCCTGCAAAGACAAAAACAAACAAATGAAAGCAGCTTTTCGGCTGTAAATGGTATGGGAAGAGCTGGCAGAGTGTTTCCCTTTGTTGCTGCAAATAAGTCACATCGCAGTAGGAATTAATCTGAAACTTTCCCAGGGTCATGTCCGCACAAATAGCTAGTTTGACAAATCTCTAATGGGCTTGATTTCCGGCTCTGCTCTTGCTATGAGCGGTGTTAATGTAAGAGGGGATCAAGAATATGGATGAGTCTGTTAAAAGCCATATATACCTCTCAACGTGCATTTGACTGTGATGTTTACAAGATGCCATGGCGCTGTCAGACAAGGAAGGTCCAGAGGAAGAAATTAGCTCTTTATTGTCAAAAGTACACTTACAATTAAGAAAAGGCATGTCTCTCAGCTACTCTGAGGTTGTGCACCTGATGAGGCAGTTGCCACAACAGAGAGATCCCACACCTGATTTCAGTTTATGTATCTCCACTATCCAAGCTGTGTGCAAGCAGGATTTCTCCAGTGTGTAATCTGCTTCTATTCCTTCTGCTTCAACGTTCTTCTAGTCCTGGGAGCAGGAGAGGTGGGGGTAGGAGGAGGAGGTGTGGAAGCCCTTGACTCTCCCCCAGCCTGACCTCTCCCCCCTTCCTTTTGCACCTTTTCTTCACTCTCCAATCCTGCAGCTTCTCTTGCCTCTGACTCTCATCTCCTGGCTGTTACAGGCTCCCCCAGGACATGGGTGGCGCTGTGGTCTAAACCACTGAGCCTCTTGGGCTTGCCGATCAAGAGGTCGGCAGTTCGAATCCCTGGAACGGGGTGAGCTCCCGTTGCTCTGTCCCAACTCCTGCCAACCTAGCAGTTTGAAAGCATGCCAGTGCAAATAGACAAATAGGTACCGCTGCAGTGGGAAGGTAAACAGTGTTTCCATGTGCTCTGGCTTCCATCACAGTGTTCCGTTGCACCAGAAGCAGTTTAGTCATGCTGGCCACTTGACGCAAAAAGCTGTCCGTGGACAAACACTGGCTCCCTCGGCCTGAAAGCAAGATGAGCACCACAACCCCATAGCTGCCTTTGGCTGGACTTAATTGTCCAGGGGTCCTTTACTTTACTTTACTCCCCCAGATCCCTTCTTCCAAGTCAGTCTGCAACCCCTGCTTCTCCCTGTGTCCACTCATCAGTATCTAGCCACCACTCCTCGGTTATCAGCCTGTCCTAATATCAGAGTAGACACCTTTTATGCCAAGTTGTCTCTGTTTGTGCTGTTGAGGATTACTGCTTCACTTCTGCAAAGTAACACTCACTGGTAGTTGCTTCCAGTTCAGAGCATGCAAGCTGTTCAGAGATATTTTTTCTATCTGTTAATGTAAACAAGATGCCTAGAGGAGTTCAGACCACCACTACCACTACCACTACATAGACCACATTTCTAAGAACTTCATTGTTTAGTGTGGCTGCGCCTGCACTTTGGAAATCCCTGCCAACTGAGAGCAAGCAGGTGCCTTCATTCTACTCTTATCGGAGCCTGCTTAAAACATTCCTGTTTAGACAAACCTACCCATATTGGAATGGGATGCAGGTGTTGCTGTAGTCTAGGGCTTGCCAATCAGAAGGTTGGCAGTTCGAATCCCCGCAACGGCATGAGCTCCCATTGTTTGGTCCCAGCTCCTGCCCACCTAGCAGTTCAAAAGAATGTCAAAGTGCATGTAGATAAATAGGTACCGCTCCAGCGGGAAGGTAAATGGAGTTTCCGTGTGCTGCTCTGCTTCGCCAGAAGCAGCTTAGTCATGCTGGCCACATGATCCGGAAGCTGTACGCTGGCTCCCTCGGCCAGTAAAGTGAGATGGGTGCCACAACCCCAGAGTCATTCACGACTGGACCTAACGGTCAGGGGTCCCTTTACCTTTAAGGTTTAACCCACAGCACCACCCACGTCCCTTTACCTTTACCTATATTGGAAAGTTGAGATAATGTTAATCTGTTTTAGAATTTTAACATTTGTATGTCTTAAAGTATGGTTGTGAGTTTTCCTCGAATTTATTGCTTTATCTTTTTGTAAACTGAGGTTCTTTTACAATCAAGAAGTTTGTAGATTTTATGGAAATAAGAAATATAAACAAATAAGCATGTTTTTGTATTTTCCCCAACTTGGTAAACTTCATTTGAACCACTTCTAAATAGGTAAAGTTCAAACAGATTAAGTTTTCTTCAAAAAAATTTTGGATTTATATAAATGTCAGTGCATGACTAAGGCTATGACTGGCTGTACTGAAATAAAAGCTTGAGATGTGTCTTTTCCAGCTCAGTGTCATATTCATTGCTAGAGCAGAGAGCTTGAGCTGGAAGTGAAAGTTTGAACTAGGGATTGATCTGGAGCCATAAGTGGGGCAGGCAGAGAATATTGTTATTGGGTGGCTTACAAATGTGGCAAATAAATTAAATTGAAATGAAATAAATAAGGCAGGAGTCGCTACCTTTTTTTTTAAGGGGCGCAGATGGTGCTGTGGGTTAAACCACAGAGCCTAGGACTTGCCGATCAGAAGGTCAGCAGTTCGAATATCCGCTATGAGGTGAGCTCCCGTTGCTCGGTCCCTGCTCCTGCCAACCTAGCGGTTTGAAAGCACATCAAAGTAGATAAATAGGTACCGCTCTGGCGGGAAGGTAAACTGTGTTTCTGTGAGCTGCTCTGGTTCGCCAGAAGTGGCTTAGTCATGCTGGCCACATGACCCGTAAGCTGTACGCCAGCTCCCTTGGCCAATAAAGCGAGATGAGCGCCAAAACCCCAGAGTCGGCCATGACTGGACCTAATGGTCAGGGGTCCCTTTACCTTTACCTTTACCTTTACACTACCTTTTTTGACCAAACAACAGCAGAAGGCCAAGCTTCCGGCATTTATACCAAGCTTTGCCAATCCAGCGGCTTTATGGTGCTTTCATATCACAGCAGCCAATGCCACGCTTCCACACTCCCATTTGGTTGAAAATGGCTCTGAACACACAAAGACATGCATCCCATACTGGGTTATCACCTAGTGTGAGCATAAAAGGTTCCAGGTTCACATGACTTCAGTGATGTGAATCTACTTCAACAGCTTCAACACTACACTGGTAAGGATAGAATAATAGAGTACTGGCAGAAGTATTTCCATGTGTCATGGTTAATATATGTTTCCTTCTGGTGTTGATCCAAAAGACTCCTGGCTCATCCACACTTCTGCTTGTGCCATGCCTAGAAAGCACAGATCCCAGTGGTTTTCCCCTTGCCCCCCTCATTTCCAAGGGAAACCTCACTCTTTAGCAAAAAATCGGAATAAATGGCAATCTGGAGAAAGCCTGAATTGCTGTTTTCTCCAACTGAGCTCTAAAGAGCAGTTTTCCCTGGGGGGAAGCATCAGGACAAGAGGAAGTATGGATAAGCCCTCTGATGTCACAAGAGTTGCATAAGCTCTAGCCCTGGGGAAGCAGCAGTAATGGGTGAATCAGTCTAGCAACCACACTCTTTCCCCCACTAGACTAATCTGATGAGCATTTCTTTAATCAGGAAATATTTGAATAATGGGGGCAGGAACATCTGTGCAAGACTTGCAGCGAATGACTCCCAAACCCAAGTCAGGTCCCCTCTATTTTCCATAAGGCAGAGCTTCTGGAGAGACTGGTGGGACATTGCCCTTCTTGCCCATAATAGCAGCCACCAATGAATCAAATGTCACCCTGTTGCATAATAGAAGAGAAAGGCAGATATAAATATTTAAGACTTTGCCATGAAGTTATGCTAATTTTGATGCTGCCTCCTGGGGAATCTTTTGCTGATGAGAACATTTAATTGTTAAAAGCTAATGTGCATGTAGATAAACACTTGTGGAGCCTGATTTCTAAGCTAAAGAAAGGAAAGATGAAAATAATTTCTATTTGCTCTAACAGAGGGCCCCACCAAGATCCATTTCTCTGTTGCTTCTTGACCTAGAATCTGGAACTGATGGGGTCAGCTGTACATATATTTCCTACCCAAACGTTGTCCTCTCTCCAAGACAGGTGGAGATTACTTGATTACAGACTTCCAAAAATTACCAAACTAGCATGGAAATATATCATACAAAGCCACTACAGCAATGCCTTAAGTGGCCAAAACTCTTGAAAAACATGGCTGTGGTCAGTTCAAACACAGCATACTTTCCCAAGGAAACCAAAGCTATTGGGCATTTATGTGAAATTACAAGATGGGGAGACATGCACAGTCTGCTTCAATAAGGCTAGCAATATTTTATTACTGTGTTTCCACACATATCCCAGGGTGGGGTGGGGGAGCCCAACAGCTAAAAGAGAAGCAGACAGCCCATTTGATGCGCCAGTTGCGGAACTCTACCATATCAGACTGGAGGTGCCTGAATCAAAAGCTGGAATGCTCTTCCAAATAAAGGATGGCATAGTTGGGAGAAACATTTCAGAACCTTCTACCTGACATGCTATTTTAGTATGAGTAGGGAGTATAAAGACTCATAGGCTGGTGGTACATGGAAAATCCAAAACATCTTTCTTTTTCTTCTTTGGCGATCACTCGTAGCCAGTTCCGGATTTACGTATAAGCTACCGATAAACAAGCTATAGCTTAGGGCCCCTCTCCCCCCCCCCCAATCTCACCATTAATACACTTCTTCTTAATTGTATTTCAGTTCAACAATTACTTTGATAAAATACATATTTTGTTATGTGCAAATGGCTTTAGATACCTATTATGTCCATAAATTACCATATAGCATATATTCAACACAAAAAAGCGACAATTTTTTGTGTGTCAGCTAGACATCTAAAGGGCCTCATCAAACCTAAATCCGGCCCTGCTCATAGCCAAGTAAGATTCCATAAACACGGTTTTAACAGTGACTGTGGAGGGGCACATGAGCACATCTGTAACATGTCACAGAACAACAATCTTGATGTTGCATGCTATCACACTGACTACTCTTTCTGCAGTGTTTTACATCTACGTTGCTAATACAGGATGGGTTCTGGGAAATACATGCACAAAGACTCTCCTCCCTGCAAGAGAGGGGAGTGGTTGTGGGCGGGAGCCGAGCACCGCCCCCTAGCAGGGGGCACAGCCAATCTGGAAGCTGCAACTAGCAATGAATTCCAGTTCTGGAATTCGTTTTAGAAATTCAGTTAAGCTTAAGCTTACCAGATTTTTTTTCAATGAATCCGGGGACACTTTTCAACTTCCTACTAAATAGATGGATTTTGTCAGGGGACTGAATTGTAAATCCGGGGACTGTCCCCAGGAAACAGGGATGTCTGGTAACCTTAGTTAAGCTGGAATTTTGGGGGACTGTGACAGAGGTTAGAGTGAGGAACATTCACTTGTCTCTAAGGTAGAGAGCCCAGTCATGTCCAGTCATAAAGCTAGCTACTCTCCAATGCCTCGGGCAAAGTTCCTGGGGACTGAATTTGAGGCTCCTGCGTATAAGATATGTGCATGTAAGAGATGGGTCTTTTGACCCATCTCCCTCTGAGAGGGGTGCAGGAGGCAAAAGTAATTGTTGGAGATGTGGAGATCAAACAGGCTCACTCTACCGTATATGGTGGAAAAGTAGCAAAATAAAGAAATTTTGGGAGGAAATCCACTTTGAACTAGAAAAACTGTTAAGAATCTCATTTATTAGGAAACCAGAAGCATATCTGTTGGGCATTACAGACTCAGATATTCCTTAAAAAATTAAATATTTTTTTTGTATGCAACAGTGGCAGCGAGAGTTCTTATAGCTACAAGTTGGAGGAGTGACATAATTCCTTCTAGACAAGAGTGGATACAAAAATTGACTGACTATGCTGAATTAGATAGTTTACCTGAAAAAATAAACCAAGAATTGAATTTGTATCAAAATGGGAGGCCATCAGAACATATCTTAAACAAAATTATACCATGTTAAAATCTGTAGCAGCTTTTGAGTGATCCCAGCAGTTCTTATTAATTGCTTATATAAATAGACAAATTTATAAATTGTGAAAATATTAACATAAAAAATAGTATTTTGATATGGCAGTAAATTTATGTAAAAAGAATTAAGGAATAAACGGGAAGTCGGGTGTAAAAGATAATGAGATTTTTACTTTTATTGTAACATGAAATTGTAATCATAAATTTTTGTCATAATTTTTATCTTCGTAACAGATTGTGTAGATTTAATTTTCTTTCCTTTTCCCTCCCCTCTTAAGTTGCACCCCCTTTTCAGTATTGTTCCCTTTTTTTGTATGTAATAAGCATGGAAATAAAATAAAAATAATTACTCCAAAAAGGGGGGGGCAGGAGGAACAGATTTCTTAACAGAAAGAGGTGGTAGCAGCCATTGTGCCATCTGTGGTGCAAGTATAGCTATGATACTAGCACCCTGGCCACACTCCTGAAGATGTCTGAGCTGACTTGCTCACCCTTGCTGCTGCTACTTGATCCCGGTGCCCTTTGGCCTCCTTTGGGTGCTTTCTTGCGATGCTGAACAGGCAGCATGGAAGATACAAAATCCTTTTTACAGATCTTTCTGATCACCAGTGGCCCAACATTATCGTGGCTTCTTGCATCTTTATTTCACTTTATCATTTAAATGGACTGATTCATGTTGCATAGGAATGACTGTCACATAATTTGACTGATGGGAATAGTGTTCATTTTCTCCCCTGTATTTAATCTACTGAGTGAGGGGAGCAGCTTTGGGAAAGGAACGTGACTCATACTAATGAGTGCTGAACACTTGCGGGCAATTTCATTTGAATTTCTGCCATTGCTATTAATGTTCTGATTATTATTGAAATCGTTGTTTATTTTCCCCCCGTTAGACCAGAAGATTAAAGTCGAAACAAAATAAATCCGCAGAGAATAAGACCATCTGAGTTGTGGAAGCATTTACATTTCCATTCTTGTCTCTTGTAGTTCCTTCAGAATAGTGCTTGATAAGCACTACGGTGTAACATCAGCCACAGTGCTGTGAAAAGCACACACAACTAGGGTTGGATCTAAAGGTGGCCTTCTGCAAACAGAGGGAAACTTCTGCTTGGGGGCTCTTTTACACTTTATGCAAGAGTATTGTGCAAGCAAAGAAAAATGAAATGCAGTGTTTTAGAAGAAGAAGAAGAGTTTGGATTTGATATCCCACTTTATCACTACCCTAAGGAGTCTCAAAGCAGCTAACATTCTCCTTTCCCTTCCTCCCCCACAACAAACACTCTGTGAGGTGAGTGAGGCTGAGAGACTTCAGAGAAGTGTGACTACCCCAAGGTCACCCAGCAGCTGCGTGTGGAGGAGCAGGGAATCGAACCCAGTTCACCAGATTACGAGTCCACTGCTCTTAACCACTACACCACACTGGCTCTTACACACTGGCTTTTACAACGGATTGCGTGAAATGCTTAGTAGCCATTTTGGCAAATAAGCAGTATATAAATTTATTATTATTATTATTATTATTATTATTATTATTATTATTATTATCATGCTGGCCACATGACCCAGAAGCTGTCTGCGGACAAACGCCGGCTCCTTGGCCTATAGAGCGAGATGAGCGCCGCAACCCCAGAGTTGTCCGTGACTGGACCTAATGGTCAGGGGTACCTTTACTTTTACTTTTATTATTATTTAAAGAAGGGGAACCATGAGAAGTGTCATAGAGCTGAACTTGTGCACAAACATTTGCAAAGCAAGGACTGACAACTATTTCGCACAGCTCTGGAGTAGCAAAAAAATATGGTATTACTTTATTCCACTGTATTTCCATCTCAAGCCTGCTTAAATATGATACATGTAAGGTAGTGTGGGAAGTAAGAATGTGGGGGGGGGGGGGAGAGAGAGAGATATTGGCAAGACCTGAGCTTGACAATACTGTACTGGCAAATTGACCTCGCTCAACTTGTACTGGACAGACTTCAAATATCGACTGCCAGAAAGAATATTCCTTTTGACAGAATTCTACTTACTGGGCCCTTTGCAATGGCATTCAATCAAAGAGAAGGCAGTATAATACAGAACCTGTCATCTGCTATGGATCACTTGAAAACCAACCATGCCTTAGGGAGATTTGGTTGAACAGCAACAACATGCAGCATTGTTGTGCGAATGCTTTTTGTGGGGTAGAATTACTTCGGAATATATTAGAACTTGACAGGGATATGATCTCAAAGGCAAGATTTGCAAAGAAAAAGAAGGAAGAGAAGAAAAGCAGAGGGCTGGTAATATTTATAGGGAACAGGTTATTCAGTGTTCGCATTGTGCAATTCAGCGTCATAGACAAAAGCCACAATGCAACAGAAAGCCAGATGTACTGAAACTTGTGAGCCAGATGTACTGAAACTAGGAGATTCCGAGACCAGAGAGAAGAGACAGTGGAAGAAGACTGGAAGAAGTTTAAGGAATATTTGAAAAAATATGTTAATATTTAAACCTTAGAATAGCTTTGGAAGTGGATATAGGCTGTAGGGTTAGAAGTAGAAGATAGGGTATTTTAAAATAGTATTATTTGTAAGTGATAAAATGTGAAGTTATTTTAAGTGTGATTTAAAAAAATATGGTTAGAAATTATGATATATGTAAACTGCTAAAGATGAAGTAAAATGAAAATCAGATAGGTGGGACTTGGGGAAGCCCACTTAACAATGTTTAGAAAAATAAGGATATGACAAGAATTTGTTCGTATTGTTTGTCTTTTTGTGTTTGTGTTTTTTATTTGTGTTATAAAATGAATCAATTTTTTTTGAACAAAAAGAAACCTATGAGAAAGAGAGGTCCTAAATTCAGTGGTACAGCACACCTTCCGCATGCCCTCCAAGTGTCCCAATAGCTTAGCAATTAAAAATAATAATAAGCTAAGCACTGTTAAGTTAATACACATCTCCCCATGTCCTCATTTATCACTCTGTTCAATTCATTAGAATACACATGAAATGCACACAATGTCCATTGTTTAGCCAGCTCAGTCAGATGCTGTGCTGGATGGGGTCCTTGGGCAGTGGGCTATCTTCAAGATGGTGGGGGTCTAGGGTCTACCACCAGTGGATGTTGACTTCGGTTAGCTTGCCCAGGCACCATCGATGAGGCAATCACCAATATCCCTTTTGATAATCAGAAGTCCATTCGCACTTGAGGAAGCTGGGGGGTGTCTGCTCTTCCTGCTTTTTTAATTTTTAGGTGGGTGGAGGGAGCGATTTTCTATTCCACCAAAGCTTATACCATAATAAAAATTCAAGGCATTACAAGCTCCTTCATGTGAATTAAATTTTGGCCCTAGTTTTTGGAATGCATGTGTCTCACTTCTTTACGCTGGGTGTGAGTACAATCACCGCTTTAAAACCTTACGATGTTTTCCTGCGTGTTCTTCAGATGAAAACTTTGACATCAGTATAACAGCACCGAAAGAAAGATGGTTCAGGCAATCAGGGGAGGTTTTTGTTCTTAACTTTGAAGGTGAGAATTCTCTGCAGTAATGAGAGCTGTCATGGAACATGGTGTTAAAGCAGATCCCAAATTATCCGTGCTTCATTTCAAACTGTGTAAGGTGCTACTTTAGACTTGACAGAAGAAACAATACTGATAGTTCCTATGTACTCAGTCCAGTTTGGTAACTGATAGCCTGATTGTAGAACGGGTGGCGGCGGGGAGGGAGAGAAGCTGCAATCATTTCAAGATTCAGATTCTCACCTATCACCTGTATAGTCTGATGTAAATAATGATTGCCTTAAGGGTTACAGTTTCATCAGGCAGGTGAAATCGAAGATGCACTTGCTACTGCCTTTATCCCATTTTCCTTGGGATACGTGCAGCTCCATCTCCCACAATGATTAGCTCCCAGAGTGAAGCTGGGCATCTTGTAGCAGAGGTTAAATGAATGACCAGAGAGCAATGATTACAGAAGCGGGAAAAGTTGCTGGGTGATGCTAACCAGTAGCCTGTATATGTCCCTCTTCCCTCACCCCTCTCAGGCTAACTTTAAACAACAAGATTGTCCTAACCAACCTGACATATATAGAGGTTCATGTGTCAAAATGCACTAAAGGAAAGTATTAAAAAATGAGATGGCACTGGAAAACTCACAGAACCGGCCCTACCATTAGGCAAAGTGGAATAGCAACCTCAGGCAACAGATGCCAGAATTCAGGAAGAGGGGGCAATGTGTTGGGGAACACAGTTAAGTATACCAGGTAAGAGGTAAATGTGCCCTGCAACCCCTAAGCTAGTCTGATGCCCTTGGATGTGGTGGCCGGTCTCTGACATTGACCTGTCTACTCGGATATGTGAAGTTTCATCTTATCCTTCATCTCAACCAGAAAAAAATCTTAGGCCGACCCTTGTGTGGTGTGGATTAGTACACTGTTAATTCCGTCTCCAATATTAAAAACCACAGCTCTTTCTAGTGTGCATTTTTACACTGGGTGACATTCAACGTCATTCTGAAAATGATTGTCCCATCAGCGCAAGGCATTTCTGCAAGCCAAACAGAATGATCTCCTCTCTCTTCCTGTTCTGGAGATTCTCCTGGTGTTCCAGAGTGGATTTTGGGGAAGCACAAGGGGGATGTGCAAGGAGGAGATGGGGGGGCGAGCCCCTTTGCACTATGGGAGTCCTTACACTGGCTTCTGCTAGCGCACCAGGGTTAGCTGAATCTAGCCCATTGTTATCAATCTATTTGTTATATTCATACCTGACCTTTCAGCACACATTGTATCCCAATTTGGTAAAAATCCATGCAGGAATACAGTGTAATTAGAGATGCCTTGTGTGTGGCACTTGGGACGCGGGTGGCGCTGTGGGTAAAACCTCAGCGCCTAGGACTTGCCGATCGTATGGTCGGCGGTTCGAATCCCCGCGGCGGGGTATACTCCCGTTGTTCGGTCCCAGCGCCTGCCAACCTAGCAGTTCGAAAGCACCCCCGGGTGCAAGTAGATAAATAGGGACCGCCTACCAGAGGGAAGGTAAACGACGTTCCGTGTGCTGCGCTGGCTCGCCAGATGCAGCTTGTCACGCTGGCCACGTGACCCGGAAGTGTCTGCGGACAGCGCTGGCTCCCAGCCTCTAGAGTGAGATGAGCGCACAACCCTAGAGTCTGTCAAGACTGGCCCGTACGGGCAGGGGTACCTTTACCTTTTATTGTGTGTGGCAGCCAGTTTTTCCAGACCTCTGACAGTTGATGAAGATATCCTGGATCCAGACTCCAGCGAGAGAGGGAAGACAGAAGGATCTGCCATTGGACTAAGGAACTCATTGATGGTAAAGAACTCTGCCTGGTCCCTTCTTTGACTGGGAGAAGGTGAGCAATAGCCTGGGAGTAAGAGCCAGATGTATGCTTTGAATAGCAATGCCCAAGGGCAATGCACAATAGACTCACCTGTGGCTTGAATAGGGGCTCCATGAGCAATTTCATCTATTTCACCTGACATGAGTACTAGCGATGTGAATCAGCCTCTCAGAGAATTGCAAGAAATACATATCTGTGAATCTACAATATGTGTCCCATATATGCAAATGTCAGTGTTCAGGTAAACAGGCAATATATTCCAATAAACAATTGGAACACACTTTCCAGTTTTCTTGCTTGCACGGGCTTCTACACCATACATTTAAAGCACCATCATACCACTTGAGCCATCATAGTTTTCCCCAAATAATTCTGGGAACTGTAGTTTGTTAAGGGTGTTTAGAGATTTTAGGATACCCTATTTCCTTTCAGAGACACAGTCCCCAGCATTCTCTGGAAATAAGAATTGATTGTTTACAACCACTCTGGGAATTGGAGGAAAAAAAAATCCCATTCTATTCCCATACTATTAAAGATAACTTGTGTTTTCATTTTTTCCCCCATGGTGGAAATATGTAGCTTGTCACCAGCCAGCAATATGCTTAGCATATTGGTAAATGCAGACCTGCATTCATTCTCTCTCTCTCTCTCTCTCTCTCTCTCTCTCTCTCTCTCTCTCTCTCTCTCTCTTGTATAATGTATAATGCAACCAGTATCCCCCACGAAAGCTGCAGTGGCATGAAAACAGCGTCTTCTTGAATATGAAGAACGCCTACTGTTCTGTATTCCACGAAGGAGAGGATCTTGCAGGTTTATTGCTGCTGACAGCATTAAACGACAGGGAAATTCAGCAACCACAATTCCAAAAAGCTCATTTGACTTTGACAAGTGGAGAAAAATTACCAGCACAGTAAGAGACATATATAGACAATCCAGTACTGGAATGTATTAAGATAAACCTGACGTGATTAACTCACGATTTATGGAACAAGGGAGAAAAAACCAACAGGCCCTTTAACTTGCTCTCCCCCTCTCCTTGAATTAAATAGCTCTCCCCCACCCACAAGAATTGCTACATTATATTAAAGGAGACATGATATTTGTGACTTTGGTGGCTTGGGCAAGAAAGGGTATAGGAAGCCAGTAGAAAGGGAAAGGACCTCTGACAGCTAAGTCCAGTCGTAGACGACTCTGTGGTTGCGGCGCTCATCTCTCTTTACAGGCCGAGGGAGACGGCATTTGTCCGCAGATGGTTTTTCCAGGTCATGTGGCCAGCATGACTAAGCCGCTTCTGGCGCAACAGAACACCAAAACCAGAGCAGCACACAGAAACGCCGTTTACCTTCCCACCGGAGTGGTACCTAATTATCTACTTGCACTTTTTGGCATGCTTTCAAACTGCTAGGTTGGCAGTACAACTACTGAAAGTTCCATAATGGCCAGAAGCCAAACATGCTACGCACACCTTTTCTTAGTGAAAAATGAGAGCATACTCCAAGTCGCATAAAAGCACGTAGGCCGAAGTAGCTCATTAGTCCAAGCAAAGCACATCTAAGAACCATCATGCAGACTGTGGTGACCAGTGACAACTGGACCTGAAAGGGCAGCCAAGTAGCATTGGGGTCAAGTAGGCTATTAGATGTAGGTCACTAGAAACTCACAGAGATATAGATATTGATGGCTGAAGAAAGGATTGTGTTTCAGCCTCCTGCTTGCAAAATTGAAGGAACAGTCAGCAGTATCTCAGAAAGGAGCAATAGGCACAGCTTGCAAATTCATGCATCTGATTGGTTGGGGAGGCCGTTTATAATTCTGCCCCAGTCCTACTGAAGTTTCATTGTATCCCCATTGTATCATGACTATCAAGGGTATAATCAAAGGGATAAATGGAAGATCAAAGGGGGTTGTGCCCACTTAAGCTATCTGTACTGGAAGAGTTTTCAGCTTATTATTGAAAGTCTCCCCTCTTTTTTTTTTTATTCATGGAGATGGATGGGACTTAGTGATTCTTGTAATTGGCTGTGATTGGCCAGCATAGAAGATGGACAATGTTCTGTATGTGAGTGAGGGGTACAGAGGAGAGACTGAGCTACAGCTTGGGATGGGGGTAGGCACTCAGAAAGAATGAGTGGGCAATGCAAGCTCTACCTTATGTGAGAAACCCTCATGGAGTGCCTTTCCTTGCCTCCCGAATACACTCACCAGACTTTTGACTCTGCCTCCAGTTTCTGGCCTTTCCACCCTTGCTGATCTCTTATGCACTCTACCTTGATGTGGTGCCAGACTCTCTGGGACAGCCGATGTTAGACAATGGAACTGCGGTGTTAGGAATTTCAAATGGCCTCCATCTATGCTCAATACATATATTTGTAAATACAGTGGTACCTCAGGTTACAAACACCTCAGGTTACAAACACTTTGGGTTATAGACTCCACTAACCTGGAAGTAGTACCTCGGGTTAAGAACTTTACCTCAGGATGAAAACAGAAATCGCGCGGCAGTGGGAGGCCCCATTAGCTAAAGTGGTACCTCAGGTTAAGAACTGTTTCAGGTCAAGAACGTACCTCCGGAACAAATTAAGTTTGTAACCAGAGGTACTACTGTAAATGCTGATATTACAGAAACACCTTGTCTCTAGTCAGCTCTCCCTACAAGGGGAACCAAACCTAGGTAAGCATTTTCTCTTAAATGTCTCACCTTCCTGGGAAGTGAAACTAGGGATACTAAGAAAGGGATGGCTTTCTGCCATGCCCTGCATTTGTCACATGCAACACTGTTTCTCTTCTGCTACAGTTCAGCTTCTGCACAAACCTATGGTACTCATCCTGCTGTCCACAGACTCAAATAACATAACTTGCGTAATTTATGTAATTAATTAGATTGCCATTACATTATTCCACCATTTAACTACCATTTCAAAAGAAACACAATGAAGATGACAGGAGCAAGCCAGCAGTAAATCACAGGGAGTAAGTGGAATTAACTCTTTATTAGAAAAAAGAAACAGACTCTGCCCAGGAGTGTCAGGCCTAATGAGCACAGCAACTCTTCTTCAGTAGGTCTTGACCCCATGAAGCAGTCGCAGAAACTGAAAGCCTCTTCCTTCCTACAGCTGCTTACATCCCTTACTCTCCAGGATTTTCCCCAAGCAACCTGAGAGTGAAGCTGCATAATGCTAACATCTCCTCCACCCTCTTCATGCTTCTCCTGGATCTGGGAGACCAGGGACGAGGGGAGCTTGTCACAGCAGGAGGGGGAGACACCCTGCCTCTTCACCAGTCTGACTCATCTCTGCTTCTTGGCCTCCCTCATCCCACTTTCCTCCTCCAGCTTCTGATTCTGGACTGCTCTCTGCCACTGACTCTCCCTGCTCACTAAGCCCTGTTGCCTCTTCAGCTTCTGACACATCCTCCTCCCAGTCTTCTCCCCCTTCTCCCTCTGATCACTCATTGTCTTGCCACCACCAATTCCTGGGCTCTGAGCCTTCATCCTTGGAGGTTCTCCAGCTGGTTCCTCCCAGCATTCCTCTGTGTCCAACAAGCCCCTGACATCAGATGGGGCCAGAGCCCATTATCAATTATGTTGTTGTTGTTGTTGTTTAGTCGTGTCCGACTCTTCATGACCCCATGGACCAGGGCACACCAGGCACTCCTGTCTTCCACTGCCTCCCGCAGTTTGGTCAAACTCATGCTGGTAGATTCGAGAACACTGTCCAACCATCTCGTCCTCTGCCGTCCCCTTCTCCTTGTGCCCTCCATCTTTCCCAACATCAGGGTCTTTTCCAGGGAGTCTTCTCTTCTCATGAGGTGGCCAAAGTATTGGAGCCTCAGCTTTCTTCCAGTGAGCACTCAGGGATGATTTCCTTAAGAATGGATAGGTTTGATCTTCTTGCAGTCCATGGGACTTTCAAGAGTCTCCTCCAGCACCATAATTCAAAAGCATCAATTCTTTGGCGATCAGCCTTCTTTATGGTCCAGCTCTCACTTCCATACATCACTACTGGGAAAACCATAGCTTTTACTATACGGACCTTTGTTGGCAAGGTGATGTCTCTACTTTTTAAGATGCTGTCGGTTTATATATTGTTTTAAAATCCAAAGAAGCATCAACAGTGAACACCCGCTGGATTCATTTCTATTCTGGACACAGGACATTTAAGTGGACATTGGCAATTTCCACTCTCATTTCTGTCAGAATTCTCAGACACATGTTAAGTGGGGCATGCACAAAATAATAATAATAATATTTCTATGACCATGCCATGCATACCTGCAGCTCAGCCAGCCAAGTTCTTCTGAGCAGTGAAAGGAGAGTGGCCAGGTTTGTGAAAATGTACAAAACTGCAGGATAAAGAGATACATACTTTTGTGTTACAGGTCCATTTTCTGAGTAACACCTCTCACACAACCAGGCCCTGCATTTCAAAACCCATTCATTATTTCCACTTTTGGGGTTCTCCGTGCTAAATCTTCCCCTAAAACCTCTTTGCCACCACCACTTTCTGCGAGAGACAGCCTATTTGTATAGATACCTACCTTTAGAAACTGGCCTTGAAGATAAATTAGGTACACCATGGAGCTTTCTATGCGCTGCTACAGGTAAAGTCCACTGGACAGTTTTACGCAAGCCTCGTTGAAATGGACAGGAGCTGTGCAAGAACATACGAGTTTCCGCAACTTGCCCTCCTCAGCACTGATAGTGAGAAAACAGGATGCACCTCATTAAATGAAGCAAATAAAATACTTCATTAAATGAAGGACTGCGCCGAATGAATTAAATGAGGAATTTAATGAGGAAGTACTTCATTAAAGAGGTCTAGAAGGTTCAAAGCAGAAGATGGGACTATCACAGTTGCAAAGCTCTGCATCACACCATCATCTACTGCAGCAGTTCAGAGCTGATTTTGCAGTTTTGTCACAAGCATGTCTCTGCCTTCCATGCTAGTCCTGTTAGATAATGTAGATCAGCAACGCTTGAGACAGGAACCACCTGTTAAATATGTGGTTTGCAGATGATCTACAGCAGGGTGTCCATCACCCACAAAAGTCTTTATGAAGATGTCTTTGGCTAGTATCTTCCTTTTCCCTCCTCCTCCTCCTTCTTCTCATTCAAAACAAAACTTCAAAGCGGTTTACAACCTACGTTAAAACAACAAATAAAACATTCTGGAATAAAACATTACAGAAGAAAGTTGAATACAGTGGTACCTCGGGTTAAGTACTTAATTCGTTTCCGGAGGTCTGTTCTTAACCTGAAACTGTTTCTTAACC